>NC_041380.1:478561257-478679498 GCF_002162155.2 Triticum dicoccoides
CTCGCCGCCGTCCACTTCATCGAGCTAGCCGAGCCCCGTGTGCTCGAGCGGCCCGAGACCACCGCACCGACCTCGCCCGAGCTCGCCGTCGCCGGAGATCCCCTTCAACGCCGTCGCCGTCTCAGCTCGTCCCCGACCCCGCCGGTGGCCTCTACGGGAGCGCTGTGAGCCTAGCTACTCCTCCAACCCTCCCTCTCTCATTCCCGAGCCGTGTAGCCACCGCACGAGGGTCACACGCCCGCACCGTCGCGGATCTCGCCGCCGACGTGCTTCCGGCCACCCTCCGGCCACAAGATGGTGTCCATCTTACTCACCGAGTCCCGCAGCACCTAGCTAGCCACTCCCCGAGCCTCACCGACCCCTCTAGCGCCAAGTTCATCTTCGGCGGAACCCCGGTGGCCGCCAAAGTCGTCGCCGGCGCCAACTCTGGCCACCCCGACCCCAACGGACTCCACCAAGAGCTGCGGCTTGTCCTCAGCTCCACTCCGGTGGTCTCCGCGACCCATTTGGTGGCCGAAACGGCCAAAACCACTCCCGCCGCCGCGTCGGGCTCGCCAGCGGCTAAACGCCGGCGCCGCTGGCATTGACTTTGACCACGGGTGGGCCCTGGTTGACTCCCCTGAGTCAATGACAGGTGGGGCCCAGCCCTGTTAATTAAACAGGTTTAGTTTTAATTAAACTTTAATTAAATTAATCACCCTGACATGCGGGACCCACTGTCAGGTTTGACCCTGACGTGTTCCGTTGACCTGCTGACGTCACACTGACGTCAGGCTGACGCAATAATGATTTTCTGGAATTATTCTAATATAGGAAATTCCAGAATATAATTTAAACTTCAAAAATTCATAACTTTTATTCTGTAACTCCAAATCAGACAAATTATATATGAAAAATGATCAGAAAAATCCAATCTATCCATCTGTACTATTTTCATGCATGACTAAACAAGTTAACTTGATGTTTAATGCAAAACAAGGAAAAGCACTTTAAAAGGCCATGTTTGAGTTTGAAATTTGAATCTTTGATTCAAATTGGTTCAAACCCTTCTGGTTCTAGTTGCATTAGCCCAACACACTCATATTGCCATGTTTCATGCATGCATCATATTGTTGCACATTGTTTGGTGATGGTTGTGTATCGGTGTCCCTTGCGACAGGTTCTGTCTCCGAGGAGTATCGTGATTACCCTAACGAAGAACCGTATCAGTGCATCGAACCATCAGGCAAGCAACCAACCATTTGATCATATCGATACAATCCCATGTTCTCGCTCCTGCTCTCTTTTACTGCATTAAGACAACGCGTTTCAAACTGCTGTGTGTTACGGTAGTTGAACCCATTTCCTCTGCATGACCTGTCATTGCCACAGTAACTAGATGAAACCCACTAGCATGTGTAGGAGTTGATTGAGCCTTATGTATGTGTTGTTCCTACCTTGCTATGCCTGCTATGCTTAGAGTCGTGTCAGGTCTGGTTCATCTGGGTGATGGCTAGAGTGAAATGATTATGTCGGTAATGAGAGTGGTGTGGTGAACACGATTTGGTAAAGGTATCGATGAGAGGCCATGTAGGAGTACATGGTGGGTTGTTTCATTGAAGCCGACCTTAAGCACTGAGATCTGTATGTGTGATTTAAGATACAGCTACTACCATGCATTGGGCCCTGAAATATGACCCCGCTCGACTTCTTATTCACCCTAGTTCTCTGTCCAGGAGTTGCAAGTAGTTTCTGGTGTTTGTAGCCTACTGGAGGCCGTGGACAGCGCTGACCGTAGGGGTGGGCTGTGATGCAGTAGGTACGTGGCACGGTGTACCGAATACCCGTTAGGTATCTCGGGAACCCTGTTCACATCGTTCGGGGCCGTATGGGAAACCTCGGCCGGACTCCCTGCGGATGGAACCTGGATAGGCGATAAACCTGGACTAGAGACTTAAGTGTTTAGGTAGGTCGTGGTCTACACCCACGTCGGCTTTCGCTTGAAGTCTGCCGAGCACATGTCGTGTGCAGACGCTAAGTGGTGGAAACATGTATGAAGAAGTACACCCCTGCAGGGTTATCATGATCTATTCGAATAGCCGCGTCCGCGGTAAAGGACTACTTGGTTGCCTATACAGTTCATAGACAAGTAAATGGAAACTGCTAAAAGCCTCAAGATAAGTGTGAGTGCCGAGGATGGCTCTTCCGTAGGAAGACGGAGGCGGATCCTCGGTAGTGTATTGAAGTGGTGAGTAGTGGACTCGTGTACGCAAAACCATTTCAAGTTGGAGTCTCGTAGGTTAGCCTAGCCAAGAGTCAAAGCTGGCTTGCCGCAATAACTCCACCAACCCTTCTTGATAATATGCATGTATGTAGGATCTGATGTAAGTCTTGCTGGGTACCTTTGTACTCATGTTGCTATAATTTACATTTTTACAGAAGACGCTGCAACCCCTTCTGATGGGTTCTACGTAGACGTTGACATCAACGAGTAGGCTAAAGGCCTAGGTGGTGATCCTGAGCTTGTGAAGGACCACGTAGTATAGCTAGGCTTTCCAAGCCTCTTTTATTTTACTAGTTGTCTGTACTCAGACAAGTTACTTCCGCTGCTGGTTTGTATGACTGTATGACTTGAATGCTGGGTCGTGAGACCCGTACCTTTGTGTATGTTATGTATGGCTCCCTGAGCCTTAAATAAAGTACTTGTGTCGTAGAGTCATGTTGTGATGCTTCGTTGTATTTGCACATATCGAGCATATTGTGTGTATGATTGAAATGCTTGGTATGTGTGGGATCTGACTATCTAGTTGTTTGTCTTTAGTAGCCTCTCTTACCGGGAAATGTCTCCTAGTGTTACCGCTGAGCCATGGTAGCTTGCTACTGCTCTGGAACACTTAGGCTGGCCGGCATGTGTCCTTCTCCGTTCCTGTGTCTGTCCCTTTGGGGAAATGTCACGCATTGAGTACCGGAGTCCTGTTAGCCCGCTACAGCCCGGTTTACCGGAGTCCTGCTAGCCCAGTGCTACAGCCCGGACCCACTTGCTGATGACCGACACGTTCGAAGCTGGGTCATGGATGCCTGTCCCTGTAAGTCTGTGCCACTTTGGGTTTACGACTAGTCATGTCAGCCCGGGCTCCTTATCATATGGATGCTAGCGACACTATCATATACGTGAGCCAAAAGGCGCAAACGGTCCCGGGCAAAGGTAAGGCGACACCCGTGGGGATACCGTGCGTGAGGCCGCAAAGTGATATGAGGTGTTACCGGCTAGATCAATGTGACATCGAGTCGGGGTCCTGACACGTTGATAACGGGATCACATCATTGGGAGAATAATGTGATGGACAAGACCCAATCCTAAGCCTAGCACAAGGATCGTGTAGTTCGTTCGCTAAAGCTTTTCTAATGTCAAGTATCATTTCCTTAGACCATGAGATTGTGCAACTCCCGGATACCGTAGGAATACTTTGGGTGTGCCAAACGCCACAACATAACTGGGTGGCTATAAAGGTGCACTACGGGTATCTCCGAAAGTGTCTGTTGGGTTGGCACGAATCGAGACTGGGATTTGTCACTCCGTGTGACGGAGAGGTATCTCTGGGCCCACTCGGTAGGACATCATCATAATGTGCACAATGTGATCAAGGAGTTGATCACGGGATGATGTGTTACGGAACGAGTAAAGATACTTGCCGGTAACGAGATTGAACAAGGTATCGGGATACCGACGATCGAATCTCGGGCAAGTATCGTACCGCTGGACAAAGGGAATTGTATACGGGATTGATTAAGTCCTCGACATCGTGGTTCATCCAATGAGATCATCGTGGAACATGTGGGAGCCAACATGGGTATCCAGATCCCGCTGTTGGTTATTGACCGGAGAGTCATCTCGGTCATGTCTGCATGTCTCCCGAACCCGTAGGGTCTACACACTTAAGGTTCGGTGACGCTAGGGTTATAGAGATATTAGTATGCGGTAACCCGAAAGTTGTTCGGAGTCCCGGATGAGATCCCGGACGTCACGAGGAGTTCCGGAATGGTCCGGAGGTAAAGAATTATATATAGGAAGTGCTATTTCGGCTATCGGGACAAGTTTCGGGGTCATCGGTATTGTACCGGGACCACCGGAAGGGTCCCGGGGGTCCACCGGGTGGGGCCACCTGCCCCGGGGGGGCACATGGGCTGTAGGGGGTGCGTCTTGGGCTATGTGGTCCAAGGGCACCAGCCCCTAGAGGCCCATGCGCCAAAGGGACAAGAGGAGGGGAGAGTCCTAAAGGGGGAAGGCACCTCCGAGGTGCCTTGGGGAGGATGGACTCCTCCCCCCCTTGGCCGCACCCTTCCTTGGAGGAAGGGGCAAGGCTGCGCCCTCCCCCTCTCCCTTGGCCCTATATATAGTGGGGGGAAGGGAGGGCAACCATACCTAAGCCCTGGAGCCTCCCTCTCCCTCCCATGACGCATCTCCCTCCTCCCGCAGTGCTTGGCGAAGCCCTGTTGGAATCCCGCTACTTCCACCACGCCGTCATGCTGCTGGATCTCCATCAACCTCTCCTTCCCCCTTTCTGGATCAATAAGGAGGAGACATCACTGCTCCGTACGTGTGTTGAACGCGGAGGTGCCGTCCGTTCGGCGCTAGGATCATCGGTGATTTGGATCACGATGAGTACGACTCCATCAACCCCGTTCTCTTGAACGCTTCCGCGCGCGATCTACAAGGGTATGTAGATCCACTCCTCCCTCGTTGCTAGATGACTCCATAGATTGATCATGGTGACACATAGGAAAATTTTGAATTATTGCTATGTTCCCCAATAGTGGCATCATGAGCTAGGTCTATGCGTAGTTACTATGCACGAGTAGAACACAAAGTAGTTGTGGGCGTTGATTTTGTTCAATATGCTTACCATTACTAGTCCAATCTTGATTCGGCGGCATTGTGGGATGAAGCGGCCCGGACCGACCTTACATGTACTCTTACGTGAGACTGGTTCCACCGACTGACATGCACTAGTTGCATAAGGTGGCTAGCGGGTGTCTGTCTCTCCCACTTTAGTCGGATCGGATTCGATGAAAAGGGTCCTTATGAAGGGTAAATAGCAATTGTCATATCATGTTGTGGTTTTTGCGTAGGTAAGAAACGTTCTTGCTAGAAACCCATAGCAGCCACGTAAAACATGCAAACAACAATTAGAGGACGTCTAACTTGTTTTTGTAGGGTATGCTATGTGATGTGATATGGCCAAAAGGATGTGATGAATGATATATGTGATGTATGAGATTGATCATGTTCTTGTAATAGGAATCACGACTTGCATGTCGATGAGTATGACAACCGGCAGGAGCCATAGGAGTTGTCTTAATTTATTTATGACCTGCGTGTCAACATAAACGTCATGTAATTACTTTACTTTATTGCTAACCGTTAGCTGTAGTAGTAGAAGTAATAGTTGGCGAGGCAACTTCATGGAGACACGATGATGGAGATCATGATGATGGAGATCATGGTGTCATGCCGGTGACAAGATGATCATGGAGCCCCAAGATGGAGATCAAAGGAGCTATATGATATTGGCCATATCATGTCACTATTATTTGATTGCATGTGATGTTTATCATGTTTATACATCTTATTTGCTTAGAACGACGGTAGTAAATAAGATGATCCCTCACTAAAATTTCAAGAAAGTGTTCCCCCTAACTGTGCACCGTTGCAAAAGTTCGTCGTTTCGAAGCACCACGTGATGATCGGGTGTGATAGATTCTTACGTTCACATACAACGGGTGTAAGACAGATTTACACACGAGAAACACTTAGGTTGACTTGACGAGCCTAGCATGTGTACAGACATGGCCTCGGAACACAGAAGACCGAAAGGTCGAGCATGAGTCGTATGGTAGATACGATCAACATGAAGATGTTCACCGATGTTGACTAGTCCGTCTCACGTGATGATCGGACACGGCCTAGTTAACTCGGATCATGTAATCACTTAGATGACTGGAGGGATGTCTATCTGAGTGGGAGTTCATAAGATGAACTTAATTATCCTGAACATAGTCAAAAGGTCTTCGCAAATTATGTCGTAGCTCACGCTTCAGTTCTACTGTTTAGATATGTTCCTAGAGAAAATTTAGTTGAAAGTTGATAGTAGCAATTATGCGGACTAGGTCCGTAAACTGAGGATTGTCCTCATTGCTTCATAGAAGGCTTATGTCCTTAATGCACCGCTCAGTGTGCTGAACCTCGAACATCGTCTGTGGATGTTGCGAACATCTGACATACACGTTTTGATAACTACGTGATAGTTCAGTTAAACGGCTTAGAGTTGAGGCACCGAAGGCATTTTGAAACGTCACGAAACATATGAGATGTTTCGAGGGCTGAAATTGGGATTTCAGGCTCGTGCCCACGTCAAGAGGTATGAGACCTCCGACGATTTTCTTAGCCTGCAAACTAAGGGAGAAAAGCTCAATTGTTGAACTTGTGCTCAGATTGTCTGAGTACAACAATTGCTTGAATCGAGTGGGAGTTGATCTTCCAAATGAGATAGTGATGTTTCTTCGAAGTCATTACCACCAAGCTGCTAGAGCTTCGTGATGAACTATAATGTATCGGGGACATATATGATGATCCTTGAGATATTCGCGATGTTTGACACCACAAAAGTAGAAATCAAAAAGGAGCATCAATTGTTGATGGTTTGTGAAACCACTAGTTTCAAGAAGGGCAAGGGCAAAGAAGGGATACTTCATGAAACGGCAATTCATCTGCTGCTCTAGTGAAGAAACCCAAAGTTGAACCCAAGCCCGAGACTAAGTGCTTCTGTAATAAAGGGAACAGCCACTGGAGCAGAATTACCCTAGATACTTGGTAGATAAGAAGGCTGGCAAAGTCGATAGAAGTATATTGGATATACATTGTGTTAATGTGTACTTTACTAGTACTCCTAGTAGCACCAGGGTATTAGATACCGGTTCGGTTGCTAAGTGTTAGTAACTCGAAATAAAAGCTACGGAATAAACGAAGACTAGCTAAAAGGTGAGATGACGATATGTGTTGGAAGTATTTCCAAGGTTGATCAAATATCGTACGCTCCCTCTACCATCGAGATTGGTGTTTGCGTTGAGCATAGACATGATTGGATTATGTCTATCGCAATACGGTTATTCATTTAAAGAATAATGGTTACTCTGTTTATTTGAATAATACCTTCAATGGTCTTACACCTTAAATGAATGGTTTATTGAATCTCGATCGTAGTGATACACATGTTCATGCCAAAAGATATAAGATAGTAATGATAGTACCACCTACTTTTGGCACTGCCACGTAAGTCATATCGGTATAAAGCGCATGAAGAAGCTCCATGTTGATGGATCTTTGGGCTCACTCATTTTTGAAAAGTTTGAGACATGCGAACCATGTCTATTGGTGTATATGCATGAAGAAACTCCATGCAAATGGACCGTTTGGACTCACTTGATTTTGAATCACTTGAGACATGCAAATCATACCACATGGGCAAGATGACTGAAAGCCTCATTTTCAGTAAAATGGAACTAGAAAGCAACTTGTTGGAAGTAATACATTTTGATGTGTGCAGTCCAATGAGTGCTGAGGCATGTAGTGGATATCGTTATGTTCTTACTTCACAGATGATTTGAGTAGATGTTGAGTATATTTACTTGATGAATCACGAGTATGAATTATTGAAAGGTTCAAGTAATTTCAGGGTGAAGTTGAAAGATCGTCGTGACAAGAGGATAAAATATCTAAGATATGATCATAGAGATGAATATCTGAATTACGAGTTTGGCACAGAATTAAGACATTGTGGAAATTATTTCACAACTAATACAGCCTGGAACACCATAGTGTGATGGTGTGTCCAAACATCATAGCTGCACCCTATTGGATATGATGCGTACCATGATGTCTCTTATCGAATTACCACAATAGTTTATGGGTTAGGCATTAAAGACAACCACATTCACTTTAAATAGGGCACCACGTAATTCCGATGAGATGACACCGTATGAACTATGGTTTAGAGAAACCTAAGCTGTCATTTCTTAGAAGTTTGGGGCTGCGACGCTTATGTGAAAAAGTTTCAGGCTGATAAGCTCGAACCCAAAGCGGATAAATGCATCTTCATAGGACACCCAAAACAGTTGGGTATACCTCCTGTCTCAGATCCGAAAGCAATAAGGGATTGGTTCTAGGATCGGGTCCTTTCTCGAGGAAAAGTTTCTCTCGAAAGAATTGAGTGGGAGGATGGTGGAGACTTGATGAGGTTATTGAACCGTCTCTTCAACTAGTGTGTGGCAGGGCACAGGAGTTGTTCCTGTGGCACCTACACCAATTGAAGTGGAAGCTTATGATAGTGATCATGAAACTTCAGATCAAGTCACTACCAAACCTCGTGGGATGACAAGGATGCGTACTACTTCAGAATGGTACGTAATCCTGTCTTGGAAGTCATGTTGCTAGACAACAATGAACCTACGAGCTATGGAGAAGCGATGGTGGGCCCGGATTCCGATAAATGGCTCGAGGCCATAAAATCCGAGAGAGGATCCATGTATGAAAAAAAAAGTGTAGACTTTGGCAGAATGGCTCAATGGTCGTAAGGCTATTGAGTATAGATGGATTTTAAAAGGAAGACGGACAATGATGGTAAATGTCACCATTAAGAAAGCTCGACTTGTCGTTAAGATGTTTTCCGACAAGTTCAAGGAGTTGACTACGATGAGACTTTCTCACTCGTAGCGATGCTAAGAGTCTGTTGGAATTATATTAGCGATTACTGCATTATTTATGAAATCTTGCAGATAGGATGTCAAAACATTGTTTCCTCAACGATTTTCTTGAGGAAAGGTTGTATGTGATACAACCGGAAGGTTTTGTCAATCCTGAAAGATGCTAATAAGTATGCAAAGCTCCAGCAATCCTTCTAAGGACTGGAGTAAGCATCTCGGAGTTGGAATGTATGCTTTGATGAGATGATCAAAGATTTTGGGTTTATACAAAGTTTATGAGAAACTTGTATTTCCAAAGAAGTGAGTGGGAGCACTATAGAATTTCTGATGAGTATATGTTGTTGACATATTATGGATCAGAAATGATGTAGAATTTCTGGAAAGCATATAGGGTTATTTGGAAAGTGTTTTTCAATGGAAAGCCTGGATTAAGCTGCTTGAACGTTGAGCATCGAGATCTATAAGGATAGATCAAAACGCTTAATGGTACTTTCAAATGAGCACATACCTTGACATGATCTTGAAGGTGTTCAAGATGGATCAGTCAAAGAAGGAGTTCTTGCCTGAGTTGTAAGGTATGAAGTTAAGACTTAAAGCTCGACCACGGCAGAAGAAAGAGGAAGGACGAAGGTCGTCCCCTATGCTTTTGTCATAGGCTCTCTACAGTATGCTATGCTGTGTGCCGCACCTGAAGTGTGCCTTGCCATGAGTCAGTCAAGGGGTACAAGAGTGATCCAAGAATGGATCACAGGACAGCGGTCAAAGTTATCCTTAGTAACTAGTGGACTAAGGAATTTTCTCGATTATGGAGGTGGTAAAAGAGTTCGTCGTAAAGGTTTACGCCGATGCAAACTTTGACACTAATCCAGATTATTCTGAGTAGTAAACTGGATTCGTATAGTAGAACAGTTATTTGGAATAGCTCCAAATGTGGCGTAGTAGTTGCATCTACAAGATGACATAGAGATTTGCGAAGTACATACGGATCTGAAAGATTCAGACCATTGACTATAACATCTCTCATAAGCATAACATGATCAAACCCAGAACTCATCGAGTGTTAATCACATGGTAATGTGAACTAGATTATTGACTCTAGTAAACTCTTTGGGTGTTAGTCACATGGGGATGTGACCTTGAGTGTTAATCACATATCGATGTGAACTGGATTATTGACTCTAGTGCAAGTGGGAGACTGTTGGAAATATGCCCTAGAGGCAATAATAAATTAGTTATTATTATATTTCCTTGTTCATGATAATCGTTTATTATCCATGCTAGAATTGTATTGATAGGAAACTCAGATACATGTGTGGATACATAGACAACACCATGTCCCTAGTAAGCCTCTAGTTGACTAGCTCGTTGATCAATAGATGGTTACGGTTTCCTGACCATGGACATTGGATGTCGTTGATAACGGGATCACATCATTGGGAGAATAATGTGATGGACAAGACCCAATCCTAAGCCTAGCACAAGGATCGTGTAGTTCGTTCGCTAAAGCTTTTCTAATGTCAAGTATCATTTCCTTAGACCATGAGATTGTGCAACTCCAGGATACCGTAGGAATACTTTGGGTGTGCCAAACGTCACAACGTAACTGGGTGGCTATAAAGGTGCACTACGGGTATCTCCGAAAGTGTCTGTTGGGTTGGCATGAATCGAGACTGGGATTTGTCACTCCGTGTGACGGAGAGGTATCTCTGGGCCCACTCGGTAGGACATCATCATAACATGCACAATGTGATCAAGGAGTTGATCACGGGATGATGTGTTATGGAACGAGTAAAGATACTTGCCGATAACGAGATTGAACAAGGTATCGGGATACCGACGATCGAATCTCGGGCAAGTATCGTACCGCTGGACAAAGGGAATTGTATACGGGATTGATTAAGTCCTTGACATCGTGGTTCATCCGATGAGATCATCGTGGAACATGTGGGAGCCAACATGGGTATCCAGATCCCGCTGTTGGTTATTGACCAGAGAGTCATCTCGGTCATGTCTGCATGTCTCCCGAACCCGTAGGGTCTACACACTTAAGGTTCGGTGACGCTAGGGTTATAGAGATATTAGTATGCGGTAACCCGAAAGTTGTTCGGAGTCCCGGATGAGATCCCGGACGTCACGAGGAGTTCCGGAATGGTCCGGAGGTAAAGAATTATATATAGGAAGTGCTATTTCGGCTATCGGGACAAGTTTCGGGGTCATCGGTATTGTACCGGGACCACCGGAAGGGTCCCGGGGGTCCACCGGGTGGGGCCACCTGCCCCGGGGGGCCACATGGGCTGTAGGGGTGCGCCTTGGCCTATATGGTCCAAGGGCACCAGCCCCTAGAGGCCCATGCGCCAAAGGGACAAGAGGAGGGGAGAGTCCTAAAGGGGGAAGGCACCTCCGAGGTGCCTTGGGGAGGATGGACTCCTCCCCCCCTTGGCCGCACCCTTCCTTGGAGGAAGGGGAAAGGCTGCGCCCTCCCCCTCTCCCTTGGCCCTATATATAGTGGGGGGAAGGGAGGGCAACCATACCTAAGCCCTGGCGCCTCCCTCTCCCTCCCATGACACATCTCCCTCCTCCCGCAGTGCTTGGCGAAGCCCTGTTGGAATCCCGCTACTTCCACCACGCCGTCGTGCTGCTGGATCTCCATCAACCTCTCCTTCCCCCTTGCTGGATCAATAAGGAGGAGATTTCGCTGCTCCGTACGTGTGTTGAACACGGAGGTGTCGTCCGTTCGGCGCTAGGATCATCGGTGATTTGGATCACGACGAGTACGACTCCATCAACCCCGTTCTCTTGAACGCTTCCGTGCGCGATCTACAAGGGTATGTAGATCCACTCCTCCCTCGTTGCTAGATGACTCCATAGATTGATCTTGGTGACATGTAGGAAAATTTTGAATTATTGCTATGTTCCCCAACAGACGTATCATAGGCGCCTTCTGTCCAGTGAGTGGATGACATCTGTCCCAACGATGAGCCGACACGTGTTTCCTCTAGCCAATGATGATTTTACACGTGGAAAATCCCCATTGGTCGGTGCTATTAACGGGTTATCGGATCCAAAACCCGACCCGATAGCTTAACGGCGTTCCATTACGGTGGATGCCACGTGTCGGTCACCCTTGACGAAAGCACTTCTGTGACGCGCGATTTATTGTCATGGAAGTGGACACTTCCGTGATGATAATTTTGGTAATGTCATGGAACACTTCTACGACAACACAGGTATGACTATCTTGATTCTGTCATAAATTTGTCATGGATGTACATGCATGAAAAAAAAAGCGACCTACTGTGACAAACACGTATCATCACGGAAGTGTATTTTTTTGTAGTGTTAGTGTATGGGCAAGTAGAATTAGCCGCAAAGTATTCCCAACAGGATTGTAGGCTAGACAGCCTGTTGGATGGTATAGAAGAGGAATTTAGTCATTCTACATGACTATGTAATTAAAGTGACATGTATAATGCCTTCTAGCCGGATTGTAAATCATTTCTCATGGCAGACCTTTTCGCTTCAGCCTTGGGACCCAATAATCCGGAGTGTATCTGAATACCTGCTCAGTTATATAAGAACCGGGGTATGCGTGGAAACCAGGCGTAGGGGTCATTAGTGCTTGAACAGACAAGTACCCAACTAGTTATGTTATATTACATGGGTAGTAAGAAACATCTTTCAGGGAGAATAGTTCCATTAAGGGTTCCTTTCCGTGGGTACGCATGCCCTAAAGTGCATGTCTGGACTGCGAGAGGAGACGCAGGCAAAAACATCTGGGGGCACATATGGAAAATAAATAAAAATCATATTTTGTTCACCGACCGAATATTCCCTTAAGAACTCTAGCTTTTGGCTTCACCCAGTCTGAGGTACACATCCGGCTGACCCGGCAGTAACAATCGCAGAGGTGCTCCCCTTATGCCCTAGCCGAATTAACGGGAACGTAGGGCATAAATACAAGAGCCAGGCAACCCAGCTTGGCCAAAACTTAAGTCATATCAATGCATATAATGGCGAAGAAAAGGTACATGCGGAAGAATAACACATGTGCGGGGCATGAAGCCCAGATAAATAATTAAGCTTCTGTGTAAGAAGCCCCCAGGTATAATGAGCGTGATTAGCGCGTCAATAGTGTGCAAGCAAGGCACAAGTTGGCCCTTGAAGGCCTTGAGAAAGAATAAAAGAAATAAAGAGAAAAAAGACAGATAATGTATATGCAAAAAATGGACAGAGGAAGAAGACGAACATAGAGTCCGGCACTAGGCATAGAATCTTTGGAGCCTGGCTGCATTCCATGGGTTCGGCTCAAGTCGATTATTCGATGCATCCCGCAGACGGTATGCTCCACCGGTCAGAGCTTGGTCTTTTTCTTCTCCGGCAGGTGTAGAACTAGCTCGCCAACGTTATAAGTTTTGGCCCGTACTTCTCTGCTTTGGTATCTGCGAGCCTGTTGCTGATAGAATGCAAAACGGGCTTTTGCCACATCACGCTCCTCCTCCAAGGTGTCCAGACTATCCTGCCTATCGAGCTCGGCTTCTCTTTCTTCGTACATGCACACTCGAGGTGAGTCATGAATTATGTCGCAGGGCAGAACCGCCTCTACGTCGTACACCATAAAGAAGGGTGTGTATCCGGTAGTACGGTTTGGCATGGTCCGCAGCCCCCAGAGGACGGAGTCGAGCTTCTCTACCCAGTGCGTGTTAGACTCCTTTAAGGACCGCACTAATTTGGGTTTGATGCCGCTCATGATAAGACCATTTGCTCGCTCAACTTGGCCGTTAGTTTGTGGGTGATAGACAGAGGCATAATCGAGCTTAATGCCCATGTTGCTGCACCAGAGTTTTACCTCGTCGGCCGTGAAGTTCGTGTCGTTGTCAATGATGATGCTGTGGGGGACGCCATAACGGTGTACAACCCCGGATATGAAGTCTATCACCGGTCCGGATTCGGCCATTTTAACAGGTTTGGCTTCTATCCATTTGGTGAATTTATCCACCATGACTAGTAAGTTTTTCCTTATGGGTTCCCCCTTTAAGGGGTCCAACCATGTCAAGCCCCCAGACCACGAAGGGCCAGGTAACGGGGATTGTTTGGAGGGCGGTGGGTGGCATGTGTCTTTGGTTTGCAAAAAGCTGGCAACCGACACAGCGTTGGACCAAGTCCTGTGCATCTACACGGGCCGTCGGCCAATAAAAACCTGTACGAAAGGCCTTGCTTACAAGGGCCCAGGCTGCGGCGTGGTGGCCGCCGAGTCCGGCGTGAATTTCTGCCAAAAGCTTCCGCCCTTCCTCTTCGGAGATGCACCTTTGAAGGACTCTGGTAGTGCTTTTTTTATACAGCTCTCCCTCGTGGACCCTGTAGGCTTTAGATCGCCGCACTATGCAGCGTGCCTCATTTTGGTCCTCGAGAAGTTCCTGCCTAGTTAGGTAGGCCAGGAAAGGTTCTGTCCACGGGGCGATGTTGGCCATTATTACGTGGGCTGAAGGTGTTATTTCGGTGGCAGAGCCTCCGATTATGTCAGAGTGTTCGGTATCGAGCATTTTGGCCGGGTCCGGACTATTATTACCGGTGTCCCCTTCCCATACCACGGATGGCTTAAACAACCTCTCCAAAAAGATGTTGGGGGGACCACATCGCATTTTGTGCCAATGCGGGCGAGGATATCCGCCGCCTGATTGTTTTCCCGAGCCACATGGTGAAATTCGAGCCCCCTCGAACTGAGCTTGCATCTTTAGGACGGCGTTGCGATAGGCCGCCATATTCGGATCCTTGGCATCGAAGTCTCCATTTATTTGGGATATTGCGAGGTTCGAATCCCCATGCACCTCCAGGCATTGAATGCCCATGGAAACTGCCATCCGAAGACCATGTAACAGGGCTTCGTATTCGGCTGCGTTGTTGGAGTCTGTATACAGTATCTGTAGTACGTATTGAACTGTATCTCCGGTTGGGGACGTCAGGATGATGCCAGCCCCCAGACCAGCCAGCATTTTGGAGCCGTCGAAGTGCATGATCCAATTGGAGTATGCGCCGTACTCTTTAGGGAGTTTGGCTTCCGTCCATTCGGCGACAAAGTCGACCAATACTTGTGATTTAATGGCTTGCCGGGGTTTGTATGTTATGTCGAATGGGAGGAGCTCAATGGCCCATTTGGCAATCCGTCCTGTGGCATCGCGGTTGTTTATAATATCATTAAGTGGCACTTCTGAGGCTACTATAATTGAACACTCTTGAAAGTAGTGTCGCAGCTTCCGAGATGCCATGAATACCGCACAGGCTATCTTTTGATAATGTGGGTACCGTGATTTTCATGGAGTGAGGACAGTGGATACATAATATACTGGCTTTTGAAGGGGGAATTTATGTTCGTCCGTTTCTCATTCGACGACTGCTACGTCTTGAGCTTGCGTTGGTTTTCCCCGAAGAGGAAGGGATGATGCAGCAGAGTAGCGTAAGTATTTCCCTCAGTTTTTGAGAACCAAGGTATCAATCAAGTAGGAGCCCACGCTCAAGTCCCTCGTACCTGCACAAAGCGATAGCTACCCGCAACCAACGCGATTAGGGGTTGGCAAGCCCTTCACGGTTAGTTACGAGAGTCAGATCTGATAGATAGAATATTTTTGGTATTTTTGATATAAAGATGCAAAGTAAATAGCAAAACAATATAAAAGTGATGGAGATTGATATGATGAGAATAGACCCGGGGGCCATAGGTTTCACTAGTGGCTTCTCTCGAGAGCATAAATTTTCTATGGTGGGTGAACAAATTACTATTGAGCAATTGACAGAATTGAACATAGTTATGAGAATATCTAGGCATGATCATGTATATAGGCATCACGTCCGTGACAAGTAGATCGAAACGATTCTGCATCTACTACTATTACTCCACTCATCGACCGCTATCCAGCATGCATCTAGAGTATTAAGTTAATAACAGAGTAACGCTTTAAGCAAGATGACATGATGTAGAGAGATAAATTCATGCAATATGAAATAAACCCCATCTTGTTATCCTCGATGGAAACGATACAATACGTGTCTTGCTGCCCTTCTGTCACTGGGAAAGAACACTGCAACATCGAACCCAAAGCTAAGCACTTCTCCCATGGCAAGAACTACCAATCTAGTTGGCCAAACCAAACGTATAATTCGAAGAGACTTGCAAAGATAACCAATCATACATAAAAGAATTCAGAGAAGATTCAAATATTGTTCATAGATAGACTTGATCATAAACCCACAATTCATCGGTCTCAACAAACACACCACAAAAGAAGAAGATTACATCGAATAGATCTCAACAAGAGAGGGGGAGAACATTGTATTAAGATCCAAAAGGAGAAAAGAAGACATCTAGCTACTAACTATGGACCCGAAGGTCTGAGGTAAACTACTCACACTTCATCAGAGGGGCTATGATGATGTAGAAGCCCTCCGTGATGACAGCCCTCTCCGGTGGAGCTCCGGAACAGGCCCCAAGATGGGATCTCGTGGATGCAGAAAGTTGCGGCGGTGGAATTAGGTTTTTGGCTCCTGTTCTGATCGTTTGGGGGTACGTGGGTATATATAGGAGGAAGGAGTACGTCGGTGGAGCACCGAGGGGCCCACGAGGCAGGGGGCGCGCCCTGTAGGGGGGGCGCCCCCTACCCTCGTGACCGCCTCCGGTACTTCTTGGAGTAGGGTCCAAGTCTCCTGGGTCTTATCCGAGAAGAAAATCACGTTCCAAAAAGGATTTTTCTGTTTGGACTCCCTTTGATATTATGTTTCTTCGAAACACTCAAATAGGCAAAAAACAGCAATTCTGGGCTGGGCCTCCGGTTAATAGGTTAGTCCCAAAAATAATATAAAAATGGAAAATAAAGCCCAATATAGTCCAAAACAGTAGATAATATAGCATGGAGCAATCAAAAATTATAGATATGTTGGAGACGTATCAGGCATCCCCAAGCTTAATTCCTGCTCGTCCTCGAGTAGGTAAATGCTAAAAAGAGAATTTTTGATGTGGAGTGCTACTTGGCATAATTTCAATGAAAAATTTCTTAATTGTGGTATGGATATTCAGATTAGAAAGATTCAAGACAAAAGTTCATATTGACATAAAGAATAATAACACTTCAAGCATACTAATAAAGTAATTATGTCTTCTCAAAATAACATGGCCAAAGAAAGTTATCCCTACAAAATCATATAGTCTGGCTATGCTCTATCTTCACCACACAAAGTATTTAAATCATGCACAACCCTGATGACAAGCCAAGCAATTGTTTCATACTCTAACTTTTTCAAAACTTTTTCAATCTTCACGCAATACATGAGCGTGAGCCATGGACATAGCACTATGTGGAATATATGGGTGGTTGTGGAGAAGACAAAAAGAGGGGAAGATAGTCTCACATCAACTAGGCGTATCAACGGGCTATGGAGATGCCCATCAATAGATATCAATGTGAGTGAGTAGGGATTGCCATGCAACGGATGCACTAGAGCTATAAGTATATGAAAGCTCATCAAAAGAAACTAAGTGGGTGTGCATCCAACTCGCTTGCTCACGAAGACCTAGGGCAATTTTAGGAAGCCCATCATTGGAATATACAAGCCAAGTTCTATAATGAAAAATTCCCACTAGTATATGAAAGTGACATAACGAGAGACTCTCTATCATGAAGATCATGGTGCTACTTTGAAGCACAAGTGTGGTAAAATGATAGTAACATTGTCCCTTCTCTCTTTTTCTCTCATTTTTTTATTTGGGCCTTTTCTCATTTTTTATGGCCTCTTTTTTTGGGCTTCTTTGGCCTCTTTTATTTATTTTTCGTTCGGAGTCTCATCCCGACTTATGGGGGAATCATAGCCTCCATCATTCTTTCCTCACTTGGGACAATGCTCTAAAAATGATGATCACACTTTTATTTTTCTTACAACTCAACAATTACAACTCGATACTTAGAACAAAATATGACTCTATATGAATGCCTCCGGCGGTGTACCGGGATATGCAATGAATCAAGAGTGACATGTATGAAAGAATTATGAATGGTGGCTTTGCCACAAATACGATGTCAACTACATGATCATGCTAGCAATATGACAATGATGGAGCGTGTCATAATAAACGGAAAGGTGGAAAGTTGCATGGCAATATATCTCGGAATGGCTATGGAAATGCCATGATAGGTAGGTATGGTGGCTGTTTTGAGGAAGGTATATGGTGGGTGTATGATACCGGCGAAAGGTGTGCGGTATTAGAGAGGCTAGCAATGGTGGAAGGATGGGAAAAAGTGCGTATAATCCATGGACTCAACATTAGTCACAAAGAACTCATATACTTATTGCAAAAATCTAGAAGTTATCAAAGCAAAGTATTACGCGCATGCTCCTAGGGGGATAGATTGGTAGGAAAAGACCATCGCTCGTCCCCGACCGCCATTCATAAGGAAGACAATCAATAAATAAATTATGCTCCGACTTCATCACATAACGGTTCACCATACGTGCATGCTACGGGAATCACAAACTTTAACACAAGTATTCTTTAAATTCACAACTACTAAACTAGCATAACTCTAATATTATCACCACCACATCTCAAAACAATTATCATGCTTCAATCTTCTCTTAGTATTCAACGCACTCAAAAGAAAATTTCACATATCTTGAACACCAAGCATATTTATATTAAGAAAATTACCATGCTATTAAGACTCTCAAAATAATTTAAGTGAAGCATGAGAGATCAATAGTTTCTTTAAAACAAACCACCACCATGCTCTAAAATATCTAAGTGAAGCACATAGAGCAAAATCATAACGCTCAAAAGATATAAGTGAAGTGCATAGAGCAAGACTACATAGCTCAAAAGATTTAAGTGAAGCACATAGAATATTCTATCAAATTTCAATTCAAGTATGGCTCTCTCAAAAGGTGTGTACAGCAAGGATGATTGTGGCATACTAACAAACAAAGACACAAATAATACAAGACGCTCCAAGCAAAACACATATCATGTTGGTGAATAAAAATATAGCTCCAAGTAAATTACCGATGGAAGTGGACGAAAGAGGGTATGCCTTCCGGGGCATCCCCAAGCTTTGACTTTTTGGTGTCCTTGGATTATCTTGGGGGTGCCATGGACATCCCCAAGCTTAGGCTCTTGCCACTCCTTGTTCCATAATCCATCAAAAGAACTCACCCAAAATTTGAAAACTTCACAACACAAAACTCAATAGAAATCTCGTGAGCTCCGTTAGAGAAAGAAAACATAAAAACACTTCAAGGTACTGTAATGAACTCATTCTTTATTTATTTTGGTGTTAAACCTACTGTATTCCAACTTCTCTATGGATTATAAACTATTTTACTAACAATAGATTCATCAAAATAAGCAAACAACACACGAAAAACAGAATCTGTCAAAAACAGAACAGTCTGTAGTAATCTGTAACTAACGCAAACTTATGGAACTCCAAAAAATCTACCAAAATTAGAAGACCTAGATAATTTGTTTATTGATCAGCAGAAATTGGAATCAGTATTTTATCAGGTTCTTATGATTTTTAGTAATTCGGGCACTGAACGCAAAGTTTCTGGAAATTACAGCAAGATCAAATAACTATCATCCAAGAAGATCCAATAGGTCTAGCTTGGCACAAACACTAATTAAAACACAAAACCACATCCAAACAGAGGGTAGATGGGTTATTTTATTCCCTAACAGAAGAAAAACACAAAAAACAAAAAATAAAATTGGGTTGCCTCCCAACAAGCGCTATCGTTTAATGCCCCTAGCTAGGCATAAAAGCGAGGATAGATCTAGGTATTGCCATCTTTGGAAGGCAATCCATAAGTGCCTCTCATGATGGTTTCATATGGCAATTTTATTTTCTTTCTTGGAAAGTGTTCCATGCCCTTTTTTAATGGAAATTGGAATCTAATATTCCCTTCCTTCATATCAATAATCGCACCAACCGTTCTAAGGAAAGGTCTACCAAGAATAATAGGGCAAGAAGGATTGCAATCTATATCAAGAACAATGAAATCTACGGGCACATAATTCCTATTTGCAACAATAAGAACATCATTAATTCTTCCCATAGGTTTCTTAATAGCGGAATCCGCAAGATGCAAGTTTAGAGAGCAATCATCAAGATCGCGGAAATCTAGCAAATCACACAAAGTTTTGGGGATAGTGGAGACACTAGGACCCAAATCACACAAAGAATACAACTCATGATCTTTAATTTTAATTTTTATAGTTGGTTCCCACTCATCATAGAGTTACTTTCAACTCAAGTTTTTCTTCATAAGATTGCATCAAGGCATCAACAATATGTTCGGTGAAGGCTTTCTTTTGACTATAAGCATGCGGAGAATTTAGCACGGATTGCAACAAAGAAATACAATCAATCAAAGAGCAACTTTCATAATTAAATTCCTTGAAATCCAATATAGTGGGTTTAGCAACATCTAAATTTTTATTTCTTTCAATCCCACTTTCGTCAATTTCATCATAAAGATCTAAATACTCCGAATTTTTGGAACGCCTTCTAGGTAAAGGAAGATCATATTCAGTTTCATCAAGATTCATATTGCAAAACAAAGATTTGATAGGGGACACATCAATAACTTTTAGATCTTCATCTTGATTTTCATAAGGATTAGAAGAACACGCTTTAATAAAGGCATCTTTGGAAGCACGCATCCTAGCGGTTCTTTCTTTACACTCATCAATTGAAATTCTCATGGCTTTTAGAGACTCATTAATATCATGCTTAGGTGGAATAGATCTAAGTTTAAAAGCATCAACATCAAGAGCAATTCTATCAACGTTCCTAGCCAAATCATCAATCTTAAGCAATTTTTCTTCAATCATAGCATTAAAATTCTTTTGTGAAGAAATAAATTCTTTAATATTAGATTCAAAATCAGAGGGCATCTTATTATAATTTCCATAAGAGTTGTTGTAGGAATTCCCATAATTATTAGAAGGATTACTAGGATAAGGCCTAGGATTAAAATTCCCTCTATAAGCGTTGTTACCAAAATTATTCCTACCAACAAAATTCACATCCATAGATTCATTGTTATTCTCAATCAAGGTAGACAAAGGCATATCATTAGGATCAGAAGAAACACTCTTAGTAGCAAATAATTTCATGAGTTCATCCATCTTTCCACTCAAAACATTGATTTCTTTTATCGCATGCACTTTTTTATTAGAAGATCTTTCAGTATGCCATTAAGAATAATTAACCATAATATTATCTAGAAGTTTAGTAGCATCTCCTAAAGTGATTTCCATAAAAGTGCCTCCCGCGGCCGAGTCTAAAAGATTTCTAGAAGCAAAATTCAATCCGGCATAAAAATTTTGTATAATCATCCACAAATTTAAACAATGAGTAGGGCAATTACGTATCATTAATTTCATTCTCTCCCAAGCTTGTGCAACCTGTTCATGATCAAATTGCTTAAAATTCATAATATCGTTTCTAAGAGAGATGATCTTAGCGGGAGGAAAATACTTAGAGATAAAAGCATCTTTGCACTTGTTCCAAGAATCTATACTATTTTTAGGCAAAGACGAAAACCAAGCTTTAGCATGATCTCTAAGCGAAAAAGGAAATAGCTTCAATTTAGCGACATCATTATTGACATCTTTTTTCTTTTCCACATCACATAAATCAACGAAGCTATTCAGATGAGTAGCGACATCTTCATTAGGAAGGCCGGCGAATTGATCTTTCATAACAAGATTCAACAAAGCAGTATTAATTTCACAAGATTCAGCATCGGTAAGACGGGCAATCGGAGTGCTAAGGAAATCATTATTATTGGTATTGGTGAAGTCACACAATTTGGTAGTATCTTGAGCCATCGCAACGAACAAGCAATCTAACACACGAGCAAACAAAAAGCAAGCGGACAAAAAGAGGCAAACGGAGAAGGGGAAGGGGAAGGAGAAAGAGAGGGCAAATAAAACGGCAAGGGTGAAGTGGGGGAGAGGAAAACGAGAGGCAAATGGCAAATAATGTAATGCGAGAGATAGGGATTGTGATGGGTACTTGGTATGTTGACTTTTTGCGTAGACTCCCCGGCAACGGCGCCAGAAATCCTTCTTGCTATGTCTTGAGCTTGCGTTGGTTTTCCCCGAAGAGGAAGGGATGATGCAGCAGAGTAGCATAAGTATTTCCCTCAGTTTTTGAGAACCAAGGTATCAATCCAGTAGGAGCCCACGCTCAAGTCCCTCGTACCTGCACAAAGCGATAGCTACCCGCAACCAACGCAATTAGGGTCAAGCCCTTCACGGTCACTTACGAGAGTGAGATCTGATAGATAGAATATTTTTGGTATTTTTGATATAAATATGCAAAGTAAAAATTAAAAGCAAAGTAAATAGCAAAACAATATAAAAGTGATGGAGATTGATATGATGAGAATAGACCCGGGGGCCATAGGTTTCACTAGTGGCTTCTCTTGAGAGCATAACTTTTCTACGGTGGGTGAACAAATTACTGTTGAGCAATTGACAGAATTGAGCATAGTTATGAGAATATCTAGGCATGATCATGTATATAGGCATCACGTCCGTGACAAGTAGATCGAAACGATTCTGCATCTACTACTATTACTCCACTCATCGACCGCTATCCAGCATGCATCTAGAGTATTAAGTTAAAACAGAGTAACACTTTAAGCAAGATGACATGATGTAGAGATAAATTCATGCAATATGAAATAAACCCCATCTTGTTATCCTCGATGGCAACGATACAATACGTGTCTTGCTGCCCCTTCTGTCACTGGGAAAAACACCACAAGATCGAACCCAAAGCTAAGCACTTCTCCCATGGCAAGAACTACCAATCTAGTTGGCCAAACCAAATGGATAATTCGAAGAGACTTGCAAAGATAACCAATCATACATAAAAGAATTCAGAGAAGATTCAAAAATTGTTCATAGATAGACTTGATCATAAACCCACAATTCATCGGTCTCAACAAACACACCGCAAAAGAAGAAGATTACATCGAATAGATCTCCACAAGAGAGGGGGAGAACATTGTATTGAGATCCAAAAAGAGAGAAGAAGCCATCTAGCTACTAACTATGGACCCGAAGGTCTGAGGTAAACTACTCACACTTCATCGGAGGGGCTATGATGACGTAGAAGCCCTCCGTGATGACGGCCCTCTCCGGCGGAGCTCCGGAACAGGCCCCAAGATGGGATCTTGTGGATACAGAAAGTTGCAGCGGTGGAATTAGGTTTTTGGCTCCTGTTCTGATTGTTTGCGGGTACGTGGGTATATATAGGAGGAAGGAGTACGTCGGTGGAGCACCGAGGGGCCCACGAGGCAGGGGGCGTGCCATGTATGGGGCGGCGCGCCCCTACCCTCGTGACCGCCTCCGGTACTTCTTGGAGTAGGGTCCAAGTCTCCTGGGTCTTATCCGAGAAGAAAATCACGTTCCAAAAAGGATTTTTCTGTTTGGACTCTGTTTGATATTCTGTTTCTTCGAAACACTGAAATAGGCAAAAAACAACAATTCTGGGCTGGGCCTCCGGTTAATAGGTTAGTCCCAAAAATAATATAAAAGTGGAAAATAAAGCCCAATATAGTCCAAAACAGTAGATAATATAGCATGGAGCAATCAAAAATTATAGATACGTTGGAGACGTATCAACAACGAGCACTGCGCTTACAACCGGAGTATGCGTCGAGGAAACACAATGAATCGTGTCCTGCGGTAGCATCGATAATTTGATCGATGCGGGGGAGGGGGAAGGGATCCTTTGGGCAAGCCTTGTTGAGGTCCTTGAAATCGACACATATGCGCCATTTTTTGCCATGATTTGTCCTTCTTTGATACCATCACCAGGTTTGCTAGCCAGTCCGGGTGTTTTATTTCTCTAATGATTCTGGCCTCCAATAACTTGGCTAGTTCCTCTCCCATAGCTTGTCTCTTAGGTTCAGAGAAATACCGAAGAGTCTGCTTAACCGGCTTGAATCCCTTTAGAATATTAAGGCTGTGCTCGGCCAGCCTGCGTGGGATTCCTGGCATGTCTGAGGGGTGCCAGGAGAATATGTCCCAATTCTCGCGCAGGAACTCTCGTAGTGCAGCGTCCACGGTGGGGTTTAACTGTGCCCTGATGGAGGCTGTTTTTGTAGGGTCCGTTGGGTGGACTTGGAATTTGACTATTTCATCCGCTGGTTTAAAAGAGGTGGACTTGGATCTCTTGTCAAGTATCACGTCGTCCCTGTACACTGTGGAGCGTAGCGCAGTTAATTCCTCGGCCGAAAGGGCTTCGGATAATGCCTCGAGGGCCAATGCAGCTGTTTTATTTTCGGCGCGGAGTGTTGTGTCCGGATCACTAGCGAGAGTGATGATTTCGTTGGGCCCGGGCATTTTGAGCTTCATGTACCCGTAATGGGTTATGGCTTGGAAGATTGTGAACGCCTCCCGCCCTAAAAGGGCGTGGTATCCGCTACTGAAAAGGGCCACTTGGAATGTAATTTCTTCGGACCTATAGTTCTCCGACGTGCCGAATACCACATCTAGTGTGATTTTCCCAGCACAGCGTGCCTCCCGACTGGGGATGATTCCTCTGAAGGTTGTGCTGCTTTGCTCAATGCGGTTCGAGTCTATTTCCATTTTTTGAAGAGTTTCCTCATAGATGAGGTTTAATCCACTGCCGCCATCCATGAGTACTTTGGTGAGTCGAAAGCCGTCCACAATTGGATTGAGGACCAGTGCAGCTGGTGCTCGGGCTGTTCGGAATTTAGGTTCATCACTGGCATTGAAGGTAACAGCCGTGTCACTCCATGGATTTATTGCCGCCATGTGGCAGATTTCGGCAAGGCTGCGGAGTGTTCGCTTGCGCCTATTATTTGATGCGAAGGTTTCAAAGACTGTTAATACCGTATTGTTATCCCCGGGATGGTGCTCTGTGGCATCTGGGATGAGAAGACCCCCACCACTTTTGGCCACCTTCCGGAGTACCCAACATGCTCTAGGGCTGTGTGTTGGTATGGTATCCATTGTACTATGAATTTTGCAGGGTCTGTTGAGCCATCCCTCCAATACGGTTCCACACCCTGTAGAGGGTTTTTGCTTCTTTGTAATTAACTCGGGTGTCTTACGATAGTGCACCCTTTTACTTCGGACTGGGTGTATATTTGGAGCCGGATTATCTCAAAATTTCGTTTCGGTTTTCCAGGCACTTTCCATCACACAGTACTTTCATACTATGGACGCCAAGTCAGCAAAGCGTGATATGTCACGGCGACTTATGGCGTTAAGGATTCCCTTGTCCATGCAATTATTGTGGAAAAATGAGATTGCGTCTTCCTCGTGACAGTCCTTAACCTTGTTCATCACAAGGAGGAATCTGGCCCAATAATGATGTACTATTTCCTGGGGCGCTTGCCTGATGTGGGAAAGATCGTTTATGTTTGGGTGGGTGGGTGGATTAGAGTCCGAACCCTTACCCGATCTAAGACCCAGGGGCCGAGGAGTTTCCAATCTTGGAAGTTCGGGTTCCGGGATGTTGCCCGATAAGTC
This sequence comes from Triticum dicoccoides, assembly GCF_002162155.2. Lineage (NCBI taxonomy): Eukaryota > Viridiplantae > Streptophyta > Magnoliopsida > Poales > Poaceae > Triticum > Triticum dicoccoides. The sequence goes on from NC_041380.1 coordinate 478,586,555, forward strand.
TGGCCCGTCGCCTGACTCTAGGTTCATGGCTTGGGTGATGTCCTCCCGTAAACGGGTATCCGGCTTGGAGAGCTCAGGAATCCGGACATAGTTAGTCCTCAAGATAGAGCAAGAATCGCCGCATTGTTCCTCCACCACCGCAATATGATGGGTGACCGGTGGAGAGTTAATCTCCCTTTGATCGGGTTTAAGCCCAATCCGATCATAGTCCGTAGCGACTCCAAAGGCGGCGATGCGATCCAAGAGCTCATTTAGGGGTGAGAGCTCCATTGGATCCATTTGCTCGGCAAATTCCGAGCCAACGTGGAGGTTGTTTTCGATGACCCAAGAAGTCATCGTCGGTGCAGCAGCCGAACGGGCGGTCATGATGAAACTGCCTAGCCGGAGAGTTTGGATAACAGCCAGGGCTCCTCCGGCGGTAATGTTGTTTTTAATAACGAGACGAGGCATCCTTCCTTACGGCGACGGCACAGTGGAACTCTCAATGAAAGCACCAATGTCGGTGTCAAAACCGGCAGATCTCGGGTAGGGGGTCCCAAACTGTGCGTCTAGGCGGATGGTAACAGGAGACGGGGAACACGATGTTTTTACCCAGGTTCGGGCCCTCTCGATGGAGGTAAAACCCTACTCCTGCTTGATTGATCTTGATGATATGAGTATTACAAGAGTTGATCTACCACGAGATCGAGGAGGCTAAACCCTAGAAGCTAGCCTATGGTATGATTGTTGTTGTTGGTCCTACGGACTAAACCCTCCGGTTTATATAGACACCGGAGGGGGCTAGGGTTACACAGAGTCAGTTACAAGGAAGGAGATCTACATATCCGTACTGCCAAGCTTGCCTTCCATGCCAAGGAGAGTCCCATCCGGACACGGGACGAAGTCTTCAATCTTGTATCTTCATAGTCCAACAGTCCAGCCAAAGGATATAGTCCAGCTGTCCGGATACCCCCTAATCCAGGACTCCCTCAGTGGTCCTTCCGAGCAACTGAAACGAAGGTTCTCTACAGATTCTACTCCACCATCCTCCCAACAAGATTCGCAAGACAATGCAAGGCTAGACAGTCAACGTAGCTGTGTAGATGATGAGTACATCTCCCCTACTCCACCATCACAGGTGCTTGCTCTAACTTGGCACTATTATATGTGGTTGCATGTTGCGTATGATGTCTAGCTTGTATTGCTTCTAACTTTGTTGAATTGAATCTGCTTACTTTACACATAATGCCAGTGAATATGACATATGTTCCTATTTCTAGAACATATTATATCTGATCACACGATGTTCTTACATCAGACTACTGTTCTTGCATATCATGCATCAGTCACTTATGATAAGTCACCTTTAAGTCGCCACTGTGATATTGGTTGTGTCTTGCATATGATTTCTAGCATGTACTGCTTCTAATTTGTTGAAACGCCATACAGTTTGAACTTGGTAGAGTGATATTGGTTGCATCTTTCATATGGTGTCTAGCTTGCAGTGTTTCTAAGTTGTTGAAATGCCTTCTGCTTAGTTACCACATCATAGGTGTGAATATGTCATTCCATCCTGTTTTTCATACATATTCCATCCTCGCATCATGTGTTTGCCTTTCATCTGAGTAGTATTCGTCAGTATCATGCATGAATGATTTTTGAAGAGCGAATTTTATTCCTTTTTCTTATCGGTTTGACTTCACAATGCAAAATCATTACAACTAAAGGAAATTAGTCCGGCAGTGGATGATGGTGGTCCTTTGGAGCAACTCAAACAGGGGGTATCTACAGATTCTACTCCGCCATCCTCCCAACAAGATTCGCAAGACAACACAAGGCTGGACAGTCAACGTAGTTGTGTAGATGATGAGCACATATCCCTACTCCACCATCATAGGTGCTTCCTCTAACTTGGCACTATTATATGTGGTTGCATGTTGCGTATGATGTCTAGCTTGTATTGCTTCTAACTTTGTTGAATTGCATATGCTTACTTTACACATAATGCCTGTGAGTATGACATGTGTTCCTGTTTCTAGAACATACGTGTACATGATGAGCACATCTCCCCTACTCCACCATCACAGGTGCTTGCTCTAACTTGGAGCTGTTATATGTGGTTGCGTTTTTTGTATGATGTCTAGTTTGTATTGCTTCTGATTATGTTGAATTGCATCTACGTAGCTTACAACTTATACCTGCAACGATCACTTACCCATAAGACACATTTGACTTGGGACTGTGATGTAGGTTGCATCTTGCATTATCTTCTAGCTTGTACTGCTTCTAATTTCTTGAAATGGCACTTACGACGAGACACTTTTTACCTGATAGAGTGATATTGGTTGCATATTCATATGGTGCCTAGCTTTCATTTCTTCTAATTTTGTTGAAATGCCTTCTGCTTACTATTTTTTCATACATATTCCATCCTCCTATCGTACGTGTGAATATGAAATGTTGTCTTTTTTGTATATATTCCATCCTCCTATCCTGCGCTTGCCTTACATCAAAGTAGTGTTCGTCTGTATCATGCATCAACCAGTTATGCAGAGCTAATTTTATTCATCTTCTTGTGGTTTTGACTTCACAAGGCAATATCAGAAAATAGGAAGGAAAAGAGTAAGTTAGGGGATGTTGGTGGTCCTCCACACCGACGCAAACAGAGACTCTCTAGATTTGCCACAGCTACTGCTAATGAAGTTGAAGTCCCAAGTCTACATGATGAGTTCATCTCCCGTACTCTACCATCGCATGTGCTTGCTCTAAGTTGACAGTGTGATAATTGGTTCCATGTTGCATATGTTGTCTAGCCTGTATTTCTTCTATTTTGATTAAATTGCACCTGCTGAGTTTATACGTTATACATGTGCATATGACATGGTGTTCTATGTCTAGAATACACTGCATCTATCTATCATACCATGTTCTTACATCAAAGTACTGATGTTGTGTATCCCGCATCAGTCACTCATGATTGGACGCTTTTAACATGGCAGTTTGATAGTGGTTGCATCTTGCATTGATTTCTATGTTGTACTGCTTCTAATTTTTTGAATTGCCAGTTATGACAAGACACTTTTAACTTGGCAGAGTAATATTGGTTGCATCTTTCATATGGTGTCTAGCTTGCATTACTTCTATTTTCTTGAAAATTCTTCTGCTTAGTTTACACATCGTAGCTATGAATATGTCATGCCATCTTGTTTTTCTTACATATTCCATCCTCATACGGTTGTCTTACATCAAAGTATTGCTTGTCTGTATCACGCATCAATGAGTTCTGAAGAGCGATTTTATTCTTTTGTGTTGTGGGTACGGCATGACATGGCAAAGTCAAAAAAGAGCAAGGAAAATAATATAGTAGGGAGTGGTGTTACTCGTTGAGTGAAACGGAAAAGGATCTGTCGTCCAGATTCTGCTGGTACTTATAGTGCAGTAGAAGGTCCAAGTCCACCGGCGAAATCTACAAACACAGTATCACCTGCTCCAACAGCTGCAGCATCTGCTTCAACTATACTAGCATCTCAACGAGTTACTCGTTCGTTTGCTCTGGAACTGACCAGTTCCCGAGCTGCCTTCACACTAACACTACTTCCGAAGCATTGCTGACACAACAGAACTTGGCAAGATCAGATGAACCTCATGAGCATCAACACCAAGACGGTACCTGACCGAGTCAAGTTGCAGTTGCATGCTCCTTTATATGTACTCTCACGGTTTGATGTACACTAACACTTTCCAGATTCGTTGTTGAACTAGCACCACGGCGCAAGCGGAAACAGACATGAGGGATAATGCTTGACAGATTAACAAAATCTAAAGGAGGAAGAATGGAGATCCATTTTGAGGAAGGTTTAAAAAGGCCACGTGATGCTACAGAGTCAGCCAAGTTAGTATCAGAGGCAGCCGTTGTCGTTAGGTGTCATGCACGTATCCTCCCAACGTGGATCCAGTACAAGAATGAGAAAGACAATACCCAGTTTAACACCTTCCTTGACCATTTATCCGTAAGTAATGTTATTCATCGCAATTAGTAATATTGTCTTGCTCTATCCCATACTTTCAAGCTTCCTCCTAATTAGACTCACATTCTTTTTTCAACATATGAGGTTCAAGTTGGATCCGAAAGATGATGTAACTAAACAAGCATGCACTCATGTTTTCAGTCTGCTCTGCGACAATATCGGTACCACCTTAGAAAATCTCACTTTGAAGGCAAGGCTAACAATGAAATCGCCCAAACATCTCCAGTGGAATATATTACAGATGAAGACTGGACAACCCTCGTTAAACACTGGTCTGATCCAAAGTATCAGGTAGGCTATATGTATTTGATCAGACCACATATTGAACTTGTATTTATGTATGTGCCTTACAAGTGTATCTTCTTCTAGGCTAACTGTTTGAAGAACAAGACCAACCGTTCTAAAGTGAAATTCCAACAGACAACACGATCTCGTAGCTATATTGCACACTGCGAGGCTCTTGTAAATAGCTGCTACTTCCTTCTTTTTTTCTGTGCCATATTATCGTATCTATATTGACTTTCTCCAAATACAGAGGAAAGCATGTGCGGACCAAAAATAACCTAAACCGAATGCGGTGCAAATCTTCAAGGATTGCCACACCAGCAAGATGAAGGGCATGAGCACACCAGTTCAAGCTGCTGTTGTAAGTCCTTACTCCTCCTGCCTTTGAACTGATTGGTACTGTGATGTGTTCATTTAACTACTTGGTTTGCAGCTAATGTGAGTTACTCTGTTCACTTTTATACACAGTTGTCTTAACGTATCATTTCACCTTACATGGTTTATAAGAGATGAAGGATATTCTTTTGGTCTTGATCTGTAATCTAGTTGTTATGTTCACGTGCGCACACAATGATAAAATAGCCTGTTTGTTTTATATCTGTTTGCCCATGTCTCTTTATCCTTAGATGTCAACGAATGTGAGGAAATAGACAATACAGTAGGCATGCTACATGGACATATGTTCCGAAAGTGATTTTATTATGTAGTTGGCACTATGATACATGCTGATGTATTACAGTAGTTCACCAAAATAAGTTATGTATAAACGTGTAACCTACTTTGTTTGTTTTTGTCTCATTAGTAACTTATCTGGTACACTAATCTACAAGTTCAAACTTTCAGGAAGCTATGGAACAAATGATTGAACAGCCACAACCACCTAAAGGTGACAAGGCTACCACAGGCACAATGTCACCTCTTGCTACAGTGCGTCAGTATCTCTCCACTAACAGTGCAAAAAGCACTTTCCTGCGTAATTCTGGGTTGGTTGTCAAGGTAACCTCGTCCAAATCGCCTACTGAACAAAATCTTCCTGCTAGACAGAGTGATATATCTGTGCTCCAGACACAAGTCCAATCCCTAATGGACGTCATTTTGGAAACAAGAATAGTGGTTGACAAATGTCGTCAAGATATGAATGGTTTTGAAACCAGACTATCAGACATTCGCTTCGTTGTTCAAGAGCAATGGCAGAAAAAAGGTGACGATCGTGCTGCTCCATCAGATTCTACAACCTGAAACATTAACACTCAGGTCAAATGATCTGTGCTTCTATACATCTGATGGTGCTTTTATCTGCAAGGACTGTAAACTTCATGCCAACAGGCCTTTTGTTGTATGGTTGGAATTTATTTTGTTGTGATACAACATTTATGATGCTGCCAAAGGTTGCAGTAATTACGATGCTATTTTTGTATAGTGAAGGTTTATCTTAGTAATGTATTCGGCCGAAAGCTTCGTAGGAGCCCAACATGCCAACATTCGTCGGGCCCATTCCAATTGGGCTAAAAACGACTATTGGCTGAAATTTGCATGTAGCCCACTAAAAATATCTGGGCCTAAATCAGCATAAGCTTTCATATTTTTCTGGTAGGCCTGTGCCCATAGTGGGCCTTTCACAGGCCTAAACATAATTTGGGCCCTCAGTAACAATAGGCCGTTTACAGGTGTAAATATCTCGAGCCCATAAAAAACATGGGCCTTTAATAGACCGAAAGTGAGATTGGGCCCTTATTGTGCCAAATAACCCACTGGTCTTAGCAGGCCGAAATGGTGGCCCATTTACGATGCGGATCTTTCACAGGCTGAAATTCGAACGAGCCGTAAATGCGCCGACCTAATACAGGAGCCTTTAACAGGCCGGAAGTTCGGTCGGGCTAGATTATCGTCATTTTTATATGGGTTGTTAATGGGCCCGATGTGACGTTGGGCCACATATGGCCCATGGATTTCGTCCGACGTTAACAGGCCGAAAATCACAACAGGCCGAAAGTGGCCCAAATCTATAGTGGGCCTCTAACAGGCCGAATGTCAGACATGGCTGAATATGACCCAAATCCTTCATGGTCGTTTATGGGCCGGAAGTTTCAATGGCCTGTAAATGGGCCCAAATGAAGTAGGACCTTTAACAGGCCGGAAATACACCGGGCCGTAATTCGGCCCATATACTTAGCGGACTGTTAACGGGCCAGAAGTGACCATGGGCCGCGATGATGACAAGTTTAGGACAGGCCGTTGACGGGCCGATTTGACACTAGCCGTACGGGCCTTAACTGAGAATGTTGGGCCTTTAGCTGGGCTAACCCATTATGGTATGCAAAATCTTGTGGGCCTTTAGCTGGGCTGGCCCATTGTGGTCCGCTAAATCTTGTGGGCCTTTAGCTGGGCCGGCCAATTATGGTCTACAAAATCTTGTGGGCCTTTAGCTGGGCCAGCCCATTATGGTCCGCTAAATCTTGTGGGCCTTTAGTTGGGTCGGCCCATTTAAACTTTATGGGTCACTTTTGAGCCCGTCCACGTGTCAACATATCATAGGCCCATCTCGACCGTTGGATGAGTGACACCTATGCCAACGGGGAGCTGACGTGTGGTTTCGTCGGCCAATGAGAATTTTACAAGTGGAAAATTGGCATTGGTCGTGGCTGTTAGCGGGTTATCGGATCCAAAACTAGACCCGATAGCTTAACGGTGTCCCGTTACGGTGGATGCCACGTGTCGGTCACCCTTGACGAAAGCACTTCTATGACACGCGATTTATCGTCATGGAAGTGGACACTTTCGTGATGATAATTTTGGTAATGTCATGGAACACTTCTACGACAACACAGGTATGACTATCTTCATTATGTCATAAATTTGTCATGGATGTACATGCATGACAGAAAACGTGACCTACTGTGACAAACACGTATCATCACGGAAGTGTAATTTTTTGTAGTGTTAGTGGCGGGAATCAAATTTCTCTTGGTGGAAGTGTAGCAGGGCCTTCTCAACCAATCCCTAGAAAATCAACAAGTTTGATTTGCTAGGGAGAGAGATCGGGCGAAAATGGAGCTTTGAGCAACAATGAAGCTTGCAGAGGGAAGAGATAGTCAACTTGGGGAAGAAGCCCCCCTTATATAGTGAGACGAAAGATCCAACCATTACCCACTTATCCAGCCCGCGACATGCGGTACTACCGCATAGGCACGCAGTACTACCTCTTGGAAGTGTGGTACTACCGCTCGCGCGGCAGGGGCCAGATGCAGATGAGGCTGTGTTGCACAAGGCAACGAGCGGTAGAACTCCGGAGCGGTACTACCATGTGCCCTTGCGGTACTACCGCAAGGCAGGGCTCATTCTAGGCTGGGAAGGCACGGACTAATAAAATTACATCCGTGGCTACTTCCACTGAGTTTTGGTCTGTGCAAAAATCCGGCACGGTACTACAACTCACAGGGAGTGGTACTACCACATAGGGTGCGGAAGTAAAAAATTACTTCCGCCCCTACTTCCGCGCATGCCACGGTTCTGGGCCAGAGGCCATGGTACTACCGCGTGCTAGGAGCGGTACTACCGCACTCGCGGTACTATCGCTGCCATGGGTGGTACTACCGTGGGCAGCTGCGATACTGCTGCTGCCTTGAGCAGTACTACCGTGTGCCACAGAAGAGTGGCACTAGGAAGCCTTCATCTTCGCAATGACAAGGCAAACAATCGGTGCTCCAATGAAGCGAAGGGAAGGTGGTGCAAAGGAACAGATGTGTATGTGTTGATTCCACTCTAACCTTTCCGAAGCGCACCCCCTCTTAATAGTACGGCTTTCCTATGACTCAATTCCACCGAAAAGAAATATAGAGAAATGTCGTCTTCGATAGGCTCTGAGGGGCACCGAATCCTCTTGTGCCTAGACATGAGATATCTAAAATGCTCAATGCACACGATTACTCCACAAATGCATTGTCATTAATCACCAAAACCACTTAGGGAGAAATATGCCCTTACAATCTCCCCCTTTTGGTGGATTGATGAGAATACGGGATTTGCTCATAGGGATATAAAATGAACATAAGCAAACCCAACATTTATAAAATATAGACAAGCTCCCCCTAGATGTGTGCACTCTTAGAGAAGTGCTTTGGACTGCACGGCACACATACTAGGATCAACACTCCTCCTATATTTTATAAACAAGGCAATCCTAACAAAATGAATGACACTAAGCATGGAGGCAAGGTAAAGTAGTGAGCATGAAGTAAAGGGCATAGGACATAATAAGCTCACAATCTACTAAACATACTAGACAATAGGATAAGACATAAGATAAGTTGAGGACATATGTCTTACACCATATGATAGTCTCCTGGACTCACACAAACACAACCACAAACCAACAAGCCAAAGCAAACGAAGGTTCAACGGAATGAAAGCAGAGCAAAACAAGTTTCGGCACAAGACTCACAAATCGTACACTCTCTCACCCTTTGGCATCAAGACACCAAAAAGGCAGAGAGGACACCTACGACACAGGTGGTGGCAGAACTCCACGACATCAGCAGTCATGTTCCTCCTCCTCAGACTCGTCAGCACCACGGGATGTAGATGGAACTCTAGTCTCCTCCTCTGACTCAGTCCACCAGTAGTGTTGTCTGGTCCAATGCTCCTCATCAGTGATCCTCTCCTTAGAGCCATCCTGGACCTCAAGGCCAACTTGCCTATGATAGCCTTGTCGCGACGATGAGCCATCTTGGCGTTCACATGAGCCTGGTACTGTCTCTTGGCCTGCATGCAGAAAAGAGCCTTCATCTTGGCCTTGAGCTTCTTGGCCCAAGTTGGCTTAGAAGAGGGAGGAGTGTATCCCTCAGAACTGTCCTCAGCCGCCTCCTCCTCCTCAAACTCATCCTCATCCACATCCATCCTAGCAGCCTTTGCCTCTGCCCGGGTAGTGGTGTTATCCCATTTGCTCTTGATGTGTAGCTTGATAGGCTCATGGTGAGTCCAGTCGGGAGCATGAAACTCTTCACCCAGAAATAGCTTCTCCCAAGTCTTCGAGATCAAGAGAAACATGTAAGGTCCATAGATGGGCACCTTACTATTGAACATAGCAAACTGTAGCTCACGCCACATGATATGAGAGACATCAATTGGTTGTGTGTTGGAGACGCGCCTTCTCACGGATCAGCATCATATCCACAAGATAGGCATGCACCTTGTCCTTGTCGCCTATGTGAGGAAAGAGTGTGTTGCGGAAGATCCGGTGCATGATGTCAAGGAATGGGTTCAACACCCAGATCATCTTGCCATTTGCTAACTTCTTCTCAACAAGATAAGTTTGAGGCTTGTTCTTGTTAGCCGACTTGGGGTTGGCATGTGGGCAGACACCAACGGGCACATTGAGCCCCTCATCACGAACATGTAGCAACTCCATGAACTCCTTCCACTTAGCAGATATCCTCTTCACATTGGTCATCCAAGTCATGGTCCACTGATCATCGGTGTGGAAGTGGACGGAAGCAAAGAACTGAGCCACAATCTCCGGGTCAAAGTCCATGTGGAAGGTGATTAGCTCCTCAATGCCAAACTGCTCCACCAAGTCCACAGGCTCACCAAAATATGCCTGGTTGCTTTCCTTCTTCATAGGATGCATGTCAATCCACTGTACTGGCACATAGATGTTCTGCTTGGCCTTGATCACATCAAGGTAGATGAGATTCTGCTTCTTGGTCCAAAACAAATCATTGCCCCTTGCGACCTTGATACGTCTCCAACGTATCTATAATTTTTTATTGTTCCATGCTATTATATATTCTATTTTGGACATTTAATGGGCTTTAATATGCTCTTTTATATTATTTTTGGGACTAACCTATTAACTGGAGGCCCAGTGCCAGTTTCTGTTTTTTTGCCTATTTTAGAGTTTCGCAGAAAAGGAATACCAACCGGAATCCAAATGGAATGAAACCTTTGCGATGATATTTCTTGGACCAAAAGCAAACCAGAAGACTTGGAGTTGAAGTATGGAACTCCGTGAGGCAACCACGAGGTAGGAGGGCGTGCTCCACACCCTCATGGGCCCCACGTAGCTCCACTGACGTACTTCTTTCGCCAATATATACTCTTATACCCTAGATCGATCGCAGGGAGCCATGAAACCACTTTTCCACCACTGCAACCTTCTGTACCCGTGAGATCCATCTTGGGGCCTTTTCCGGCGATTTGCCGGAGGGGGAATCGATCATGGAGGGCTTCTACATCAACACCATAGCCTCTCCGATGAAGCGTGAGTAGTTTACCACAGACCTTCGGGTTCATAGTTATTAGCTAGATGACTTCTTCTCTCTCTTTGATTCTCAATACAAAGTTCTCCTCGATGTTCTTGGAGATCTATTCGATGTAATACTCTTTTGCGGTGTGTTTGCCGAGATCTGATGAATTATGGGTTTATGAACCAGATTATCTATGAATATTGTTTGGTTCTTCTCTGAATTCTTATATGCATGATTTGATATCTTTGCAAGTCTCTTCGAATTATCGGTTTAGTTTGTCCTACTAGATTGATCTTTCTTGCAATGGGAGAAGTGTTTAGCATTGGGTTCAATCTTGCGGTGTCCTTTCCCAGTGACAGTAGGGGCAGCAAGGCACGTATTGTATTTTTGCCATCAGGGATAAAAAGATGGGGTTTATATCATATTGCTTGAGTTTATCCCTCTACATCATGTCATCTTGCTTAATGTGTTACTCTGTTCTTACGAACTTAATACTCTATATGCATGCTGGAAGTGGTTGATGTGTGGAGTAATAGTAGTAGATGCAGAATCATTTTGATCTACTTGACACGGACGTGATGCCTATATTCATGATCATTGCCTAGATATTCTCATAACTATGTGCTTTTCTATCAATTGCTCGGCAATAATTTGTTCACCCACCATAATACATGCTATCTTGAGAGAAGCCACTAGTGAAACCTATGGCCCCCGGGTCTCTTTCTTATTATATTGCATCTCTTTTATCTACATCGCATCTTGTTTACTATTTTGCAATCTTTACTTTCCAATCTATACAACAAAAATACCAAAAATATTTATTTTACTATCTCTACCAGATCTCACTTTTGCGAGTGACCGTGAAGGGATTGACAACCCCTTTATCGCATTGGTTGCAAGGTTCTTGATTGTTTGTGCAGGTAATAGGTGACTTGTGCATTGTCTCGTACTGGATTGATACCTTGGTTCTCAAAAACTGAGGGAAATACTTACTCTGCTTTGCTGCATCACCCTTTCCTCTTCAAGGGAAAACCAATGCATGCTCAAGAGGTAGCAAGAAGGATTTCTGGCGCCATTGCCAGGGAGATCTATGACAAGTCAAAACATACCAAGTACCCATCATAAACTCGTCTCCCTCACATTACATTATTTGCCATTCGCCTCTCGTTTTCCTCTCCCCCACTTCTGAAACGTTTTTCGAAAACCTTTGCCTTTCTATCGCCATGGCCGAACTAAAAGGGCCTAAGGGTTTTCTCCCGGGTTTTAATACTTTGGATAGTCCCTTTGTCCTTTCTAAGCTCATAAATAATGATGCTATGGAAAGACCTACCAGGATGAGAATTTGAATAACTTTGATGAAGATGACCCCGGAATTTTTCATTATCTGCTTGATGAATCTTTGGAAGATGCTTGGGATAGGTTATTGAGGATCCGAGCTAGCTATGTGGCCCAATATCAAATTGAGATTTACTTAAAAAGTTTTTATGTTGGCTTACCTTCTTCTTTCAAGAAAGTTTTGGATTCTATTTTTGAAAAAGGTTTCCTTGAGGGGGATGTCGTCGATACCTATGAAAAGATGAAAGCTATATTCGGGCACCCCATGAGTGAAAAGTTTGAATCCACCTCTCTTTTGTGTTTTTATCAGAATGAAATTATCAAAGAGATGAAGGCTAGCTTGGATGCAAATTTTTGTAGTGTGCTTAATCTTTATTCTACCATTAATGGCCACGTACTCTCATAAAATAGAAAGATAAGTGCTTAGATAAGCAATTCTCTCTTTATCACCAAAAGGGAGAAGATGGCAATACCTAGATCTATTCTTGTTTTTATGCCTAGCTAGGGGCGTTAAGCGATAGTGCTTGTTGGGAGGCAACCCAATTTTATTTTTGTTCTTTAATTTTTGTTCCTATTTAGTAATAAATAATTCATCTAGCCTCTATTATGATTGTGTTTTTTATGTTTTAATTAGTGTTTTTGCCAAGTAAAGCCTGTAGGATCTTCTTGGGTGATTGTTGTTTGATCTTGCTGATGAAAATAAAAAGTATGTGATCACGAAAATATTTTTTTTTGTTCTACCAGAGAGCGATAAAATACCAATTCCAACTGTAGTATATCAATATATGAATTGTCCTGGTCTTCCTATTTTTTCAATATTTTTGGAGTTATAGAAGTATTCGAAACCTATAGATTGCTACAGATTGTTCTGTTTTTGACAGATTTTGTTTTTCGTGTGTTGTTTTCTTATTTTGATGCATCTATGGCTAGTATCGGGGGGTATGAACCATACAGAAGTTGGAATACAGTAGGTTTAACACCAATATAAATAAAGAATAAGTTCATTAAAGTACCTTAAACTGGTGGTTTATTTTCTTATACTAACGGAGCTCATGAGATTTTCTGTTGAAGTTTTATGTTGTGAAGTTTTCAAGTTTTTGGGTAAAGATTTGATGGATTTTGGAATAAGGAGTGGCAAGAGCCTAAGCTTGGGGATGACCAAGGCACACCAAGGTAAAATTCATGGACAACCAAAAGCCTAAGCTTGGGGATGCCCCGGAAGGCATCCCCTCTTTCGTCTTCGTCTATCGGTAACTTTACTTGAGGCTATATTTTTATTCACCACATGATATGTGTTTTGCTTGGAGCTTCTTGTATGATTTGAGTCTTTGATTTTTAGTTTACCACAATCATCCTTGCTGTACACACCTTTTGGGAGAGACACTCATGAATCAGAATTTATTAGAATACTCTATGTGCTTCACTTATATCCTTTGAGCTAGATAATTATGCTCTACTGCTTCACTTATATCTTTTTAGAGCACGGTGGTGGTTTTATTTTATAGAAATTATTGATCTCTCATGATTCACTTATATTATTTTGAGAGTCCTTTTATAACAGCATGGTATTTTTTCTTTGGCTATAAAAGTAGTCCTAATATGATAGGCATCCAAGATGGGTATAATAAAACCTTCCATATAAAGTGCATTGAATACTATGAGAAGTTTGATTCCTTATGATTGTTTTGAGGTATGAAGATGATGATATTAGAGTCATGCTAGTTGAGTAGTTCTGAATTTGAGAGATACTTGTGTTAAAGTTTGTGATTCCCGTAGCATGCACGTATGGTGAACCGTTATGTGATGAAGTCGGAACATGATTTATTTTTTGATTGTCTTCCTTATGAGTGGCGGCCAGGGACGAGCGATGGTCTTTTCCTACCAATCTACCCACCTAGGAGCATGCACGTAATACTTCGTTTCGATAACTAATAGATTTTTGCAATAAGTATGTGAGTTCTTTATGACTAATGTTGAGTCAATGGATTATACGCACTCTCACCCTTCCACCATTGCTAGCCTCTCTAGTACCGCGTAACTTTTGCCGGTACCATAAACCCACCATTTACCTTCCCCAAAACAGCCACCATACCTACCTATTATGGCATTTCCATAGCCAGTCCGAGATATACTACCATGCAACTTTCCATCGTTCCGTTTATTATGACACGCTCCATCATTGTCATATTGCTTTGCATGGTCATGTAGTTGAGATCGTATTTGTGGCAAAGTCACCGTTCATAATTTTTCATACATGTCCCTCTTGATTCATTGCACATCCCAGTACACCGCTGGAGGCATTCACATAGAGTCATATTTTGTTCTAAGTATTGAGTTGTAACTCTTAAGTTGTAAGTAAATAAAAGTGTGACGATCATCATTATTAGAGCATTATCCCATGTGAGGAAAGGATTATGAAGACTATGATTCCCCCACAAGTCGGGATGAGATTCCGGACGAAAAAAAGAAAAAAAAGAGGCCATAAAAAGGCCCAAATAAAAAATGAGAGAAAAAGAGAGAAGGGGGCAATGCTACTATCCTTTTTTCCACACTTGTGCTTCAAAGTAGCACCATGATCTTCATGATAGAGAGTCTCCTATTTTGTCACTTTCATATACTAGTGGGAATTTTTCATTATAGAACGTGGCTTGTATATTCCAATGATGGGCTTCCTCAAAATGCCCTAGGTCTTCGTGAGCAAGCAAGTTGGATGCACACCCACTTAGTTTATCTTTGAGCTTTCTTACACTTATAGCTCTAGTGCATCCGTTGCATGGCAATCCCTACTCACTCACATTGATATCTATTGATGGGCATCTCCATAGCCCCTTGATACGCCTAGTTGACGTGAGACTATCTTCTCCTTTTTGTCTTCTCCACAACCACCATTCTATTCCACCTATAGTGCTATGTCCATGTCTCACGCTCATGTATTGCGTGAAGATTGAAAAAGTTTGAGAACATCAAAAGTATGCAACAATTGCTTGGCTTGTCATCGGGGTTGTGCATGATTTAAATATTTTGTGTGATGAAGATAGAGCATAGCCAAACTATATGATTTTGTAGGGATAGCTTTCTATGGCCATGTTATTTTGAGAAGACATGATTACTTTATTAGTATACTTGAAGTATTATTATTTTTATGTCAATATTGAACTTTCACTTTGAATCTTTCAGATCTGAACATTCATGCCACAATAAAGAAAATTACATTGATAATTATGTTAGGTAGCATTCCACATCAAAAATTCTGTTTTTATCATTTACCTACTCGAGGACGAGCAAGAGTTAAGCTTGGGGATGTTTGATACGTCTCCAACGTATCTATAATTTTTGATTGTTCCATGCTATTGTATTATCTGTTTGGACGTTTAATGGTGAGGGAGTCCTGGATTAGGGGGTCTCCGACAGCCGGACTATATCCTTCGGTCGGACTGTTGGACTATGAAGATACAAGATTGAAGACTTCGTCCCGTGTCCGGATGGGACTTTCCTTGGCGTGGAAGGCAAGCTTGGCAATACGGATATGTAGATCTCCTCCCTTGTAACCGACTCTGTGTAACCCTAGCCCCCTCCGGTGTCTATATAAACCGGAGGGTTTAGTCCGTAGGACAACATACAATCATACCATAGGCTAGCTTCTAGGGTTTAGCCTCTACGATCTCATGGTAGATCAACTATTGTAATACTCATATTATCAAGAACAATCAAGCAGGACTTAGGGTATTACCTCCATCAAGAGGGCCCGAACCTGGGTAAACATCGTGTCCCCTGCCTCCTGTTACCATCCGCCTTAGACGCACAGTTCGGGACCCCCTACCCGAGATCCGCCGGTTTTGACACCGCCATTGGTGCTTTCATTGGGAGTTCCACTGTGCCGTCACCATAAGGCTCGATGGCCCCTTCGATCATCGGTAACGATGCGGTCCAGGGTGAGGTTTTCCTCCCCGGACAGATATTCGTATTCGGCGGCTTCGCACTGCGGGCCAATTCGCTTGGCTATCTGGAGCAGATCAAGAGCTACGCCCCTGGCCATCAGGTCAGGTTTGAAAACTTAAAATACACTGCCGACATCTGCGGAGACTTGATCTTCGACGGATCCGAGCCTATGTCAGGTGTGCCGCACAATCACGACGAGCATGACGTAACTCTGCCGTCGGACAATGTTCGGGAGATCGCATCTGCAACTACTTCGGCCTTCAGTCCGGAGCAAATCGCGCCATCCGAGCGCAGAGGGATAGACCCCGCCACGGAGGCCGCACCCTCGGCGGCGATGGAGCCGGATATTGACTTCACCCCTTATGGGAGTCGTGTTGCCGAACCACTGGATTCGTCTCCAGCCACGGACTCGGAGTCGCCTACATCCGTGCCTATCGAATCCGATTGGGCGCCGATCATGGAGTTCACCTCCACGGATATCTTTCAGCACTTGCCTTTCGGTGATGTGCTAAATTCATTAAGGTCTCTCTCCTTGTCAGGAGAACCTTGGCTGAACTATGTCCGGCTAGAATGGGATGCGGACAACGAAGAAATTCGCTACCCACCCACCACCCACTTAGTAGCCACTGTCGGTGATTTAACTGGCATGCTCGATTTCGACTCCGCAGACATCGACGGCATGGACGACGATGCAGGAGAGGAACAGGAACTAGTGCCCACAGGGCACTGGACAGCCACTTCATCACATGACATATACATGGTGGATACACCCAAAGAAAACGACGATGATGAACGGGAGGAGACAGCAGAGAATGACCCCTCCAAGAAGCAAACAAAGCGTCGGTGTAGGCGCCGCTCCAAATCCCGCCTCGGCAAAAACAACATAACAGCGCAAGAGAAAATAACACTCCAGTCAACTCCAGAGGAAACGACGACCACATTGCCCCGGCGGCAGAGCACGATGAATGTAACGCCCCCGATGCGGCTATATCTCCCACGTGTCGAAGCACGACTTAGAGGCATAACCGCATTGAAAGCAATGTCGCAAGTGAGGTAATCTTCACACAACCCATGTAATACAATAGGGGAAAAGATACATAGTTGGCTTACAATCGCCACTTCACACAATTACATGAATAAAGCATTACAACATCCAAATACAATCAAGGTCCGACTACGGAACCAAAATAAAAGAAGAACCCCAAATGCGACAAGGTCCCCGATCGACCCCAACTGGGCTCCACTACTGATCAACTAGAACGAAACAACACAAAGGACAAGATCTTCATCGAGCTCCTCCTGAGCTTGGTTGCGTCATCTGCATGGACTCATCGGCACCTGCAAGCTGGTTTTGGAAGTATCTGTGAGTCACGGGGACTCAGCAATCTCGCACCCTCGCGATCAAGACTATTTAAGCTTATGGGTAAGGTAAAGGTATGAGGTGGAGCTGCAGCAAGCGACTAGCATATATGGTGGCTAACATACGCAAATGAGAGCGAGAAGAGAAGGCAAAGCACGGTCGATAAAAGTATGATCAAGAAGTGATCCTATAACAACCTACGTCAAGCATAACTCCAACACCGTGTTCACTTCCCGGACTCCGCCGGAAAGAGACCATCACGGTAACACACGCGGTTGATGCATTTTAATTAAGGTCAACTTCAGGTTTTCTACAACCGGACGTTAACAAATTCCCATATGCCCATAACCGCGGGCACGGCTTTCGAAAGTTCAAATCCCTGCAGGGGTGTCCCAACTTAGCCCATGATAAGCTCTCACGGTCAACGAAGGAATAGACCTCCTCCTGAGACATTCCGATTAGACTCGGTATCCCGGTTCTTCAAGACACTTCGACAAGTTAAAACAAATCCAGCAACACCGCCCGAATGTGCCGACAAATCCCGATAGGAGCTGCACATATCTCTTTCTCAGGGCACACCGGATTGTCTAAACTTCCGGTAGGCCAGCCCAGAGTTGCCCCTGGTGGCCACCGGCGGCTGACAAGTTGGACCAACACTCAGAGGAGCACTGGCCCGGGGGTTTAAAATAATGATGACCCTTGGGCGCGCGACCCCCAAGGGAAAACAAAAGGCTAGGTGGTGAATGGTAAAACCAATGTTGGGCATTGCTGGAAGAGTTTTACTCAAGGCAAACTGTCAAGGGGTTCCCATTATTACCCAACCGCGTAAGGAACGCAAAATCCGGGAACATAACACCGATATGACGGAAACTAGGGCGGCAAGAGTGGAACAAAACACCAGGCATAAGGCCGAGACTTCCACCCTTTACCAAGTATATAGATGCATTAATTAAATAAGATATATAGTGATATCCCAAGAAGTAAACATGTTCCAACAAGGAACAACATCTCCATGTTCCAACAAGGAACAAACTTCAATCTTCACCTGCAACTAACAACGCTATAATAGGGGCTGAGCAAAGCGGTAACATAGCCAATCAACGGTTTGCTAGGACAAGGTGGGTTAGAGGCTTGGTTCAACAATATGGGAGGCATGATTAGCAAGTGGTAGGTATCGCAGCATATGTATAGCAAAAGAGCGAGCATCTAGCAAGCAAAGATAGAAGTGATTTCGAGGGTATGGTCATCTTGCCTGAAATCCCGCAAGGAAGAAGAACGAGTCCATGAAGAAGACAAACGAACGTAGGCGAACGGTTCCTCACAAACGCGACGTTACCAGAACCAGCCCGAAGAAGCAAACACCGGAAAAGAAGCACACAACATAGTAAACAACCAACACATGAACATGGTATGATATGCGGGATGCGGTATGCGATGCATATGCATGATTTGCAAAGGAAAGATGGAACCTGGCCTCAACATGGAAATCCAAGTGTGCCACTGGAAAGATGAGATGAAATCGCTTGAAAAGGATATAAAGAACGCCGGAATCGGAGACACGGTTTGGAAATGGCAAGCAATTCAAATATGACCACGTTCTGTGATATACATCAAGTAGCCATCTAAATGCAACAAGTTAAATATGCTACAGCACTCAAACATGGCAACAAAATACATGGCAGGGATCCACTCAAGATGCTTGGAAAAAGAGGAACACTGAGCTACGGCCAATTCATCCATTAACAGGTTCAAACAAGCATGGCAAAAATGCATTTGGTAAACAGATTTCAGACTTAGTGAAATTAACACTTGTCTGGAATTTCAGATCAGGTAGCACACTTTGAAGCAATAAAACTATATGCTACAGGAGCTTAACATGGCAAAGCAAAGCATGGCATGGAGCTACTCAAAGAGCTTAACAAAAATCCCTTAGTGACCTTGAGCCAAAAGGGATCAGAAAATACATTTGCAAGCATGTGAACATGGCAAAAACACAATCAGTTCTCAGACTTAGTGAAAACTAGAGCATGCTGAAACAGATATCAAGTAGGCATGTTTACGAGCTCGATGCACTCACTACAGAGCAAGTCATGACAATCTAAGCATACACCCATCAAGAATACACATAATACAAGCTCGACATGGCAAGAACAATAACATGGCATGCACGGATCAACTACAACATCCTCGACAAAATCGCTAACAAGTAGACAATCTGCCCAGATTCACGAAATAGCAAAAGTAGAGCTCAATTGACTCAAGCTAGGATGCTCCATAATTGCAAACAAAGACATGGATGGATAGAGCACTACAAGATTAACAAAACATCCTTACTGATCATCCTCAAAAGAGGCACGGATCACTAGGAAACAACATGAACATATGGCACAATGAGATGAACAGTCCAAGGACTTAGTGGAAATGCTAAGTCCCTGGAATCAGCATTAACGAATGCTCCACTTTGCAAGCTTGTGCTAGTCACCACACACATCACAAAAATACATGGATGGCACCTCTGAAAAGATGGCAAAGCATATAACAAAATACATGTAGAGCTGAAGGGCATATCAGGCACACATTAATCATGGCAAAAATGACAAATATCTATTTGGAGCAGCAGATCTGACAATTATCTCAAATAGCACTCTTCCAATAGCATTTCGGGCATCAAGATGAACTCAAATGAAAATGATGCAATGAGATAAAATGATGTACTCTCTGAGACGAACATTTTGATATGCTATATGCTCAAATCGGAGTTACGGATGTGGAGTTACGACATGATGAATAAGGGCATATGAAACATGGAAATTTCGGGGACTTAGTAGAAATCGACCTCTGGATCTAGGGTTTCTTCGTGGGCATGCAGACCGAGGTCTCCGGCGAGGTCGTGGCAACTCCGGCGAGGAAGAAGAGGTGGCGGGGAGGTGAATCCGGCCCTCTCTCGGCCGGATCTCGAGGAGGCCGGCGGATCCGGGTCTTCTGGCCGGATCTGGAGGCGCGGGAGGCGCGCTGCGGTGAGCCCCGGCCGGATCTGGAGCTGCGCGGTGGAGGCGGCGGCCGGCGGCGAGCACAGTGGCGGCGGCGGGGAGCAGGCGCTCGGGCGCGCGGCAAGGAGGCAGGCGACGCGCGGGCGAGCGGCGCCCATGCGGCGGCGGCGGCGGGATGGGCCGCGGGGGCCCGGTTCGGGCTCCGCGGGCCTCGGGCGGCGGCGTTCGGCGGGGACAGGTGGCGAGCGGCGGCTGGCCAGGCGGAGCGGGGCGGACATGTCCGGGTGGGGTAAATTGTCCGGTGCGCGCGGAGGAGGAGGGGTTAGGGTTCATCCGCGATAAATTCGGGGAGGCACACATATATATAGGTAGAGGGAGCTAGGAGAGTCCAAATGAGGTGCGGTTTTCGGCCACGCGATCGTGATCGAACGACCGAGATGATGGAGAGGGTTTTGGTGGGTTTTGGGTCAAATTGGAGAGGTGTTGGGCTGCAATACACACGAGACCTTCTCGGTCCCTCGGTTAACCGTTGGAGCATCAAACGAAGTCCAAATGGCATGAAACTTGACAGGCGGTCTACCGGTAGTAAACCAAGGCCGCTTGGCAAGTCTCGGTCCAATCCGGAAATGTTTAACCCCCACACACGAAAGGAAGGTAGAAAAGACCACCGAAGGAGAACGAAGCACCGGAATGCAAAACGGACAACGGAGAAAATGCTCGGATGCATGAGACGAACACGTATGCAAATGAAATGCACATGATGACATGATATGCAATGCATGACACACAAGCAATGACAAGGCAACAACAACGAATAACTGGACGACACCTGGCACATCAGTCTCGGGGCGTTACAATGAAGTTGCAAACGGCAAACATAGTACGGATTCGACGTCCGAACACGACGACGCCGAGGATAAACCTCATCAAACCCCCTCTAGGGAGGAAAACAGTCCGGACGAAGATTCACACATCATACCGGAAACGCACTTGCAGCAAGAGAACCTCCGCAGAAGGCTTATTGCCACAGCGAGGAGTCTGAAGAAGCAGAAAGAAAGGCTTAAAGCCGAACAGAATACGCTCAACATCAGGTGGAACAAAGTGCTCAACAACGAAGAAAAGTATGGTGGAGGTTACCACACAAATAGCTATCCAAAGCGCAAACTATTACCTGAATTCGATGATGAGGCCTTAGAGCCCATACAGCCGAAAAATACAACGGCTAACCGGCCGGATCAACCACCTTGTGACCGCGATAGAGTGGCTAACAAGGTCGCACATAAGTCAACACACGATCTACGTGAGGACTTGCGCCAAAAATCCAGTATGACCAGATCCATCTATGGATCTAGGAAGCGGGCTCCGGCACAAAATCAAAACCGAATACTACAACCGTCCGAATGCCATGGTACATCCAAATGCAGGGGTGCCGCACACCCCCAATGTTTCACCGATGAGGTGCTGGACCATGAATTCCTAGAAGGATTCAAACCAGTGAACATAGAGGCATATGATGGGACCACAGACCCTGGGGTCTGGATTGAGGACTTTATCCTCCATATCCATATGGCTCGCGGAGACGATCTCCGTGCCATCAAGTACTTGCCCCTCAAGCTTAAAGGGCCAGCTCGGCACTGGCTGAAAAGCCTCCCCAAAAACTCAATTGGAAGTTGGGAGGAGCTCGAGGATGCTTTTCGGGCTAATTTTCAAGGGACCTATGTCCAACCTCCGGATGTAGGCGATTTAAGTCATATAATTCAGCAGCCCGGAGAGTCAGCCCGAAAGCTTTGGAACAGGTTTCTCACTAAGAAGAACCAAATCGTTGACTGCCCGGACGCCGAGGCCTTAGCAGCTTTCAAGCACAGCGTCCAAGGCGAATGGCTTGCCAGACACCTCGGCCAAGAAAAACCGAGAACAATGGCAGCCCTGACAAGCCTCATGACCCGCTTTTGCGCGGGCAAGATAGCTGGTTAGCCCGCAGTAGCACCAGCGACCCAAGCACATCCGAAGTCAGGGATGGCAATGGAAAACCATGACGCAATAAAAACAAGCGTCGAAATAAAGAAGATAGCCCAGATAATACGGCAGTAAACGCCGGATTCAGGGGCTCTCGACCAGGTCAACGGAAAAGCCTTTCAAAGGCAGCAGGGATGGACCGTCTGTCCTAAATAGGATTCTCGACAAACTATGTCAGATTCATAGCACCCCCGATAAACCTGCAAATCACACACACAGAGAATGCTGGGTCTTCAAGCAGGCCGGTAAGCTAAACGCCGAACACAAGGGGGGAGACACCAAGCGAAGACGAGGACGAACCTCGCCAGCAAAGCACCGGAGGACAGAAAAAATTCCCACCAGAGGTTAAAACAGTAAACATGATCCATGTGACGAAGAGGAGAAGCAAACATGCACTCTGAGATATACGCGCCATAGAGCTCGTCACCCATAAGTTCAACCCCTGGTTGGCCTGCCCGATCACCTTTGACCGCGGGGATCACACGACAAGCATCCAGCATGAAGGATTGGCTGCCTTGGTGATAGACCCAATAATAAACGGATACCATCTCACACGAGTCCTTATGAACGGCGGCAGTGGTCTAAATCTGATATATCAGGACACAGTCCGCAAAATAGGGATAGACCCGACAAAAATAAGCCACAGTAATACTACCTTCAAGGGAGTAATACCAGGCCCAGAGGCCCACTGTACGGGCTCTCTATTATTAGAGGTTGTATTCGGTTCTCCTGACAACTTCCGAAGCGAAAAGTTAACTTTCTACATCGCTCCATTCCGAAGTGGCTATCAAGCACTACTCGGAAGAGCGGCTTTCGCTCGTTTTAATGCAGTACCGCATTACGCTTCTCTCAAGCTTAAGATGCCCGGTCCACGTGGCACCATCACAGTTATTGGAAATATTGAGCGTTCTCTATGCGCGGAAGAATGTGCGGCGGCTTTAACAGCCGAGCACTAGACGACCTCACCAACCAGGAAAAATGACAGGTCGTCAAGACCACGGACACGGTTAGACGAGTCCGGTGCATCACTACATATACATGAGATTGGTTTGAGGGTTAAACCCTCATAGACCGTACCAGGGGCTTCCCGCGTGTAATCAGGGCTAGTTCGGCTCAACTTGACTTATCTTGAATTTTAATGGTTTATTGATAATAACCAATTTTCTGGCACGGCAACTTTCACCTAAGTTCTTCTCTTTTACAGATGACAATCGTGCTACACCCGTCCAGGACACGGCACAATGGAGACACAGGCGCAGACGTGCAGCAGGGACCCGCTCAAAGGTTTCTTTTCAGATTAAGACCCTGCGTATACCTTTTTTACTGTCTCTTGTTGTTCACATCCTCCAGATACTCAATACAACCGAGAAGGATACTGACGTTCTTGGCATGTGGCCACGTCATGATATTGCACGTACCTGGACACTCGGGGTTTATTATTAAGGGCATTGTTCAGCCCGGCATATGTTATAAAGACCGAATACCTTAGGGAGTGTTCAGCGTCGCGAGTTTGGCCTTATATGCATTAGCTCCGAATCATGTCTTTGGTCAAATGTTGGGTTTGCCCGGCTCCCATGTTTTGGTACCTTACGTTCCGCTATATCGGCTAAGGTAGCACTGGGAGAACTACTACGATTGTGCCCTGGTTCATCGGGATGAGCACCTCAGTAGAGAAAGCCGAAAACTGACTGTCATGATAAAGCGCGAGACTGGTCAACCACTTGATGACTTAGCGGAATCTTCGGGATTCCTCCGCATTAACGAAGGGCCATTCCCCAGTCATGTACGTACGCGCCCCATATTCGGACGAGCGTGGAAGTACCAGGGGCTATCTAGTAGTCCCGCCGTCAAACTCCTATGGCTAAGTGAAAGTGTTAAAGCAATATAGTCCGATTGCCTCGTTCGCTGCGCTACCACCTCCTTTATGGACCAAGACGTTGGATCAAGTGTGAATACGTGTTTTTTGCGAACACCCCGCATTATATGCATGGGGGCTGAAGCCGACGACTGCAATCTTTCAGGCTATATACATATATACATAAATGGCCGCACAGGAGGCATCATAATACTTTCGGGCAAAAGTATAAACACAGCCTTTATAATTCAATAAAACATTGTTTTTACAATGGGAATACATGTCACTATAACATAATATTCTTTGAGCACTGAGCCTCTATCGAACTAGCGCCTTCAAGGACTTCTTCAAAGTAGTGCTCGGCAGCCACTCGGCCCACGACCGAACCCTGTGTTGCAATAGTGGTGGCCTCCATCTTTGCCCAGTATGTCTTGACACGGGCAAGTGCCATCCGCGCACCCTCTATGCACGCCGACCTCTTCATAGCGTCGATGTGCGGCACAGCGCCAAGGAATTGTTGCACTAAACTAAAGTAACTATTCGGCCTTGGCCTTCCCGTCCATAGATGATCCACAACAGACCTCATGGCAAGTCCGAACAACCTATGGAGCTCGGCCCACTCGGCCATTCGCTCATTCAATAGCAGCGGACGCACTGGAGCATGGAACTGTGACCAGAACAGCTTTTCCACTTCACGATCTTTTTGATCCTTGAAGTACTCGGCCGCATCAGCAGCACTTGCTGCCAAATCCACGTATGCATCTGCAGAACTCCATAGTTGATCAAGAGGGGCATTCTTTGGATCTCTGAACTTAGTCCATAACAAAAAGGGCTCCCCAGCTGCGATATCTGCAGCTTGACGCAGCTCCTCCTTCGTCGCTCTGATTTTGGAGCGGGCTTCCTTGGCTGCTACCATGGCCTTTTCCAGGTATGTCACCTTCGCTCGGCTTTCTTTTTCAAGAAGCTGGTATCAGCGGCATCTTTCAACTCAACAGCCATCTTGGCTATTCTTTCCTTGCTCTGGCAATGTGTGGTCTGTTCGGCCCTCAGCTCACCGCCTTTAGAGCGGCCGCATCGCTATTACTTGCTTGTTCCTTGGCTCGGGCAAGCTCCGCCCGAAGGGTCTCCACAGTGGCAGCTCCATCTGTAGTCACAACATATTAAAGATACCGGCATCATGCTCCTCTTACTATGTATTGATCACCGGAGAAATCACTTACCCTATGCCTCGTCAAGCCGCTTGTTGACAAGCACAATGTCAGCATCTGCCGCATCAAGTTGCCGCTTTAGCTCGGCAAACTCATCAGTCCGGCTAGCCATCGGACCCTCAGCCACCTGCACATAAAGGCGGTCTGGTTATTACCTGGGACTATGATCCTCTATTTGCCGCCGTTTTCAACGGCAACCAGAGTCTCAGGGGCTACTATCTGCATAGGCCACACCTAACGTGTGCGGTACTATCAAAAACATACACTATTTCACGTAACTCAAAGCCTTTCAGCAAACTCATAAAAGCTTCATGCAACCCGCTTTCGGCGGATGAAATCCTTTCAATTACCATACCCATTAGCGTACGATGCGCTTATGAGATGGCCGCTTGCTCCAGAAGATCCTTCAGTGCGTCCGACCGCACACTGTACGGTTCCGGACTCTTTCTGTTGCTCTCTTTAGGAGCCGAATACTGAGGACTCCGGGGGGCCAAAGGATTACCCTCTGGCCTTGGCGGATCAGGAGAAACCCTCCGCGATGACACTTCAGGGTCGCCCGCCTCATGAGGCGGGGTGGCAGGGGGAGGCGTTTCGCTCTCCATCATCTCCGGAAGAAGATCCCCCAAAGACGAACTCTCTCGAGAAGGGCTACGATCCGAACTACAAGATATAAGCTTCGGTTATTGTCTTCAGAAGTAAGGTAGGATATTTTCACTATTAAGTACTTTTTGTTTACTTACAGCTCGGTCGAGGGCTGATCCCCTTGCGGGCACTGTGCGGCAAGAGTACCCTCCAAGACGGGACCCTCTGGCGAAGATTTCTTCCCCCGTTTGAAAACCTTTGTTTTCGGGTCTTTAGAGGTGTTCCTCTTCCTTCCTTGGGGAGAGGGAATGTCAGATTCTTCTCCCTGGTTATCCTCCTTCGCGGAGGCACTAATCCCCACGGTTTGGATGAATAGTGAGCAAGGCCCGCTTTCAGCCTATGTATTCCCCCTTTATCTTCCCCCAAGGGCGCCTGATATGGCGCCGGCTCAAGCATTCTGTCTAGTACGGGATTGGCCAGGCCTTCGGGAAGGGGGGCCGAACACCTGATCATCTTCGCCTTTGTTATCCAGTCCTGGTCAAAGAGCGATTTTTCATAATGATGTTATGATAAATAAAAAGACAGCGTGTTCGGCCATGGGATTATTTACTTGGGTATCGGGGCGATTACAGCTCAGACCCGCATCCTCGGTGGTGTCCGGACACTGTATTTGGGGTCCAAAGAACAATTTGTACATCTCTTCGAGCGTCATGCCGAAGAAGTGCTGAATAGTCCGTGGTCCTTTCGGGTTGAATTCCCACATACAGAGGGGTCGACGTTTGCAAGGTTGGACTCGACGAACTAGCATGACTTGCATTACCATGACCAGACTGACATCTCTCTCAAGGAGATCTCAGATGCGACTCTGCAATATCGGCACATCATTTACTGGCCCCCAGTTCAACCCCTTGTTGATCCATGATGTCAGTTGTGGTGGGGGGCCTGAGCAAAAGGCAGGGGCGGCTACCCACTTGGAACTCTGGGGAGCTGTGATATAGAACCACTCCCGCTGCCACAAACTGGACACCTCCGGGAAGGGACCCTCTGGCCATGGAGCCTCAGCGCTTTTGCTTATTACGGCACCTCTGCACTCTGCGTGCCGCCCCTCGATCATCTTCGGCTTCACATTGAAGGTCTTGAGCCACAGGCCGAAGTTTAGGGTAATGCGGAGGAAGGCCTCACACACGATGACGAACGACGAGATGTGAAGGAGGGAATTAGGGGCCAGATCATGGAAATCCAGCCCATAATAGAACATAATCCCCCTTACAAAGGGATCCAGAGCGGAGCCTAGCCCTCGGAGGAAGTGAGAGACGAACACAACAATCTCGTTGGGTTCGGGAGTGGGGATGACCTGCCCTCGGGCAGGCAGCCTGTGCGAGATTTCGGCGGTCAGATATCTGGCCTCTCTCAGCTTCTTGATGTCCTCCTCTATGACAGAGGAAGGCATCCACCGACCTTGGAGGTTGGATCCGGACATGGTTGAAGGTCCGAAGCGCCTGACCTGAGACTTGGGTGTTGGAACTCGAGGCGGGAGAAGGATTCGATAGAGCACGAGAGGGGAAAAAGGACATACCATGGCCTCTTTATAAAGAGGATGAATATCAAGCGTCATCCTCGTGGTCGTTTGGGACTTGCCTAAAATCGAGGAGTCATATCAACGGGCACGATTGGGTTACCCACGTCCGTATTGATGAGAATCCCGTAATAAGGGGGACATGATCTCTGCTTTGACAAGACGTGTCAGGAAAACCGCCTCACGATATGTGCAGTGCTGCTTGAGAAAACGGTTCGAATAAAGACCGGGCCATGGCATGATGTCATGTTGCTAAACGTGTTAGCAGATTAGATTTGTGGAAATATTATTCTCTCTACGGTGGTATGTGGAACTTGTTTTTCAGAGCCGGACATTATCCTTGTGTTCAAAATCTTCTATGGAGTATTCGGAGGAGGAACCCGCCTTGCAATGTCGAAGACAAATCTGCGCGCTGGACTCATCGCCATTGAAGCCTGGTTCAAGGGCTACTGGGGAGTCCTAGATTAGGGGGTCTCCGAACAGCCGGACTATATCCTTTGGCCGGACTGTTGGACTATGAAGATACAATATTTAAGACTTCGTCCCGTGTCCGGATGGGACTTTCCTTGGTGTGGAAGGCAAGCTTGGCAATACGGATATGTAGATCTCCTCCCTTGTAACCGACTCTGTGTAACCCTAGCCCCCTCCGGTGTCTATATAAACCGGAGGGTTTTGTCCGTAGGACAACATACAATCATACCATAGGCTAGATTCTAGGGTTTAGCCTCTACGATCTCGTGGTAGATCAACTCTTGTAATACTCATATCATCAAGAACAATCAAGCAGGACGTAGGGTATTACCTCCATCAAGAGGGCCCGAACTTGGGTAAACATTGTGTCCCCTGCCTCCTGTTACCATCTGCCTTAGACTCACAGTTCGGGACCCCCTACCCGAGATCCGCCAGTTTTGACACCACAAATGGGCTTTAATACGCTCCTTTATATTATTTTTGGGACTAACCTATTAACTGGAGGCCCAATGCCAGTTTTGCTTTTTTTTTTGCCTATTTTAGAGTTTCGTAGAAAAGGAATACCAAACGGAATCCAAGCGGAATGAAACCTTCACGATGATATTTCTTGGACCAAAAGCAATCCAGAAGACTTGGAGTTGAAGTCTAGAACACCGTGAGGCAGCCACGAGGTAGGAGGGCGCAATCACCACCCTCATGGGCCCCATGTAGCTTCGCCGACATACTTCTTTCGCCTATATATACTCTTATACCCTAGATCGATCGCAGGGAGCCACGAAACCACTTTTCCACCGCTGCAACCTTTCGTACCCGTGAGATCCCATCTTGGGGCCTTTTCTGGCGATCTGTCGGAGGGGGAATCGATCATGGAGGGCTTCTACATCAACACCATAGCCTCTTCGATGAAGTGTGAGTATTTT
Source organism: Triticum dicoccoides (assembly GCF_002162155.2). NCBI lineage: Eukaryota > Viridiplantae > Streptophyta > Magnoliopsida > Poales > Poaceae > Triticum > Triticum dicoccoides. Next base: position 478,615,344 of record NC_041380.1, read on the forward strand.
ACCATAGACCTTCGGTTCCATAGTTATTAGCTAGATGGCTTCTTCTCTCTCTTTGATTCTCAATACAAAGTTCTCCTTGATGTTCTTGGAGATCTATTCGGTGTAATACTCTTTTGCGGTGTGTTTGCCGAGATCCAATGAATTGTGGGTTTATGAACAAGATTATCTATGAATATTATTTGGTTCTTCTCTGAATTCTTATATGCATGATTTGATATCTTTGCAAGTCTCTTCGAATTATCGATTTAGTTTGGCCTACTATATTGATCTTTCTTGCAATGGGAGAAGTGCTTAGCTTTGGGATCAATCTTGCGGTGTCCTTTCCCAGTGACATTAGGGGCAGCAAGGCACGTATTGTATTGTTGCCATCGAGGATAAAAAGATGGGGTTTATATCATATTGCTTGAGTTTATCCCTCTACATCATGTCATCTTGCTTAATGTGTTACTCTGTTCTTATGAACTTAATACTCTAGATGCATGCTGGATAGCGGTCGATGTGTGGAGTAATAGTAGTAGATGCAGAATCATTTCGATCTACTTGACACGGACATGATGCCTATATTCATGATCATTGCCTAGATATTCTCATAACTATGTGCTATTCTATCAATTGCTCGGCAGTAATTTGTTCACCCACCCTAATACATGCTATCTTGAGAGAAGCCACTAGTGAAACCTATGGCCCCTGGGTCTCTTTCTTATTATATTGCATCTCTTTTATTGACATCGCATCTTGTTTACTCTTTTGCAATCTTTACTTTCCAATATATACAACAAAAATACCAAAAATATTTATTTTACTATCTCTATCAGATCTCACTTTTGCGAGTGGCCGTGAAGGGATTGACAACCCCTTTATCGCATTGGTTGCAAGGTTCTTGATTGTTTGTGCAGGTACTAGGTGACTTGTGCGTTGTCTCCTACTGGATTGATACCTTGGTTCTCAAAAACTAAGGGAAATACTTACGCTGCTTTGCTGCATCACCCTTTCCTCTTCAAGGGAAAACCAACACATGCTCAAGAGGTAGCAGACCTCCCTCGGGTTGACGTAGGGGTTGAGCCTCCTACGAAGCAGAAACTCCCTTGAGGCATTTCATCCATGCTAACATTTGGCTCCTTGATCTTTCTCATTGAGGTCTTGACGTGGCGTTGAGGGGCACTGGAGCCCTCAGGTGCGTCGTGATTGTGAAGCCGCTTGGAGCTCATGTCACAGCTGGGATTTGAGTGACGGACATTGGAGCCACCACCTATGACACACAAAACAAACACGCGGAAAGAACGAGAAGGATCATTGCAAAGAACAAGGCCAAAACCAAATGAAACATGTAGAAATGTGATTGGAAGGACAAAACAATGTAATTGTTAACTCCACGGTAGTACCGGGCTAGGGGGCGGAAGTAAAAGTTTACAACCGCGGTAGTACTGTGTCGGGGTGGCATGGTAGTACCGCGCCTGGAGTGGAAGTAAAATTTTACTTCCGCGCCCCGGGTGGTAGTACCGCTCCAGCGGAGTGGTGGCACCACACGAGGACGGTTCTCGGGCGAGCGAGCGATAGTACCGCTTCAGGAGGAGCGGTAGTACTGCGTGGATTCAAATCCCTCAAGAACAACATGTCCGGATCTAAAAATATCTGCAAAATCAGATCGGTACTACCATTGATCAAAACTACACTGTTTATTACACCAAATAGCATATCTACTGCACTGGCACTCTCCTACAATCTCCTCTTGCAAAGATTTAGCCGAAAATCACACGAACTACACATGCATCTCCCCAAGACCTAGAAGCACAAGAACGGGGCAAAAAGAGAGGGACTAGGGGAGATACCGGGTTCCATGGAAAGAGGGCAAGGTGGGGACCGATCCCACCGGTCAGAATGCCAGGAGATCGGCCGGAGATGGAGATCCGGCGAGGTCCTCCGGCGTCGTTCTTGGACAGGAGAGAGAGAGAGAGAGAGAGAGAGAGAGAGACGAAGTGGAGAAAAGAGATGAATGGGTATGGGGGAGTTGGAACTCCCCCTGCCCTGCTCTTAACCCCCACCCGCTCACGACGGCGCGGTAGTACCGCTCGCAGGGCAGTAGTACCGCTCGCAGGGCGGTAGTACCGCTCTTCCAGCGGCAATAAAAAATTATTGATGCGATGGAAGTGGTAGTACCGTGCCTGGGATGCAGCTATGCATGCACAGGGCAACCCATCTCCAGCGGTAGTACCGTGGCTTGCCATGGTAGTACCGTAAGCCCAAGAAAGTGCAAGTTTCGACAGGAAGAGAAGAATGCGGCCTTTGCAATGCAACCTTCAAGCATCCGGACATGCAAAATAGCACACATGTGAGGCAACTCAAACACAAAAGACGACTCAAAGGAAGGCAAAAGACAACAAGGACCAAACATGACACGCAACCTCTCTAAAGAGAGGGCGGTGGCCGAAGCCACCTATGTTTGAGTCAATTTGGTATGGCACCACGAAGAATTATCCTTGGGCCCATGACCAAAACTCATCTTTGAAGCAAAAGTACCATCAAAAATGGCTAATATGAAAGAGTTGATCAATTTATGCATAATGGGGGGAGGGAGAGTCCATGCCTACACCTAAACAAGACATCAAGATGATTATGGTGGGGTGTGCAAGGGTTCAAGCCACATTGCTCGAATCAATGATATTTATCTCATGCCTTAACTCGCGAAATCTTGCTTCATCCAAAGGCTTTGTGAAGATATCTACAAGGTTATCATGAGTGTTGACATAGTTGAGCTCGATCTCCCCTCGCCTAATATGATCCCGGATAAAGTGATACCGAATCTCAATATGCTTCATCTTGAAGTATTGCACCGGGTTGAGAGAGATCTTGATGGCACTTTCATTGTCACACCAAAGAGGCACTTTGTCACAAATGACACCGTAATCCTTTAAAGTTTGCCCCACCCAAGGAAGTTGAGCACAACAACTACCGGCGGCCACATACTCTGCTTCGGTGGACGAGAGAGACACACAACTTTGCTTCTTAGAAGACCAACTCACCAAAGAGCAACCAAGAAATTGGCACCCTCCGGAAGTTGACTTCCTATCCACTTTGTCTCCCGCCAAATCCGAGTCCGAAAAGCCCACAAGGTTGAAGTTAGCTCCTCTTGGGTACCATAAGCAAAAGTTTGGGGTATGAGCCAAATATCGAAAGATTCGCTTGACCGCCACATAGTGGATTTCCTTAGGTGCGGCTTGAAACCATGCACAAATTCCCACACTCAACATGATATCCGGTCTAGATGCACAAAGGTAAAGCAAGGAGCCAATCTTGGAGCGATATACCTTTTGATCCACCGCTTTACCATTGGGATATATTTCAAGTTGGCACTTGACGGGCATTGGAGTGGAAGCCGACTTGACATCACTTAGCTTGAATCTCTTGAGCATGTCTTGAGTGTATTTGGCTTGGTTGATGAAGGTTCCTTCTCTTCTTTGCTTGATTTCAAACCCAGGAAAGAACTTCAACTCTCCCATCATGGACATCTTGAACTTCGAGGTCATGAAAGCGGCAAACTCCTCATTGAAAGATTTTTTAGGGGAACCAAAGATAATATCATCAACATATAGTTGGCATACAAACAACTCCCGTTTGACCTTCTTAGTAAAAAGAGTGGGGTCGATTTTCCCAATTTCAAACCCACGATCTTGCAACAACTCGGTAAGGTGCTCATACCACGCACGTGGGGATTGTTTAAGGCCATAGAGTGCCTTATCGAGTTGGTACACATGATTGGGAAAATTGGGATCCTCAAACCCCGGGGGTTGTTTGACATACACCAACTCATTAATAGGACCATTAAGAAAAGCACTCTTCACATCCATTTGTTGCAACTTGAAGTTATGATGAGAAGCATAAGCAATCAACAAACGAATAGATTGAAGGCAAGCAACAGGAGCAAAGGTTTCACCGTAGTCGATACCCTCGACTTGGGAGTAGCCTTGTGCTACCAAGCGAGCCTTGTTGCGAACGATAATTCCATGAGCATCTTGCTTGTTCTTGAATATCCACTTGGTTCCAATGACATTATGGTTCCCCGTTGGCCTTGGCACCAATCTCCACACCTTGTTATGCTCAAAGTTGTTGAGTTCTTCATGCATGGCATTGAGCCAATCCGGATCCTCGAGCGCCTCATAGACCTTTTGGGGTTCAACACAAGAGACAAACGCATGATGTTCACAATAGTTTTCTAATTGTCTACGGGTGCTTACCCCCATTCTTAAGCTTCCAAGCACATTCTTCATGATATGATATTTGGTAGTGATCTTGGAGGCAATCTTGACGACATGACACTCCAATTCCTCCTTAAGAGAGAGTTGAGGAGCGGTAACTTGATCATCTTGAGCGTCGTCTTGAGCTTGTTCTTGATCTTGAGCTTGCTCTTGATCTTTAACTTGCCCGGTGGTGAGAACTTCACCTTGGGCATCACTTGGTGGTTCACCACCATCTTGAAGTTGATCTTGTTCATTTGGTTAAGGTCCTTCACTTTGTTCTTCGGAAGCGTGTGGGTCTTGGGTTGGTGATGGTTCCACATGAGTGGAACATTGTCCTTCTCCTTCGGCCACAAGGGGTTCCTCAATGGGTAGGATATGACCAACACCCATTCTTCTTATGGCTTGGGGAGGAATTTCATCACCAACATCACAAGTACCACTTTGCTCCACCCGGGAGCCGTTATTCTCATCAAACTCCATGTTACATGTCTCCTCAATGAGTCCGGTGGACTTGTTGAGGGCACGGTAAGCATGAGAGTTTGTAGCATAACCAACAAATATGCCCTCATGAGCTCTAGCCTCAAATTTAGACAAACAAACACCTTTCTTGAGAATGAAACACTTACACCCAAACACCCAGAAGTACTTGAGGTTGGGCTTGTTGCCGGTGAGTATCTCATATGGACTCTTGTTCAAGCATTTGCGGAGATAGAGCCGATTGGATGCGTGACAAGCGGTGTTGATGGCTTCGGGCCAAAAGTTGTATGGAGACTTGAACTCCACCATCATGGTCCTTGCCGCATCCATCAATGCCAGGTTCTTCCTCTCCTCTACACCATTTTGTTGAGGGGTGTAAAGTGCGGAATATTGATGCTTAATCCCCTCATCACTAAGAAACTCATCCAAAGTGTAGTTCTTGAACTTGGTGTCATTGTCACTTCTTATTGTCAAGATCTTTGCATTGTGTTGGCGTTGAGCTTCATTTGCAAAGTCAATGACGGTTTGTTGGGTCTCACTCTTCCTCTTGAAGAAATATACCCAAGTGTATCTTGAATAATCATCCACAATTACCAAGCAGTACTTTCTAACCCCCATGACTATCAAACAATGGAGTTCCAAACAGATCCAAGTGAAGGAGCTCCAAGGGCCTCTTCGAGTAGATGATAGCCGTGGGAGGGTGAGCCTTCTCATGTGTTGGGGAATGCAATATTTCAAAAAAAAAATCCTACGATCACGCAAGATCTATCTAGGAGATGCATAGCAACGAGAGGGGAGAGTGTGTCTACGTACCCTCGTAGACCGAAAGCGGAAACGTTAAGTAACGCGATTGATGTAGTCGAACGTCTTTGCAATCCAACTGATCAAGTACCGAATGCACGGCACCTCCGCGATCTGCACACGTTCAGCTCGGTGACATCCCTCGAACTCTAGATCCAACTGAGGCCGAGGGAGAGTTTCGTCAGCACGACAGCGTGTTGACGGTGATGATGAAGTTACGGACGCAGGGCTTCGCCTAAGCACTATGACAATATGACATAGGTGTGTTTCCGTGGAGGGGGGCACCGCACACGGCTAAAACAATTGTCAACTTGCATGTTCTAGGGTGCCCCCTGCCCCCGTATATAAAGGGGCAAGGGGGAGGCCGGCCGGGCCTCATAGGGCGCGCCCAAGGGGGGCAATCCTACTCCAAGTAGGAGTTGGATCCCCCCTTTCCTAGTACTACTACGAGAAGAAGGAAGGAGAGGGGAAAGAGAAGGAAGGAGGGGGCGCCGCCCCTCCCCCTAGTCCATTCGGACTAGGCCCATGGGGGGCGCGCGGCCAGCCCTTGGCTGCACCTCTCTCTCTCCCTAGGCCCAATAAGGCCCAATACTTCTCCGGTGGTTGATACGTCTCCAACGTATCTATAATTTTTGATTGTTCCATGCTATTATATATTTTGTTTTGGATGTTTAATGCGCTTATTTATACACTTTTATATTATTTTTGGGACTAACCTATTAACCGGAGACCTAGCCCAAATTGTTGTTTTTTTTGCCTATTTCAGTGTTTCGCAGAAAAAGAATATCAAACGGATTCCAAACATAATGAAACCTTCGGGAGCATGATTTTTGGAACAAACGTGATCCAGGGGACTTGGAGTGGACGTCAAGCAATCAACAAGGAGGCCACGAGGCAGGGGGCGCGCCTACCCCCTGGGCGCGCCCTCCACCCTCGTGGGCCCCTCGTGGCTCCACCGACGTACTTCTTCCTCCTATATGTACCTACGTACCCCCAAACCATCGAGCACCACGAAAACCTAATTCCACCGCTGCAACCTTCTGTACCCATGAGATCCCATCTCGGGGCCTTTTCCGGCGCTCCGCTGGAGGGGGCATTGATCATGGAGGGCTTCTACATCAACCCCATAGCCTCTCCGATGATGTGTGAGTAGTTTACCTCAGACCTTCGGGTCCATAGTTATTAGCTAGATGGCTTCTTCTCTCTCTTTGGATCTCAATACAAAGTTCTCCTCGATTCTCTTGGAGATCTATTCGATGTAATCTTCTTTTGCGGTGTCTTTGTCGAGATCTGATGAATTGTGGGTTTATGATCAAGATTATCTATGAACAATATTTGAATCTTCTCTGAATTCTTTTATGTATGATTGGTTATCTTTGCAAGTCTCTTCTAATTACCAGTTTGGTTTGGCCTACTAGATTGATCTTTCTTACAATGGGAGAAGTGCTTAGCTTTGGGTAAAATCTTGCGGTGCTCGATCCAGTGACAGTAGGGGAAACGACACGTATTGTATTGTTGCCATCGAGGATAAAAAGATGGGGTTTATATCATATTGCATGAGTTTATCCCTCTACATCATGTCATCTTGCTTAAAGCGTTACTCTGTTCTTATGAACTTAATACTCTAGATGCATGATGGATAGTGGTCGATCTGTGGAGTAATAGTAGTAGATGCAGGCAGGAGTTGGTCTACTTGTCACGGACGTGATGCCTATATACATGGTCATACCTAGATATTGTCATAACTATGCTCAATTCTATCAATTTCTCGATAGTAATTTGTTTATCCACCGTAATACTTATGCTATCTTGAGAGAAGCCACTAGTGAAACCTATGGCCCCCGGGTCTATTTTCCATCATATTAATCTCCCGTCAATAAGCTATTTCTTGCGCCGTTTATTTTGCTTTCTTTACTTTTAGTGTTTATCATAAAAATACCAAAAATATTATCTTATCTTCCCTATCAGATCTCACTTTTGCAAGTGGTCGTGAAGGGATTGACAACCCCTTTATCGCGTTGGTTGCAAGGTTCTTATTTGTTTGTGTAGGTGCAAGGGACTTGAGCGTGGCCTCCTACTGGATTGATACCTTGGTTCTCAAAAACTAAGGGAAATACTTACGCTACTTTGCTGCATCACCCTTCCCTCTTCAAGGGAAAACCAAGGCAGTGCTCAAGAGGTAGCAAGAAGGATTTCTGGCGCCGTTGCCGGGGAGTCTACGCACAAGTCAAGACATACCAAGTACCCATCACAAACTCTTATCCCTCGCATTACATTATTTGCCATTTGCCTCTCATTTTCCTCTCCCCCACTTCACCCTTGCCGTTTTATTCGCCCTCTTTTCCATTCGCCTTTTTCGCTTGCTTCTTGTTTGCTCATGTGTTGGATTGCTTGCTTGTCACGATGGCTCAAGACAATACTAAATTGTGTGACTTTACCAATACCAACAACAATGATTTTCTTAGTACCCCAATTGCTCCTCTTACCGAAGATGAATCTTGTGAAATTAATCCTGCTTTATTGAATCTTGTCATGAAAGATCAATTCGCCGGCCTTCCTAGTGAAGATGCCGCTACCCATCTAAATAGCTTTGTTGATTTGTGTGATATGCAAAAGAAGAAAGATGTGGATAATGATATTGTTAAATTTAAGCTATTTCCGTTTTCTCTTAGAGATCGCGCTAAAACTTGGTTTTCGTCTTTGCCTAAAAATAGTATTGATTCTTCGAAAAGTGCAAAGATGCTTTTATCTCTAAGTATTTTCCTCCCACTAAGATCATCTCTCTTAGAAACGATATTATGAATTTTAAGCAACTTGATCATGAACATGTTGCACAAGCTTGGGAGAGGATGAAATTAATGATACGTAATTGCCCTACTCATGGTTTGAATTTGTGGATGATTATACAAAAAAATTATGCCGAATTGAATTTTGCTTCTAGAAATCTTTTAGATTCGGCCGCGGGAGGCACTTTTATGGAAATCACTTTAGGAGAAGCTACTAAACTCCTAGATAATATTATGGTTAATTATCCTCAATGGCACACTGAAAGATCTACTAGTAAAAAGGTTCATGCGATTGAAGAAATTAATGTTTTCAGTGGAAAGATGGATGATCTATGAAATTGTTTGCTAATAAGAGTGTTCCTTCTGATCCTAATGATATGCCTTTGTCTACTTTGATTTATAATAATAATGAATCTATGGATGTGAATTTTGTTGGTAGGAATAATTTTGGTAACGATGCGTATAGAGGAAACTTTAATCCTAGGCCGTTCACTAATAATTCCTCTAATAATTATGGTAATTCCTACAACAACTCTTAAGGAAATTTTAATAAGATGCCCTCTGATTTTGAGACTAGTGTTAAAGAATTTATGATTTCTCAAAAGAATTTCAATGCTTTGCTTGAAGAAAAATTGCCTAAGATTGATGAATTGGCTAGGAACGTGGATAGAATTTCTCTTGATGTTGATTCTTTGAAACTTAGATCTATTCCACCTAAGCATGATATCAATGAGTCTCTCAAAGCCATGAGAATTACCATCGATGAGTGCAAGGAAAGAACCGCTAGGATGCGTGCTAAGAAAGATTGCTTTGTGAAGGTGTGTTCTTCTAGTTTTTATGAGAATAAAGATGAAGATATAAACGTTATTGATGTGTCCCCTATTAAATCTTTGTTTTTAAATATGAATCTTAATAATGATGGGACTGGAGATGATTCAACTTTAGTTGGAAGGTGTCCCAAAAATTCAGAGTTTTTATCTTGATGCTAAAATTGCTAAAAGTGGGATTGAAGAGGTTAAAACTTTAGATAGCAATGAACCCACTATCTTGGATTTCAAGGAATTTAATTATGATAAATTCTCTTTGATAGATTGTATTCCCTTGTTGCAATCCGTGTTAAATTCTCCTCATGCTTATAGTCAAAATAAAGCTTTTACTAAACATATCGTCGATGCTTTGATGCAATCTTATGAAGAAAAACTTGAGTTGGAAGTTTCTATCCCTAGAAATTTTATTAATAATGGGAACCTACAATTAAAATTAAAATTAAATATCATGAATGATATGCTTTGTGTGATTTGAGTGCCAGTGTTTCCATGATCCCAAAAACTTTGTGTGATTTGCTAGGTTTCAGTGAATTTGGTGATTGTTCTTTAAACTTACACCTTGCGGATTTCAGCATTAAGAAACCTATGGGAAGAATTAATGATGTTATTATTGTTTAAAATAGGAATTATGTGCCCGTAGATTTCATTGTTCTTGATATAGATTGTAATCCTTCATGTCCTATTATTCTTGGTAGACCTTTCCTTAGAACGATTGGTGCAATCATTGATATGAAGGAAGGGAATATTAGATTCCAATTTCCGTTAAGGAAAGGCATGGAACACTTCCCTAGAAAGAAAATTAAATTACCATATGAATCTATTATGAGAGCCACCTATGGATTGCCTACCAAATATAGCAACACCTAGATCTATCTTCGCTTTTATGCCTAGATAGGGGGGTTAAACGATAGCGCTTGTTGGGAGGCAACCCAATTTTATTTTTGTTTCTTGCTTTTTGATTCTGTTTAGTAATAAATAATTCATCTATCCTCTGTTTAGATGTGTTTTTATGCTTTTAATTAGTGTCTGTGCCAAGTAGAACCTTTGGGAAGACTTGTGGAAAGTCTTTGCGATCTTGCTGTAAAACACAGAAACTTTAGCGCTCGCGAGAATTGCTGCCATTTTTTACTGAGAGTTATATTTAGTTAATTATTTTTGAAGATGATTAATAGATAAGTTACTCACGTCTAGCAATTTATTTTAGAATTTTTGGGGTTCCAGAAGTATTCGAAACCTACAGATTACTACAGACTGTTCTGTTTTTGACAGATTCTGTTTTTCGTGTGTTGTTTGCTTATTTTGATGAATCTATGGCTAGTAATAGAGTTTATGAACCATAGAAAAGTTGGAATACAGTAGGTTTAACACCAACATAAATAAAGAATGAGTTCATTACAGTACCTTGAAGTGGTGGTTTGTTTTCTTTTACTAACGGAGCTCATGAGATTTTCTGTTTAAGTTTTGGGTAAAGATTTGATGGATTATGGAACAAGGATTGGCAAGAGCCTAAGCTTGGGGATGCCCAAGGCACCCCAAGGTAAAATCCAAGGACAACCAAAATCTTAAGCTTGGGGATGCCCTGGAAGGCATCCCCTCTTTCGTCTTCGTCTATCGATAACTTTACTTGGGGCTATATTTTTATTCACCACATGATATGTGTTTTGCTTGGAGCATCTTGTATGATTTGAGTCTTTGCTTTTTAGTTTGTCACAATCATCCTAGCTGTACACACCTTTTGAGAGAGACACACATGATTCGGAATTTGTTAGAATACTCTATGTGCTTCACTTATATCTTTTGAGCTATATAGTTTTTGCCAATGTTCAAGAAATCGTTAACTGGTAGTTGCTCGGTCGGTTCAGGAGTAGCGATTAATCAGTGAATCGGCCTATTAACTGGATTAATCGGTCGACCATTAATTGGTAGATTGAATAGAAACTTGCCAACGTATATCTAGATTTTTTAATGTATTATACCATACTCTCATGATCCCAGCTATATAGAATACCAAAATATGCAGCTATACACATATGAAAAGCATAGAGAGGAGGTAAAATTATTAATCCTATCTATTAAGGAGCGGCATGGGGCCGGAAGGGGTTATGGGCCAAAATTTTGGCCTTTGTTTGCCCACCCGTTAATGGGCCGACGGGAATTAATCAGCATGACAACTGATTAATCGGTCTAACTGGCCAATTAATCAGCCTGACAAGTTAACGCGATGAATAGGTGTTATTTGATTCGGTCATGCTATGAGTAGTGATTAACTGGCCCGTTAACTGATTAATCGGGTGAATTCTTGAATAGTGGTTTTTGCTCTAGTGCTTCACTTATATCTTTTAGAGCACGGTGGTGGTTTTATTTTATAGAAATTATTGATCTCTCATGTTTCACTTATATTATTTTGAGAGTCTTAAACAGCATGGTAATTTTCTTTAATTTTGAAATTAATCTGAAGGTGATAGGCATCTAAGATCAGCATAATAAAAACTTCCATATTGAGTTCATTGAATATCGTGAGAAGTTTGATACTTGATAAGTGTTTTGAGATATAAAGGTGGTAATATTAGAGTGTGCTAGTTGAGTAATTGTGAAATTGAGAAATACTTGTGTTAAGGTGGGCAAGTCCCGTAGCATGCACGTATGGTAAAAGTTGTGTGACAATTTTGACACATAAGGTGTTCTTTTATTGCTTTCCTTATGAGTGGCGGTCGGGGACGAGCGATGATGCTTTCCTACCAATCTATCCCTCTAGGGGCATGCATAGTAGTACTTTGCTTCGAGGGCAAATAAACTTTTGCAATAAGTATATGAGTTCTTTATGACTAATGTGAGTCCATGGATTATACGCACTCTCAACCTTCCACAATTTTCTAGCCTCTACGGTACCGTGCATTGCCCTTTCTCGCCTTGAGAGTTGGTGCAAACTTCGCCGGTGCATCCAAACCCCGTGATATGATATGCTCTATCACACATAAACCTCCTTATATCTTCCTCAAAACAGCCACCATACCTACCTATCATGGCATTTCCATAGCCATTCTGAGATATATTGCCGTGCAACTTTCAACCGTTACATTTATTATGACACGCTCCATCATTGTCATATTGCTTTGCATAATCATGTAGTTGACATCGTATTTGTGGCAAAGCCACCATTCATAATTTTTCATACATGTCACTCTTGATTCATTATCCCGATACACCGCCAGAGGCATTCACATAGAGTCATATTTTTTTCTAAGTATTGAGTCGTAATTCTTGAGTTGTAAGTAATAAAAGTGTGATGATCATCATTATTAGAGCATTGTCCCATGTGAGGAAAGGATGATGGAGACTATGATTCCCCCACAAGTCGGGATGAGATTCCGGACTAAATAAAAATAAAAAAGGCCAAAGAAAAAAAAAGAGAAGGCCCAAGAAAAAAAAGAAAAAAAATGAGAGAAAAAGAGAGAAGGGACAATGTTACTATCCTTTTTCCACACTTGTGCTTCAAAGTAGCACCGTGATCTTCATGATAGAGAGTCTCCTATGTTGTCACTTTCATATACTAGTGAGAATTTTTCATTCTAGAACTTGGCTTGTATATTCCAATGATGGGCTTCCTCAAACTGCTGTAGGTCTTCGTGAGCAAGCAAGTTGGATGCATATCCACTTAGTTTCTTTTGTTGATCTTTCATGCATTTATAGCTCTAGTGCATTCGTTGCATGGCAATCCCTACTCCTCTCATTGACATCAATTGATGGGCATCTCCATATCCTATTGATTAGCCGCGTCAATGTGACACTTTCTACCTTTTTGTCTTCTCATAACCCCCATCATTATACTTTATTCCACCCATAGTGCTATATCCATGGCTTGCTCTCATGTATTGCGTAAAGGTTGAAAAGGTTGATGCGCGTTAAAAAGTATGAACCAATTGCTCAGCTTGTCATCGGGGTTATGCATGATGAGAATGTTTTGTGTGACAAAATTGAACCATAGCCTAACTATATGATTTTGTAGGGATAAGCTTTCTTTGGCTATGTTATTTTGATAAGACATAATTGCTTGGTTAGCATGTTTGAAGTATTATTGTTTTTATGTCAACATTAAAATTTTATCTTGAATCTTTCGGATCTAAATATTCATGCCACAATAAAAAGAATTATATTAAAAATTATGCTAAGAAGCATTCCACATCAAAATTTTTGTTTTTTATCATTTACCTACTCGAGGACGAGCACGAATTAAGCTTGGGGATGCTTGATACGTCTCCAACGTATCTATAATTCTTTATTGTTCCATGCTATTATATATTCTGTATTGGATGTTTAATGGGCTTATTTATACACTTTTATATTATTTTTGGGACTAACCTATTAACCGGAGGCCCGGCCCAAATTGCTATTTTTTTGCCTATTTCAGTGTTTCGTAGAAAAAGAATATCAAACGGAGTCCAAATGGAATGAAACCTTCGGGAGCGTGATTTTTGGAACAAACGTGATCCAGAGGACTTGGAGTGGACGTCAAGCAATCAACAAGGAGGCCACGAGGTAGGGGCGCGCGTACCCCCTGGGTGCGCCCTCCACCCTCGTGGGCCCCTCGTGGCTCCACCGACCTACTTCTTCCTCCTATATATACCTACGTACCCCCAAACCATCAAGGAGCACCACGAAAACCTAATTCCACCGCCGCAACGTTCTGTACCCGTGAGATCTCATCTCGGGGCCTTTTCTGGCGCTCCGCTGGAGGGGGCATTGATCACGGAGGGCTTCTACATCAACCCCATAGCCTCTCCGATGATGTGTGAGTAGTTTGCCTCAGACCTTCGGGTCCATAGTTATTAGCTAGATGGCTTATTCTCTCTCTTTGGATCTCAATACAAAGTTCTCCTAGATTCTCTTGGAGATCTATTCGATGTAATCTTCTTTTGTGGTGTGTTTGTCGAGATTCGATGAATTGTGGGTTTATGATGAAGATTATCTATGAACAATATTTGAATCTTCTCTGAATTCTTTTATGTATGATTGGTTATCTTTGCAAGTCTCTTCGAATTATCAGTTTGGTTTGGCCTACTAGATTGATCTTTCTTGCAATGGGATAAGTGCTTAGCTTTGGGTTCAATCCTACGGTGCTCGATCCCAGTGACAGTAGGGGAAACGACACGTATTGTATTGTTGCCATCGAGGATAAAAAGATGGGGTTTATATCATATTGCATGAGTTTATCCCTCTACATCATGTCGTCTTGCTTAAAGCGTTACTCTGTTCTTATGAACATAATACTCTAGATGCATCCTGGATAGCGGTCGATCTGTGGAGTAATAGTAGTAGATGCAGGCAGGAGTCGGTCTAGTTGTCACGGACACGATGCCTATATACATGATCATACCTAGATATTCTCATAACTATGCTCAATTCTATCAATTGCTCAACAGTAAATTTTTTACCCACCATAATACTTATGCTATCTTGAGAGAAGCCACTAGTGAAACTAGGGCTGGAAAAAAAGCTCGAAGCTCACGAGCTAAACGAGTAGCTCGTGACTCGGCTCGAATTGACTCGAACTCAAAGAATAACGAGTCGAGCTGAGCTTTAGTTTAAGATCGTTTATAGACCAAGTTAAACGAGCCAATCTCACGAGTACTCGTATAACTTGTTAGGCTCGGTACAAAAGATCAGTCATTCCCAATACAGAAAAGACCAGCCACTCAGCACCCTATGTCCTAGGCGCACAACATAAGGCCTAGCCTTTGAAGGGCCAGCCGCCAAAGAGATTCATGCATTACAAGGAAATTACTATTGTTTTTTGATATATATGTTTAATATATACATAATCATTTTTATAATATTTGAGGGTTTTATGTTCATATCTTTAACGAGCTTATAACAAGCTAAACGAGTCAGCTCGCGAGTTATACGAGTCGAGCCAATCTTGGATTTGAGCCTGTTATAATAACGAGTCAAGTCGAGCTAGCTCGTTAACGAACTGAGCTCTAGTGAGTCGAGCCGAACTGGCTTGACTTGGCTCGAATTCCATCCATAAGTGAAACCTATGGCCCCCGGGTCTATTTTCCATCATATTAATCTCCTGTCAACAAGCTATTTCTTGCGCCGTTTATTTTGCTTTCTTTACTTTTAATCTTTATCATAAAAATACCAAAAATATTATCTTATCTTCCCTATCAGATCTCACTTTTGCAAGTGACCGTGAAGGGATTGACAACCCCTTTATCGCGTTGGTTGCAAGGTTCTTATTTGTTTGTGTAGGTGCAAGGGACTTGAGCATGGCTTCCTACTGGATTGATACCTTGGTTCTCAAAAACTGAGGGAAATACTTACGCTACTTTGTTGCATCACCCTTTCCTCTTCAAGGGAAAACCAACGCAGTGCTCAAGAGGTAGCAGTGGTTCCGATAACCCTTCTGGCACTCCGATATATATCGGTGACCCTCGGAACTATTCCGGTGTACGAATATAGTCATACAATATATTAATCTTTATGTCTCGACCATTTCGAGACTCCACGTCATGTCCGTGATCACATTCGGGACTCTGAACAACCTTCGGTACATCAAATCACATAAACTCATAATACCGATCATCATCGAACGTTAAGCGTGCGGACCCTACAGGTTCGAGAACTATGTAGACATGACCGAGACTCATCTCCGGTCAATAACCAACAGCGGAACCTGGATGCTCATATTGGTTCCTACATATTCTACGAAGATCTTTATCGGTCAAACCGCATAACAACATACGTTGTTCCCTTTTTCATCAGTATGTTACTTGCCCGAGATTCGATCATCGGTATCATCATACCTAGTTAAATCATTACTGGCAAGTCTCTTTACTTGTTCCGTAATGCAACATCCTGCAACTAACTTATTAGTCACATTGCTTGCAAGGCTTATAGTGATGTGCATTGCCGAGAGGGCCCAGAGATACCTCTCCGACAATCGGAGTGAAAAATCCTAATCTCGATCTATGCCAACTCAACAAACACCATCGGAGACACCTGTAGAGCATCTTTATAATCACCCAGTTACGTTGTGATGTTTGATAGCACACTAAGTGTTCCTCCGGTATTCGGGAGTTGCATAATCTCATTGTCATAGGAACATGTATAAGTTATGAAGAAAGCAATAGCAATAAACTAAACGATCATAGTGCTACGCTAATGGATGGGTCAAGTCAATCACATCATTCTCTAATGATGGGATCCCGTTCATCAAATGACAACTCATCTCTATGGCTAGGAAACTTAATCATCTTTGATTAACGAGCTAGTCAAGTAGAGGCATACTAGTGACACTCTGTTTGTCTATGTATTCACACATGTACTAAGTTTCCGGTTAATACAATTCTAGCATGAATAATAAACATTTATCATGATATAAGGAAATATAAATAACAACTTTATTATTGCCTCTAGGGCATATTTCCTTCATCATGTAGCTTTCCTTCTATACAAGCACTGCAAGCACGGTCTTTGGCAAAGCTAACATTTGTTAGTCCACGGACATGGTCCCCCTTGAGAAGACTTTTCAAATATCTCATATTGACATGGGCTAAACGGCGATGCCAAATCCATCACACGTCAACTTTAGCCATTAGGCATGTCGCGATCTTGATTAGTGAGTCGCTCCAAAAATTTAATCACATAAGGACCGTTCTTGACATGCCCAACAAAGGCTACTTTAAGAGTATTGTTCCACAAGAGGGCCATGGTATCAATATCAAAGAAAGTGGCAAAGCCCATGAGTGCAAGTTAACGAACGGAAAGTAAATTGTATGCAAGGGACTCAACAAGCATGACTTTCTCGATCGTGAGATCATGATAAATGACAGCCTTTCCAAGACCCAATACCTTAGAATACGAGGCATCACACCACTCGACATTGGTGGGCATAGATGAAATCTTGTGCACGTCCACCACCAAGTCCTTGATTCCGGTCATATGATTTCTGGCTCCACTATCGAGCAACCAGGATCCCCCACCGGAAGCAAACACCTACAAGAGATCAATGCTTGGTTTTAGGTACCCATTTTGTAATGGGTCATTTGATGTTAGTAACAAGGGTCTTAGGAACCCAAATAGACCATTCAATGTACTCATAAGGAGAACCAACAAATTTAGCATAAACATGCCCATCACTAGCACGGCATAACACATAAGAAGGGTTAAAGTCGTCGGCAAGGGGTGGCATCGCCCTTCTTGACACCACCACCCTTCTCATTGTTCTTTTTCTCCTTAGAAGCACCCTCCCCCTCCTTCACAAAAGTTTGCTTGAGAGGAGGAGGTCGTTTGGCCTTGTCATTCTTCTTCTTGTTCTTGGGATTGGGTGCAAACCCAATTCCCTCCTTTCCCACAACTTCCTTTTGACTGCTCAAAAGATCGTTGAGGTTCTTCTCACCTTGTATGCAAGACACAAGGCCTTTCTCAAGTTTCTCCTTCAAATTTGCATTCTCCTCCACAAGATGTGCATGCTCACAACACGGGTTAGTAGCATTTGCATTATCAATTAAAACCATATGAGGAAAAGTGGTTTTTTCCTTGGTTAGCTTCACTTGGAGTTGATCATGAAACTCTTTGAGGCTAGCATGAGCACCCTTCAAGGCCTTGTGAGCCTTGTCAAGTATATCAAACTCCTCCTTGAGTCTAGCAAGATCAACCCCAAGTTTGGCCTTCTCGGAATTGAGCACATGAGATACACCAAGAGCATGATCAAGATCTTTCTTTAATTTAGCATGATCATCATTGTGTGACTCCTCAAGAGCCAAACGATGACCATGCTCTTCCTCAAGCACATTAGAGAGATCCGATATCTCATCAGCATAGTCATGACTATGCCCCTCCATCTTAGAGATGGTATCTTCGTGAGCCTCGATCATGTCATTGGCTTCACCAAGTTGTTCCAAGAGACCAACAAAGTGCTTCTTGGATTTACCCTTGAGCTTACTCATAAAAGACTCAAATTTATTTTCTTCCTCATTAGACCCCTCACTTTCATCAATGCAATCTGTCAAGGAGGGATTAGTAGTGATAGTGGTTTTGATGTTGGGGGTTACCTTGTTGGTGGCTTTGCCATGAGGCACTTGGCAGTGATGTTCTCGTTGGGTGAGTCGAAGAGGGACACCCTTGGAGTTGTTGCAATGGCAACGGAGGCCATGGCAACCGTCTCACCATCTTCATCATCTTCATTGTACTCTTGTTGTGCCACCAACCCCTTGGGAGGAGTCTTCTTGGTGACGTTGTTCTTGTTGGGGAAGGACTTGGCCTTGTCTTTTCGGATGAGCTTGCCACCATTGTATTCCCTCTTATCATATGGGCACTCCGCAACAAAGTGGCTCACATTGCCACAATTATAGCATGTCCTCACATGTTGCTTGCCCTTGGTGCCACTTGAGTTGTTCTTGTTGAAGTTGGGCCTTGAGTTCTTCTTGCTCCAAAATTGCCTTGAAGCGAGAGCCATGTGCTCATGATAAGCATATTTTGTATCTTCGGGGTTACTCTCCTCTTCTTCCTCTTCTTCCACACTCGCCTTGGCCTTCAAGGCAAGGTTGGGCTTCTTTGCTCGTTGAGAACGCAACACCGCATTGTCGGCGGTCTTGTCCAATATCCTCATTGCCACAAACTCATCCAACACTTCACTTGAGGACAAGGTGTGGAAGTCCGGCCTTTGACGGATGACGGAGGACATGGCCTTATGGTAAGGCATCATGGCCTTGAGAAACTAGCGCTTGATCCAATTTTCATTCGTATCCTTGCTCCCATGATCTCGGAGTGAGACCGCGAGAGTGGTTAATCTCCGGTAAAGCTCGCGAGGTTCTTCATCTTCATTCATTGCAAACTCATCGGCTTCATCTTGCACCACTTCATAGTTGGAGTGTTGAATGCTTGCGCTTCCCTTGTAAATGGAAACAACATGTTGCCATGCTTCCTTGGACACGGTGAAAGGTCGGAGATGCGCAATATCTTCGGATGGAATTGCATCTTGGATGACGAAGAGAGTGGACTCGTTGAATTAATTATCCACGGCTTCTCTAGGGGTGAAGTTGCTTGGGTCATGTGGGTAGAAACCGTGCTCAATGATTCTCCAAAGATTAGTATTACTATGATTTAAATGGCATTTAAAGCGATAGACCCAAGAGGCAAAATCCTCATTTTTCACAAACTTAGGAGGATCAACATGATTCAAATGAGTGGAGGGAACCTGTCCACCATAAGTAAGTGGAGGTTCAATAGGGGCAAAGATGCCATTTCCACTTCTACCACTAGATAAAGGAACTTTGTCACTAGTAGCTTACCCCTTGTCGGAGTTAGCATCCATCACCTTGTTAGCAGGATCACCCACTTTCATTGGTGTGGTGGATAATTTAAGGCCTTCTAAAAACTTGTTGAACATGCCTTCAACCTCAGTCGTCATGGAGGTTTTCAATGTGTCTGAAAGTGCTAGTTATTGACTAGAGGGGGTGAATAGGCGGTTTTTATGAAAGTCTTCAAAACACGGGGGCTTTGAAGACAAATGATAGAAATGAACCTATTGATATGCAGCGGAAGGTAGACTACACTAGACAAGCCATAGTCAAGTAAGCAATGAAGTGAAAGCACAAAGACTATCAACAACTAGGTAGTATGGATCAGGATGGAAGATAGTATGAAGCCAAATAGCGAACAGTCTTCACACTATGAAGCCAATCAGATCATGCAAGCAGGCAATGACTTCATGAAGACAACTGTAAAGTAAAGAGATGAGAAGGATAGAACCAGTTGCTTGGAGAGGATACGAATTTGGTAGACCAGTTCTAGTTATTGTGACAACTGTATGTCTGGTTAGGGAGGCTGAGATTCAACTCAGAAGACCGCATCTTCATCTTATTCCCCTTGAGCTAAGGACACACAGTCCTCACCCAATCACTCTGGTAAGTCTTCAAGGTAGACTTCCAAACCTTCATAGACTTTGTTCCCCGGTAACCCACAATGACTCTTGGATGCTCAGAACGTGACGCCTAACCGGCTGGAGGATTCACAGTCCTCAAGTGTAACAAGTCTTCAGATCACGTGGACAGAAAGACTTCAGTGATGCCTAACACTCATTGGCTCTGGGTGTTTTGGGCTTTGTCCTCGCAAGGATCTCTCTCTCAAATGCTTCAGAGGTGGGTTGCTCTCAAACGACAAAAGCCGTGCACTAACTCTGAGCAGCCACCAATTTATGGTGTAGGGGTGGGCTATTTATAGCCAGGAGGCAACCCGACCTGATTTGTCCAAAATGACCCTGGGTCACTAAGGAACTGACACGTGTCCAACGGTCAGATTTCAAACACACGTGCTACCTCTTGAGCATGAGTTGGTTTTCCCCTGAAGAGGAAAGGGTGATGCAGCAAAGTAGCATAAGTATTTCCCTTAGTTTTTGAGAACCAAGATATCAATCCAGTAGGAGACTATATGCAAATCGCCTAGTACCTGCACAAACAACCAAGAACCTTGCAACCAACGCGATAAAGGGGTTGTCAATCCCTTGACGGCCACTTGCAAAAGTGAGATCTGATAAAGATAATAAGATAAATATTTTTGTATTTTTGTTGTATAGATTGAAAAGTAAAGATTGCAAAATAAATAGTAAACTAGAATTATAGATCGGAAACTTATATGATGTAAAGTAGACCCGGGGGCCATAAGTTTCACTAGTGGCTTCTCTCAAGATAGCATATATTACGGTGGGTGAACAAATTACTGCCGAGCAATTGATAGAAAAGCGCGTAGTTATGAGAATATCTAGGCATGATCATGAACATAGGCATCATGTCCGTGTCAAGTAGACCGAAACGATTAACTCCACACATCGACCGCTATCCAGCATGCATCTAGAGTATTAAGTTCATAAGAACGGAGTAACGCATTAGGCAAGATGACATGATGTAGAGGGATAAACTCAAGCAATATGATATAAACCCCATCTTTTTATCCTCGATGGCAACAATAAAATACGTGTCGGTTCCCTTTCTATCACTGCGATCGAGCACCGCAAGGTTGAACCCAAAGCTAAGCACTTCTCCCATTGCAAGAAAGATCAATCTAGTAGGCCAAACCAAACTGATAATTCGAAGAGACTTGCAAAGATATTAAATGATGCATATAAGAATTCAGATAAGAATCAAATATTGTTCATAGATAATCTTGATCATAAACCCACAATTCATCGAATCTCGACAAACACACCGCAAAAAGTATTACATCGAATAGATCTCCAAGAACATCGAGGAGAACTTTGTATTGAGAACCAAAGAGAGAGAAGAAGCCATCTAGCTAATAACTATGGACCTGAAGGTCTGTGGTAAGCTACTCACACATCATTGGAGAGGCTATGGTGTTGATGTAGAAGCCCTCCATGATCGAATCCCCCTACGGCAGATCACCGAAAAAGGCCCCAGAGGGGATCTCACGGGTACAGAAGGTTGCGGCGGTGGAAAAGTGGTTTCATGGCTCCCCAGGATGTTTTCTGGGTATAAGAGTATATATAGGCGAAAGAAGTAGGTCGGTGGAGCTCCGTGGGGCCCACGAGGGTGGGGGCGCGCCTACCCCCTGGGCGCGCGTCCCTACCTCGTGGCCGCCTCGTTGCTTCCTTGACCTCCACTCCAAGTCTCCTAGATTGTGTTTGTTCCAAAGAAAGATCATCGTGAAGGTTTCGTTCCGTTTGGATTCCGTTTGATATTCCTTTTCTGTGAAACACTGAAATAGGCAAAAAACAACAACTGGCACCGGGCCTCCGGTTAATAGGTTAGTCCCAAAAATAATATAAAAGTGCATATTAAAGCCCATTAATCATCCAAAACAGATAATATAATATCATGGAACAATCAAAAATTATGGATACGTTGGAGACGTATCAGCATCTCCAAGCTTAATTCCTGCTCGTCCACGAGTAGGAAAATGATAAAAACAGAATTTTTGATTTGGAATGCTACCTAACATAATTTTCAATGTAATTTCTTTTTATTATAGCATGAATGTTTAGATCCAAAAGATTCTAGACAAAAGTTTAATGTTGACATAAAAATAATAATACTTCAAGCATGCTAACCAAGCAATTATGTCTTATCAAAATAACATAGCCAAAGAAATCTTATCCCTACAAAATCATATAGTTTGGCCATGCTTCATTTTCATCACACAAAATGCTCCCATCATGCACAACCCCGATGACAAGCCAAGCAATTGTTTCATACTTAGCCTTTTCAAACTCTTTCAACTTTCACGCAATATATGAGCGCGAGCCATGGACATAGCACTATGGGTGGAATAGAATATGATGATGGAGGTTGTGTGAGAAGATAAAAAGGAGAAAGTCCTGCATTGACGCGGCTAATCAACGGGCTATGGAGATGCCCATCTATTGATGTCTATGCAAGGAGTAGGGATTGCCATGCAACGAATGCACTAGAGCTATAAATATATGAAAGCTCAACAAAAGAAACTAAGTGGGTGTGCATCCAACTTGCTTTCTCACGAAGACCTAGGGCATTTTGAGGAAGCCCATCATTCAAATATACAAGCCAAGTTCTACAGTGAAAAAATCCCACTAGTATATGAAAGTGACAAAATAAGAGACTCTCTATCATGAAGATCATGGTGCTACTTTGAAGCACAAGTGTGGAAAAAGGATAGTAACATTGCCCCTTCTCTCTTTTTCTGTCTTTTTTTATTTGGGCCTTTTTCTCTTTTTTTATGGCCTCTTTCTTTTTTTTCGTATGGAATCTCATCCCGACTTGTGGGGGAATCATAGTCTCCATCATCCTTTTCTCACATGGGACAATGCTCTAATAATGAAAATCATTACACTTTTATTTACTTACAACTCAAGAATTACAACTCGATACTTAGAACAAAATATGACTCTATGTGAATGCCTTCGGCGGTGTATCGGGATGTGCAATGAATCAAGAGTGAAATGTATGAAAGAATTATGAAGGTGGCTTTACCACAAATACGATGTCAACTTCATGATCATGCAAAGCAATATGACAATGATGGAGCGTCTCATAATAAATGGAACGGTGGAAAGTTGCATGGAAATATATCTCGGAATGGCTATGGAAATGCCATAATAGGTAGGTACGATGGCTATTTTGAGGAAGATATAAGGAGACTTATGTGTGATAGATCGTATCATATCACGGGGTTTGGATGTACCGGCAAAGTTTGCACCAACTCTCGAGGTAAGAAAGGGCAATGCATGGTACCGAAGCGGCTAGCAACGATGGAAGGGTGAGAGTGCGTATAATCCATGGACTCAACATTAGTCATAAAGAACTCACATACTTATTGCAAAAATCTACAAGTCATCAAAACCAAGCACTACACGCATGCTCCTAGGGGGGTAGATTGGTAGGAACAGACCATCGCTCATCCCCGACCGCCACTCATAAGGAAAGCAATCAAAGAACACCTCATGCTTCAAATTTGTCACACAACGTTTACCATATGTGCATGCTATGGGACTTGCAAAATTCAACACAAGTATTTCTCAATTCCAAAATTACTCAAATATCACAACTCTAATATTACCATCTTTATATCTCAAAACAACTATCAAGTATCAAACTTCTCATAGTATTTAATGCACTCTATATGAAAGTTTTTATTATACCCATCCTAGATGCCTATTATATTAGGACTAATTTTATAGCAAAAACAAATTACCATGCTGTTCTAAAAGACTCTCAAAATAATATAAGTGAAGCATGAGAGATCAATAATTTCTATAAAATAAAACCACCACCGTGCTCTAAAAAGATATAAGTGAAGAACATAGAGTATTCTAATAAATTCCGATTCATGTGTATCTCTCCAAAAGGTGTGTACAGAAAGTATGATTGTGGTAAACTAAAAAGCAAAGACTCAAATCATACAAGACGCTCCAAGAAAAACACATATCATGTGGTGAATAAAAATATAGCCTCAAGTAAAGTTACCGATAGACGAAGACGAAAGAGGGGATGCCTTCCGGGGCATCCCCAAGCTTAGGCTTTTGCTTGTCCTTGAATTTTACCTTGGGGTGCCTTGGGAATCCCAAAGCTTAGGCTATTTACACTCCTTATTCCAAAATCCATCAAATCTTTACCCAAAAACTTGAAAACTTCACAACACAAAACTCAACAGAAAATCTCATGAGCTTCGTTAGTATAAGAAAACAAACCACCACTTTAAGGTACTGCAATGAACTCATTCTTTATTTATATTGGTGTTAAACCTACTGTATTCCAACTTTTCTATGGTTTATACCCCCCGATACTAGCCATAGATTCATCAAAATAAGCAAACAACACACGAAAAACAGAATCTGTCAAAAACAGAACAGTCTGTAGTAATCTGTAGGTTTCGAATACTTCTGTAACTCCAGAAATCCTGAAAAATTAGGACGTCCTAAATAATTTTTATATTGATCTACTGCAGTAGGAATTGGTATTTTATCGCTCTCTGGTAAAAAATGAAAATTATTCTTGTGAGCGCGTACTTTCTGTTTTTTCGGCAAGATCAAATAACAATCATCCAAGAAGATCCTAAAGGCTTTACTTGGCACAAACACTAATTAAAAAATAAAAAACACAATCATAATAGAGGATAGATGAATTATTTATTACTAAACAGGAACAAAAGGCAAGGAACAAAAATAAAATTGGGTTGCCTCCCAACAAGCGCTATCGTTTAACGCCCCTAGCTAGGCATAAAAACAAGAATAGATCTAGGTATTGCCATGATAATGATAAGGCAAATCGCGAAAACTCATCGCATACTCCCTACGTTCAGCAGCAAGTTTTCTTTGTGGCAAGCAAAAGTAATCAAAAGGGCTAAATTTAATGGGACAAACGTCCCCAAGATCAAGCTCGGGAGGTATTGGTTCCTCCTTTGGCCCCTCATATTGCACAACCAATTCATCATTATAAGCATTCTTTTGGCAAAAAGTCATTAGCCTTTGTTCAAGGGGAAAACCTAACCCATTGTTCTGGATAGCAAAGTTATCATTAAGTTCAGAAATCCTGTCAACTAGAACATCGGTAGGAACCTTTTTCTAAGGTTTTCATTAAAAGCAACATGATCTAAAGATCATAAGCGCATTATGTCTTCTTGATAAAAAAGGATTGCTTTTATGGGAGGACGGCCGGCATCCACCCAATAATGCGCAAAAATTTTGTTGGCCTCTTTTATTATAATCTGAACTCATGAGCTAAAAAGATGGTAGCTGCCCACTTAACAGAAGAATGCTCAATATTGGAAAATTCTAGAAAAATCCTCTGTATGCAAAGATGCATGTGGATAAATTGTCTTTCAAGTTCAACCACGAGCAAAGATATAGCATCCGCAAGACTACTAGTTTTATGAAGAATAGACCCGCCCATAGTGGGCAAAGCACCGGCGCAAGTAAAGAAATCTTGAATGACTCCTTTTACAATAATATTACCACTACAAATCCGAAACTTTTTAGTGTGTAAAATAGTAGGTTCTTCATGAGGATAATTGCTACCTCTTGAGCACTGCGTTGGATTTCCCCGAAGAGGAAAGGATGATGCAGCAAAGTAGTGTAAGTATTTCCCTCAGTTTTTGAGAACCAAGGTATCAATCCAGTAGGAGGCTACGCGCGAGTCCCTCGTACCTGCACAAAGCAAATAGCTCCTCGCAACCAACGCGATAAGGGGTTTTCAATCCCTTCACGGTCACTTACGAGAGTGAGATCTGATAGATATGATAAGATAATTTTTTTGGTATTTTTATGATAAAGATGCAAAGTAAAATAAAAGCAAAGTAAAAAAGCAAAGGAAATAACTAAGTATTGGAAGATTAATATGATGAAGATAGACCCGGGGGCCATATGTTTCACTAGTGGCTTCTCTCAAGAGCATAAGTATTCTACGGTGGTTGAACGAATTACTGTTGAGCAATTGACAGAATTGAGCATAGTTATGAGAATATCTAGGTATGATCATGTATATATATAGGCATCACGTCCGAGACAAGTAGACCGACTCCTGCCTGCATCTACTACTATTACTCCACTCATCGACCGCTATCCAGCATGCATCTAGAGTATTAAGTTCATGAAAACAGAGTAACGCCTTAAGCAAGATGACATGATGTAGAGGGATAAACTCATGCAATATGATGAAAACCCCATCTTGTTATCCTCGATGGCAACAATACAATACGTGCCTTGCTGCCCCTACTGTCACTAGGAAAGGACACCACAAGATTGAACCCAAAGCTAAGCACTTCTCCCATTGCAAGAAAGATCAATCTAGTAGGCCAAACCAAACTGATAATTCGAAGAGACTTGCAAAGATAACCAATTATACATAAAAGAATTCAGAGAAGATTCAAATATTGTTCATAGATAGACTTGATCATAAACCCACAATTCATCGGTCTCAACAAACACACCGCAAAAAGAAGATTACATCGAATAGATCTCCACAAAAGAGGGGGATAACATTGTATTGAGATCCAAAAAGAGAGAAGAAGCCATCTAGCTAATAACTATGGACCCGTAGGTCTGAGGTAAACTACTCACACTTCATCGGAGGGGCTATGGTGTTGATGTAGAAGCCCTCCGTGATGGATACCCCCTCCGGCGGAGCTCCGGAACAGGCCCCAAGATGGGATCTCGTGGATACAGAAAGTTGTGGTGGTGGAATTAGGGTTTTGGCCCCGTATCTGATCGTTTGGGGGTACGTAGGTATATATAGGAGGAAGGAGTACATCGGTGGAGCAACAGCGGGCCAACGAGGGGGGCAGGCGCGCCCCCTACCTCGTGGCCTCCTCCTTTGTTTCTTGACGTAGGGTCCAAGTCTCAGGGATCATGTTCAGTGAGAAAATCACATTCCCGAAGGTTTCATTCCGTTTGGACTCCATTTGATATTCCTTTTCTTTGAAACCCTAAAATAGGCAAAAATAGCAATTCTGGGCTGGGCCTCCGGTTAGTACGTTAGTACCAAAAATAATATAAAAGTGGATAATAAAGCCCAATAATGTCCAAAACAGTAGATAATATAGCATGGAGCAATCAAAAATTATAGATACGTTGGAGACGTTTCAAGCATCCCAAGCTTAATTCCTGCTCGACCTCGAGTAGGTAAATGATAAAAATAGAATTTTTGATGCGGAGTGCTACTAGGCATAATTTCAATGTAATTCTTCTTAATTGTGGCATGAATATTCAGATCCGAAAGATTCAAGATAAAAGTTCATATTGACATAAAAATATTAATACTTCAAGCACACTAACTAAGCAATAATGTCTTCTCAAAATAACATGGACAAAGAAAGTTCATCCCTATGAAATCATATAGTTTAGTCATGCTCCATTTTTGTCACACAAGCTCTCATCATGCACAACCCCGATGACAAGCCAAGCAATTGTTTCATACTTTAGTAATCTCAAACCTATAAACTTTCACGCAATATATGAGGGCGAGCCATGGATATAGCACTATGGGTGGAATAGAATATGATGATGGGGGTTATGTGGAGAAGACAAAAAGGAGAAAGTCTCACATCAACGAGGCTAATCAATGGGCTATGGAGATGCCCATCGATTGATGTTAATGCGAGGAGTAGGGATTGCCATGCAACAGATGCACTAGAGCTATAAATGTATGAAAGCTCAACAAAAGAAACTAAGTTGGTGTGCATCCAACTTGCTTGCTCACGAAGACCTAGGGCACTTGTGGAGGCCCATTGTTGGAATATACAAGCCAAGTTCTATAATGAAAATTCCCACTAGTATATGAAAGTGACAAAACAAAAGACTCTCTATCATGAAGATATGGTGCTACTTTGAAGCACAAGTGTGGCAAAGGATAGTAGAATTGTCCCTTTTATTTTATTTTATTTGTCCTTTCTTTTTTTTGTCCTTTTTTTTATTTGGGACAATGCTCTATTAATGATGATCATCACACTTCTATTTATTTACAACTCAATGATTACAACTCGATACTAGAACAAAAGATGACTCTATATGAATGCCTCCGGCGGTCTACCGGGATATGCAATGAATCAAGAGTGACATGTATGAAAATTATGAATGGTGGCTTTGCCACCAATACTATGTCAACTACATCATCATGCTAAGCAATATGACAATGATGAATATGTCATGATAAAAGGAATGGTGGAAAGTTGCATGGCAATATATCTCGGAATGGCTATGGAAATTCCATAATAGGTAGGTATGGTGGCTGTTTTGAGGAAGATATAAGGAGGTTTATGTGTGAAAGAGCGTATCATATCACGGGGTTTGGATGCACCAGCGAAGTTTGCACCAACTCTCAATGTGAGAAAGGGCAATGCACGGTACCGCAGAGGCTAGCAATGATGGAAGGGTGAGAGTGCGTATAATCCATGGACTCAACATTAGTCATAAAGAACTCACATACTTATTGCAAAAATATACAAGTCATCAAAAACCAAAGCACTATGCACATGCTCCCGGGGGGATAGATTGGTAGGAAAAGACCATCGCTCGTCCCCGACCGCCACTCATAAGGAGGACAATCAAATAACACCTCATGTTTCAAATTTGTTACATAACGTTTACCATACGTGCATGCTACGGGACTTGCAAACTTCAACACAAGCATTTCTCAAATTCACAACTACTCAACTAGCACGACTTTGATATTATTACCTCCATATCTCAAAACAATCATCAAGCATCAAACTTCTCTTAGTATTCAAAACACTCATAAGAAATTTTTTACTAATCTTGAATACCTAGCATATTAGGATTATTTAAGAAAATTACCATGCTATTTAAGACTCTCAAAATAATATAAGTGAAGCATGAGAGATCAATAGTTTCTATAAAACAAATCCACCACCGTGCTCTAAAAGATATAAGTAAAGTACTAGAGCAAAACTATATAACTCAAAAGATATAAGCGAAGCAAATAGAGTATTCTAACAAATTCTAAATTATGTATGGCTCTCTCAAAAGGTGTGTACAGCAAGGATGATTGTGGTAAAGTAGCAAATAAAGACCCAAAGCATACAAGATGCTCCAAGCAAAACACATATCATGTGGTGAATAAAAATATAGCTCCAAGTAAAGTTACTGATAGAAGTAGACGAAAGAGGGGATGCCTTCCGGGGCATCCCCAAGCTTTGGATTTTAGGTGACCTTAGATTATCTTGGGTGTGCCATGGGCATCCCCAAGCTTAGGCTCTTGCAACTCCTTGTTCCATAATCCATCAAATCTTTACCCAAAACTTGAAAACTTCACAACACAAAACTTAAAGTAGAAAATCTTGTGAGCTCCGTTAGCGAAAGAAAACAAAAGACCACTTAAAGGTACTGTAATTAACTCATTATTTATTTATATTAGTGTTAAACCTACTTTATTCCAACTTCTCTATAGTTTATAAACTATTTTACTAGCCATAGATACATCAAAATAAGCAAACAACACACGAAAAACAGAATCTGTCAAAAACAGAACAGTCTGTAGTAATCTGTAGCTAGCACAAGATCTGGAACCCCAAAAATTCTAAAATAAATTTACGGACGTGAGGAATTTATATATTAATCATCTGCAAAATAATTAACTAAATATCACTTTCCAAATGAAAATGGCAGCAGTTATCGTGAGCACTAAAGTTTCTGTTTTTACAGCAAGATATCAAGACTTTCCCCAAGTCTTCCCAACGGTTCTACTTGGCACAAACACTAATTAAACACAAAAAACACAACCTAAACAGAGGCTAGATAAATTATTTATTACTAAACAGGAGCAAAAAGCAAGGAATAAAAAATAAAATCGGGTTGCCTCCCAACAAGCGCTATCGTTTAACGCCCCTAGCTAGGCATAAAAAACAAGGATAGATCTAGGTATTGCCATCTTTGGTAGGCAATCCATAAGTGGCTCTCATAATAGATTCATAAGGTAATTTAATTTTCTTTCTAGGAAAGTGTTCTATGCCTTTCCTTAACGGAAATTGGAATCTAATATTTCCTTCCTTCATATCAATAATTGTACCAATCGTTCTAAAAAAAGGTTTACCAAGAATAATAGGACATGAAGGATTGCAATCTATGTCAAGAACGATAAAATCTACGGGCACATAATCCCTATTTGCAACAATAATAACATCATTAATTCTTCCCATAGGTTTCTTAACAGTGGAATCCGCAAGGTGCAAGTTTAGAGAGCAATCATCAAAATCACGGAAACCTAACAAATCACACAAGGTCTTTGGAATCGTGGAAACACTAGCACCCAAATCACATAAAGCATAGAACTCATGATCTTTAATATTAATTTTAATAGTTGGTTCCCAGTCATCATAAACTTTTCTAGGGATAGAAACTTCCAATTCAAGTTTTTCTTCATAAGATTGCATCAAGGCATCAACGATATGTTTAGTAAATGCTTTATTTTGACTATAAGCATGAGGAGAATTTAGCACGGATTGTAACAAGGAAATACAATCAATCAAAGAGCAATTTTCATAATTAAATTCCTTGAAATCCAAAATAGTGGGTTTAGCAACATCTAGGTTTTTAATTTCTTCAATCCCACTTTCATCAATTTTAGCATCAAGATCTAAAAACTCTGAATTCTTGGAACGCCTTCTAGGTAAAGGTGGATCATATTCAGTCCCATCATTATTAAGATTCATATTGCAAAACAAAGATTTAATAGGGGACAAATCAATAACTTTTAGATCTTCATCTTTATTTTCGTAGGAACTAGAAGAACACGCTCTTATAAAGACATCTTTCTTAGCACACATCCTAGCGGTTCTTTATTTGCACTCATCAATGGAAATTCTCATGGCTTTGAGAGACTCATTGATATCATGCTTAGGTGGAATAGATCTAAGTTTCAAATAATCAACATGAAGAGAAATTCTATCAACGTTCCTAGCCAACTCATCAATCTTAAGCAATTTTTCTTCAATCAAAGCATTGAAATTCTTTTGCGAAGTAATAAATTATTTAATATTAGATTCAAAATTAGAGGGCTTCTTTTTATAATTTCCATGAGAATTGTTGTAGGAATCACCATAATTATTAGAGGGATTACTAGGATAAGGCCTAGGATTAAAATTTCCTCTATACGCGTTGTTACCAAAATTGTTCCTACCAACAAAATTCACATCCATAGATTCATTATTAAAATTCACATCCATAGATTCATTATTATTCTCAATCAAAGTAGACAAGGGCATATCGTTAGGATTAGAAGAAACACTTTTACTAGCAAATAATTTCATAAGTTCATCCATCTTTCCACTCAAAAAGTTAATTTCTTCTATCGCATGCACCTTTTTATTAGTAGATCTTTCAGTATGCCTGTCGGTGTCAAAACCGGCGGATCTCGGGTAGGGAGTCCCGAACTGTTCGTCTAGGCTGGATGGTAACAGGAGGCAAGGGACACGAAGTTTTACCCAGGTTCGGGCCCTCTTGATGGAGGTAAAATCCTACGTCCTGCTTGATTAATATTGATGATATGGGTGTTACAAGAGTAGATCTACCACGAGATCGGAGAGGCTAAACCCTAGAAGCTACCCTACAGTATGATTGTATGTTGTGATTGTTGTCCTACGGACTAAAACCCTTCGGTTTATATAGACACCGGAGAGGGTTAGGGTTACACAAGGTCGGTTACAAAGGAGGAGATATCCATATACGTATTGCCTAGCTTGTCTTCCACGCCAAGTAGAGTCCCATCCGGACACGAGACGAAGTCTTCAATCTTGTATCTTCATAGTCTATCAGTCCGGCCAATGGAGATAGTCCGACTGTCCGGAGACCCCCTAATCCAGGACTCCCTCAGTAGCCCCCAAACCAGGCTTCAATTACGATGAGTCCGGCGCGCAGTTGTCTTCGGCATTGCAAGGCGGGTTCCTTCTCCAAATTCTGTGTACCTGTCGAAATAATGTCCGGTTCCTTGTGACGGTTTGTACTCATTGGCTTCTACACCCAATAGTGGCCACTTTCCACATGTTGAGCGAATGTGAAGAGCCAGGGTGTTTTCACATTTACCCCCCTAGCTATGTAGATGAGCCGCCTATTTAAAAAGACGAGGATTCAGATCCAAATCACATCATCCTCCCTTGCCGAGTCTTCATTGGAGCGCGCCCGACAGAGATCCATTCCACCATGGCTGGTCGACGCAGCTCCTCCTCTCGCACCCCTAGTTCCAAGCCTGGAGATTGGGAGAGATGTTCCATCTCGCACAGCAAATTGGTGATGCTTCAGTCCAAGGGATTTCTTCCCCAGCGTATCTGGTCCCGGTTCGAGCCGGGCTTGTCACCTATAATGGCGGAGAGCAAGCGGAGAGCCATCCCAATCCCTCCAAGGGAGAGCGGGTATGCCTTGTCCCTTATCTGGTAAGAGGGCTCGGATTCCCAGTCCATCCATTTCTCCGGGGGCTTCTGGAGTTCTATGGCCTCCAGCTGCACAACCTTACGCCTGCCTCCCTGCTGCATATCGCGGGATTCGTAGCCCTTTGCGAGTTATTTTTGGGCTGTGAGGCTCATTTCGCTTTGTGGAAGAAGTTGTTCTGCCTTGTGCCCCGTTCTAAGAAGGGATCAATATATCAAGTGGGCGGAGCCGAAGTGTGGCGTATTGCTGGGACCGAATACCTATCCGGGACCCTGAAGAAGACGTCCGAAGACTGGCCTTCAAAATGGTTTTATATAGAAGATGTCCCCCTTCCGGACCCTATTCGGATCGGCCTTCCTGAGTTTGACAACGCCCCTTTGAAGAAGCGCCAGAGCTGGCGTCCACGGAGCCCCCTGGAGGAAGACGACCGGGACATTCTTTATCTGATGAGCCAGATAAGCTCTTTAGCTCGATCCGGATTGACCATGATCGAGGTCATGGCTATATGCATTATGCGGGGGGTGTAGCCGCTCCAGTATAGAGGCCACCCCATGTGGGACTTCAACGGGGAGGACGACGCCACCCGCCACGGCCGCAAAGGGCCGAGATCGGCTGCTGACCTAACAAAGATCTTGTCCACTTTGTACAAAAGAGAAGAGGAGGAATTCCTCTGTGTCAACCCGCAACGCAGATTCTCTATGTACAATCCTCCGAGCTGGGTAAGCGGAGACTTTTTCTTGCCCATCCGTTTCGTATTCCCGTAACTTAAGTATTCATTCCGGCGATTTTATCGCAGGAGCTGCACCAGTCCGTAAAGGAGATAAATAGCCCTCCTCCACAGCCCGAGGACCCTGGATGGTCCCTTGACCCGGCTTCCCAGGAGGATCCGGACATATCCGTGGAGCTGATCGACGGGGTTTTTTACCAAGGGAGTAATGACAATATCTTGGTGGCCATTACGGCCGATTACCCTGGGCTAGTTCCAGCCTCACAGGTGACTGAGACCGAAATCCCAACACTTAAAAAGGGATCCGTCCTTGTGCTCTCTCTTTTTTTCTATTGTTGTATAACAGCCGTGTCTTGCAGGGGAGGTCCTCGGGGCAGAAGGCCGAGCCGGCGGCAACTAGCCAACAAGGGGCTGCTAGGCCAGGCAGGCTGAAAAGATCCATAGTCCGGATTGAGGCACCGGCGCAGCGGTATGGCGCGCCATCTTTATTCAAAGACATTAGTTACAGAGGCATATTAACGCCCATGCCTTCTTTTCAGGAAAAAGAGCGCCCGCCGGACTATGCCCGGAGAGGCTACCAATCACGCCTCCACAAGCCAGGCTCCAAGGCCGGACTCAGAGGTGGGAACGAGTACGAGGCGTGCGCCGGGTGCTCCTCCAACAGAGGATACAGATAGACTGTCCGCCACCCATTCCGAGGTGGAAAGTGCCATGAACCACAGGCGTCGCCGGACTATTCTTTGTGACGCTTGTTTCTCCCAAGAGGCATTGGATGCCTTCAACTCGGGAGACGCGCACCTCCGTGCTGCTCAAAATGGTCTAGCCAGAGCCACGGAGCAGTATGTGAAAGACATACGGGTGAGAAAATTTGATGATTATATATATCAGTAGCCCCTGAGACTTGAAACAGTTAGGATAACTGATTTAAGGATCACTTGTTATGTAGGTTCTTACAGAAAAGAATACTCAACTGCCCCAGGAGCTGGAAGAGTGTAAATCCCAACTCCAGGCCGCAATGGCCGCAACAGGGGAGCCCAAAGAGACCCCTCTGGTATCATATCCTTCAAATGATAAGTATCATATTAGAGTGCGGCTTTATATGCAGATCTGATGATAAAATTGCAGATGACGCTGGGGTGAATCCGGATAAGCAACAGCTCATATGCCAGCTGAAGGCCGGTGAGAGCGTGCTTACGAGGGTGAGGCAGGAGAAGAATGATCTCCAAGATGCCAACACCAAGCTGGGCGTGGAACTAAAAGATGTTCGTGCCCAACTGTCGGACTCTGTTAAGGAGAATCGGAGGCTTCGACGCGGCATATTTAGTAAGTGCTTGAACAAACTTTGAAAAAGAGTTCAGCGAGGAAGCTGGCTGACAGAGTTATGTCTGTAGGTATGCTAACAGGTCGTCCTGCCGAGGAGATGTCTAGTTCAACAGGTGATCTTCTTCCCGAGCTCGCACAGTTGCACGAACGAGTTCGGCAGGTGATGCAAGGCATTTCCCGGGCCTTGTGGCCGTCCGTTTCCATACCCGAAGGCCTTGGAGAGCTTGCAGAAAAGCTGAAGGGAGCACGGGGGCATTTCCGATTATGGAAGATATCAGCCTGCCATCAAGGCGCCAGGGAAGCTTGGGCAATGGTGAAGACACGGTACACGAAGGCTGACCCAAACCACATGGCCGAAGTTGGACCTGTCGGGCCTGATGGCAAGGAGATCCCTGTGAATTTAGTGTACGGCCAAGTAGAATTGGCCGCAAAGTATTCCCAACTGGACTATAGACTAGACAGCCTATTGGAGGGCATTGAAGAGGAATTCAACCAGTCAAATTGACTATGTAATTTTAAAGTGACATATATGATGTCTTCTAGCCGGATTGTAGATCGTTTGTCGTGGCGGACCTTTTCGCTTCAACCTCGGGACCCGACAGTCCGGACTGTATCCGAATACCCTCTCAGTTATATAAGAACCGGGGCATGCATGGAGACCAGGCATAGGGGTCATTAGTGCTTTATCAGACAAGTGCCCAACTAGTTATGTTATATTACATGGGTAGTAAGAAACATCTTCCAGTGAGAATAGTTCCGTTAAGGGTTCCTTTCCCTTGGTAGGCATGCCCTAAAGTGCATGTCCGGACTGCGACAAGAAGCGCAGTGAAAACGTCTGGGGGCAGATATGGATAATAAATAAAAGTCATCTTTTGTTCACCGACCAAATATTCTCTTAAGAACGCTGGCTTTCGGCTTCACCCAGTCTGAGGTACACGTCCGGCTGACCCGGCGGTAACAATCGCAGAGGTGCTCCCCTTATGCCCTAGCCGAATTAACGGGAACATAGGGCATAAATACAAGAGCTAGTCAACCCAGCTTGGCCAAAACTTAAGTCATATCGATGCATATAATGGTGAAAAAAGGTACATGCGGAAGTATAACACATGTGTTGGGTGTTGGGCCCAGGTAAATAATTTAAGCTTCTGTGAGAGAAGCCCCCAGGTATGAAGAGTGCGGCTAGCGCATCTATGATGTATGAGTGAGGCACAAGGTGATCCTTGAAGGCCTAGGGAAATAAAAAGAAAGAAAGGGAAACAAGACAGATGATGCATATGCAGAAAATGGACGAAGGGAGGGGACTAACGTAAAGTCCGGAGCTAGGCATAGAATCTTCGGAGCCTGGCTGCGTTCCATGGGTTCGGCTCGAGTCGACTGGTCGATGCATCCCGCAGTCGGTACGCTCCACCGGTCAGAACTTGGTTGATAATGAAGAGACCTTCCCATTTGGGCTCGAGCTTGTTCTTTTTCTTGTCCGGCAGCCGTAGAACTAGTTCGCCAATGTTATAAGTTTTGGCCCGTACTTCTCTACTTTGGTATCTGCGAGCCTGCTGCTGGTAAAATGCGGAACGGGCTTTGGCTACATTGCGCTCTTCCTCCAATGTGTCCAGACCGTCCTGCCGATCGAGCTCAGCTTCTCTTTCTTCGTACATGCGCACTCGAGGTGAGTCATGAATTATGTCACAGGGCAGGGCTGCCTCTGTGCCGTACACCATAAAAATGGTGTATATCCGGTACTACGATTCGGCGTGGTCCGCAGTCCCCAGAGTACGGAGTCGAGCTCCTCTACCCAGTGCGTATCAGACTCCGTTAGGGAGCGCACTAATCGGGGTTCAATGCCGCTCATTATAAGACCATTTGCTCGTTCGACTGGACCGTTGGTTTGTGGGTGATAGACTGAAGCGTAATCGAGCTTGATGCCCATTTTGCTGCACCAGAGTTTTACCTCGTCGGCCGTGAAGTTCGTGCCGTTATCAGTGATGATGCTATGGGGGACGCCGTAACGGTGTACAACCCCGGATATGAAATCTATCACCGGTCCGGATTCGGCTGTTTTTACAGGTTTAGCCTCTATCCATTTGGTGAATTTATCCACCATGACCAATAAGTATTTTTTTCTTGTGGGTTCCCCCTTTAAGGGGTCCAACCATGTCAAGCCCCCAGACCGTGAAGGGCCATGTAATGGGGATCGTTTTGAGTGCGGTGGGTGGCATGTGGCTTTGATTTGCAAAGAGCTGGCAACCGGTGCAACGTTGGACCAAGTCATGTGCATCTGCCCGGGCCGTTGGCCAATAAAATCATGTGCGGAAGGCCTTGCTTACAAGAGCCCGGGCTGCGGCGTGATGACCGCCGAGTCCGGCGTGAATTTCTACCAATAGATTCCACCCTTCCTCTTCGAAGATGCACCTTTGAAGGATCTCTGGTAGCGCTTTTTTTGTACAATTCTCCCTCGTGGACCCTGTAGGCTTTGGATCGCCGCACTATGCAGCGTGCCTCATTTTGGTCCTCCGGAAGTTCCTGTCTAATTAGGTAGGCCAGGAATGGTTCTGTCCACGGGGCAATAATGGCCATTATTTCGTGGGCTGATTGTGTTATTCCGGTGGCGGAGCCTCCGATTGTGTCAGAGAGTTCGGTATCGGGTATTTTGGCCGGGTCCGGACTGTTGTTACCGGTGTCCCCTTCCCATGCTACGTATGGCTTGAAAAGCCTTTCCAGAAAAATGTTGGGAGGGACCGCGTCGCATTTTGCGCCAATGCGGGCGAGGATATCCGCCGCCTGATTGTTTTCCCGAGCCACGTGGTGAAATTCGAGCCCCTCGAACCGAGCTGACATTTTTAGGACGGCATTGCGATAAGCGGCCATTTTTCGATCCTTGGCATCGAAGTCTCCGTTTATTTGGGATATCGCGAGGTTTGAATCCCCGCTCACCTCTAGGCGTTGAATGCCCATGGATACTGCCATCCGGAGACCATGTAGAAGGGCCTCATATTCGGCTGCGTTGTTGGAGTTCGTATACATTATCTGCAGTACGTATTGAACGGTGTCTCCTGTTGGGGACGTCAAAACGACGCGAGCCCCCAGACCAGCCAACATTTTGGAGCCATCGAAGTGCATGATCCAGTTTGAATATGTGTCGTACTCTTTAGGGAGTTCGGCTTCCGTCCATTCAGCGACAAAGTCAGCCAAAACTTGCGATTTAATAGCTCGCCGTGGCTTGTAAGTTATGTCGAATGGGAGGAGCTCAATGGCCCATTTGGCAACCCGGCCCATCGCGTCACGGTTGTTTATAATATCATTAAGTGGTACTTCCGAGGCTACCGTTATCGAACACTCTTGAAAGTAGTGTCGCAGCTTCCGGGATGCCATAAATACCGCGTACGCTATCTTTTGATAATGCGGGTACCATGATTTGCATGGAGTAAGGACAGTGGACACGTAGTAAATCGGCTTTTCAAGGGGAGATTTGTGTCCGTCCACTTCTCGCTCAACGACAAGCATTGCGCTTACTACTTGATGAGTTGCCGCAATGTATAATAGCATTGGTTCGCCAATGTTTGGCGCGGCCAGGACTGGGTTTGTTGCCAATATGGCCTTTATTTCATTGAGTCTGGCCGTGGCGGCGTCCGTCCACTCAAAGTGTTTGGTGCGCCGGAGGAGGCGATAAAGGGGTAATGCCTTTTCTCCCAAGCGGGAGATAAAGCGGCTTAGAGCCGCCACGCATCCAGTTAATTTTTGTATTTGTTTGAGGTCTGTTGGGGTAGTCAACTATGACAATGCTCGAATTTTGGCCGGATTAGCTTCAATACCTCTACTGGAGACAATGAATCCCAGGAGCTTTCCTGCTGGTACGCCGAAAACGCATTTTTCCGGATTGAGCTTGATGTCATATGTTTGGAGGTTGTCGAATGTGAGCCTCAAGTCGTCTACTAGAGTTTTGACATGCTTGGTTTTAACGACAACGTCATGCACGTATGCCTCCACTGTTTTGCCGATCTGGTTTGCCAGGCATGTCTGAATCATGCGCTGATATGTTGCACCGGCGTTTTTTAGCCCGAAGGGCATTGTGTTGAAGCAGAATGGGTCGTATGGTGTGATGAATGCCGTTGCGTCTTGGTCTGGCTCCGCCATTTTGATTTGATGGTAGCCGGAGTATGCGTCGAGGAAACACAATGAGTTGTGTCCTGCGGTAGCATCGATGATTTGATCGATGCGGGGGAGGGGGAAGGGATCCTTTGGGCAGGCCTTGTTAAGGTCCTTAAAATCGACGCACAAGCGCCAGGATTTTTCCTTCTTTGGTACCATCACCAGGTTTGCTAGCCAGTCCGGATGTTTTATGTCTCTGATGAATCTGGCCTCCAATAGCTTGGCTAGTTCCTCTCCCATGGCTTGTCTTTTAGGCTCGGAGAAACGTCGAAGAGCCTGCTTGACTGGCCTGAATCCTTTTAGGATATTTAGGCTGTGTTCAGCCAGCCTGCGTGGGATTCCTGGCATGTCTGAAGGGTGCCAGGCAAAAATTTCCCAGTTCTCACGTAGGAATTCTCGCAGTGCGGCGTCGACATCAGGGTTTAATTGTGACCCGATGGAAGCTGTTTTTGTAGGGTCCGTTGGATGGACTTGGAATTTGACTATTTCGTCCGCCGGTTTAAAGGAGGTGGACTTGGATCTTTTATCGAGTATCACGTCATCCCTGTTCACTGTGGAGCGCAGCGCAGTTAGTTCTTCGGCCGTTAGGGCTTCGGATAGTGCCTCAAGGGCTAGTGCAACTGTCTTATTTTCAGCACGGAGTGCTATGTCCGGATCACTAACAAGAGTGATGATTCCGTTGGGCCCGGGCATTTTGAGCTTCATGTACCCGTAATGGGGTATGGCTTGGAAGATTGTAAACGCCTCCCTCCCTAATAGAGTGTGGTATCCGCTGCTGAACGGGGCCACTTGGAATGTAATTTCTTCGGACATGTAATTATCCGACGTGCTGAATACCACGTCTAGTGTGATTTTTCCAGCGCAGCGTGCTTCCCGACCGGGGATGATTCCTCTAAAGGTTGTGCTACTTTGCTTAATGCGGCTCCAGTCTATTTCCATATTTTGAAGAGTTTCCTCATAGATGAGGTTTAATCCGCTGCCGCCGTCCATGAGTACCTTGGTGAGTCGAAAGTTGTCCATGATTGGACTGAGGACCAGTGCGGCTGGTACTCGGACTGTTTGGAATTTAGGTTCGTCACTTGCATTGAAGGTAATAGCCGTGTCGCTCCAAGGATTTGTTTCTGCTATGTGGCAGATTTCGGACATGCTGCGGAGTGTTCGCTTCCGTCTATTATTTGACGCGAAGGTCTCAAAGACCGTTAAGACCGTATTGTTGTCCTCGGGGTGGTGCTCTATGGTTTTTGGGAGGAGTAAATCCTCACCACTTTTGGCCACCTACCGGAGTATCCAACATGCTCTAAGGCTGTGTGTTGGTATCGCATCCGCTGTACTATGAATTTTGCAGGGTCCGTTGAGCCATCCCTCCAGTACGCTTCCTTGCCCCATATAGGGCTTTTGCTTTTTGGTAGTTAACCCAGGTGTATTGTGATAGTGCACCCTTTTATTTCGGACTAGGTTTGTATTCAGGGCCGGATTATCCCAAAATTTTATTTCGGTTTTCCAGGCGCTTTCCATCGCACAGTACTTTCGTACTATGGACACCAAGTCGGCAAAGCGTGTAATTTCGCGACGACTTATGGTGTTGAGGATTCCCTTGTCTGTGCAATTATTGCAGAAGAATGAGATTGTGTCTTCCTCGCGGCAGTCCTTTATCCTGTTTTTGACCAGGAGGAATCTGGCCCAATAATGGTGTACTGTTTCTTCGGGCTCTTGCCTAATTTGGGATAGATCACGTATGTTTGGGTG
Source organism: Triticum dicoccoides (assembly GCF_002162155.2). Taxonomy (NCBI): domain Eukaryota; kingdom Viridiplantae; phylum Streptophyta; class Magnoliopsida; order Poales; family Poaceae; genus Triticum; species Triticum dicoccoides. The sequence continues at coordinate 478,655,777 of NC_041380.1, forward strand.
GGTGGGTGGAATTGAATCCGAATCCTCACCCAATCTGAGGCTCAATGGCCAAGGAGTTTCCAAACTCGAAAGTTTGGATTCTTGGATGTTTTCCGGTAAATCTAGCCCGCTGCCTGATTCTGGGTTCAGGCTTTGAGTGACATCCTCCCCTCCGCGGGTATCCGGCTTGGAGGGATCGGGAATCCGGACATAGCTAGTCCTTAAGATGGATGAAGGGTTGCCGCATTGTTCTTCCATCACTACAACGTGATGGGTGACCTGGGGAGAGTTAATTTCTCTCAGATTGGGTTGAGGCCCAATCTGATTGTAGTCTGTAGCAACTCCTAGGGCGGCGATGCGATCCAAGAGCTCGTTCAGGGAAGAGAGCTCCATTGGATCCAACTGCTCGGCGAGTTCCGAGTTGATGTGAAGATTGCTTTTGATGACCCGAGAAGTCATCATCGGCGCGGCGGCCGAACAGGCGGTCATAAGAAAACCACCTAGCCGGAGAGTTTGGCCGATAGCCAGAGCTCCCTCAGCGATAGTGCCGTCTTTAAAGATGGGACAAGACATCCTTCCTGGTGGAGAAGGCATAGCGGAACTCTCAATGAAAGCACCAATGTCGGTGTCAAAACCGGCGGATCTCGGGTAGGGGGTCCCGAACTGTGCGTCTAGGCCGGATGGTAACAGGAGGCAAGGGACACGAAGTTTTACCCAGGTTCGGGCCCTCTTGATGGAGGTAAAACCCTACGTCCTGCTTGATTAATATTGATGATATGGGTGTTACAAGAGTAGATCTACCACGAGATCAGAGAGGCTAAACCCTAGAAGCTAGCCTACGGTATGATTGTATGTTGTGATTGTTGTCCTATGGCCTAAAACCCTTCGGTTTATATAGACACCGGAGAGGGTTAGGGTTACACAAGGTCGGTTACAAAGGAGGAGATATCCATATACGTATTTCCTAGCTTGTCTTCCATGCAAAGTAGAGTCCCATCCGGACACGAGACGAAGTCTTCAATCTTGTATCTTCATAGTCTATCAGTCCGGCCAATGGAGATAGTCCGGCTGTCCGGAGACCCCCTAATCCAGGACTCCCTCAATGCCATTGAGAATAATTAACCATAATATTATCTAGGAGTTTAGTAGCTTCTCCTAAAGTGATTTCCATAAAAGTGCCTCCCGCGGCCGAATCTAAAAGATTTCTAGAAGCAAAATTCAATCTGGCATAAACTTTTTGTATAATCATCCACATATTCAAACCATGAGTAGGGCAATTATGTATCATTAATTTCATACTATCCCAAGATTGTGCAACATGTTCATGATCAAGTTGCTTAAAATTCATAATATCGTTTCTAAGGGAGATGATCTTAGCAGGAGGAAAATACTTAGAGATAAAAGCATCTTTGCATTTGTTCCAAGAATCAATACTATTTTTAGGCAAAGACGAAAACCAAGCTTTAGCACGATCTCTAAACGAAAAAGGAAATAGCTTCAATTTAACAATATCATTATCCACATATTTCTTCTTTTGCATATCACACAAATCAACAAAGCTATTTATATGGGTAGCGGCATCTTCACTAGGAAGGCCGGAAAACGGATCTTTCATGACAAGATTCAGCAAGGCAGCATTAATTTCACAAGATTCAGCATCGGTAAGAGGAGCAATCGGAGTGCTAATAAAATCATTATTGTTGGTATTGGTAAAGTCACACAATTTAGTATTATCTTGAGCCATCGTTACAAGCAAGCAATCCAACACACAAGCAAACAAAAAGCAAGCGGGCAAAAAGAGGCAAACAGGAAAGAGAGGGAGGATAGAGAGAGAAGGCGAATAAAACGACAAGGATGAAGTGGGGGAGAGGAAAACGAGAGGCAAATGGAAAATAATGTAATGTGGGAGATAAGGATTGTGATGGGTACTTGGTATGTTTGACTTTTGTGTAGACTCCCCGGCAACGGTGCCAGAAATTCTTCTTGCTACCGCTTGAGCACTGCGTTGGATTTCCCTGAAGAGGAAAGGATGATGCAGCAAAGTAGCGTAAGTATTTCCCTCAGTTTTTTAGAACCAAGGTATCAATCCAGTAGGAGGCTACGCGCGAGTCCCTCGTACCTGCACAAAGCAAATAGCTCCTCGCAACCAATGCGATAAGGGGTTGTCAATCGCTTCACGGTCACTTACGAGAGTGAGATCTGATAGATATGATAAGATAAGATTTTTGGTATTTTTATGATAAAGATGCAAAGTAAAATAAAAGCAAAGTAAAAAAGCAAAGGAAATAACTAAGTATTGGAAGATTAATATGATGAAGATAGACCCGGGGGCCATAGGTTTCACTAGTGGCTTCTCTCAAGAGCATAAGTATTCTACGGTGGGTGAACGAATTAGTGTTGAGCAATTGACAGAATTGAGCATAGTTATAAGAATATCTAGGTATGATCATGTATATAGGCATCACGTCCGAGACAAGTAGACCGACTCCTGCCTGCATCTACTACTATTAATCCACTCATCGACCGCTATCCCGCATGCATCTAGAGTATTAAGTTCATGAAAACAGAGTAACGCCTTAAGCAAGATGACAAGATGTAGAGGGATAAACTCGTACAATATGATGAAAACCCCATCTTGTTATCCTCGATGGCAACAATACAATACATGCCTTTCTGCCCCTACTGTCACTGGGAAAGGACGCCGCAAGATTGAACCCAAAGCTAAGCACTTCTCCCATTGCAAGAAATATCAATCTAGTAGGCTAAACCAAACTGATAATTCGAAGAGACTCGCAAAGATAACCAATCATACATAAAAGAATTCAGAGAAGATTCAAATATTGTTCATAGATAGACTTGATCATAAACCCACAATTCATCGATCTCAACAAACACACCGCAAAAAGAAGATTACATCGAATAGATCTCCACAAGAGAGGGGGAGAAGATTGTATTGAGATCCAAAAGGAGAGAAGAAGCCATCTAGCTAATAACTATGGACCCGTAGGTCTGAGGTAAACTACTCACACTTCATCGGAGGGGCTATGGTGTTGATGTAGAAGCCCTCCGTGATGGATACCCCCTCCGGCAGAGCTCTGGAACAGGCCCCAAGATGGGATCTCATGGATACAGAAAGTTGCGGCGGTGGAATTAGGGTTTTGGCTCTATTTGAACGTTTGGGGGTACGTAGGTATATATAGGAGGAAGGAGTACGTCGGTGGAGCAACAGGGGGCCCACGAGGGTGGAGGGCGCGCCTGGGGGGTAGGCGCGCCCCCCTACCTCGTGGCCTCCTCCTTTGTTTCTTGACGCCAGGTCCAAGTCTCCTGGATCATGTTCGGTGAGAAAATCATGTTCCCGAAGGTTTCATTCCATTTGGACTCCGTTTGATATTCCTTTTCTTCGAAACCCTAAAATAGGCAAAAACAGCAATTCTGGGTTGGGCCTCCGGTTAGTAGGTTAGTCCCAAAATTAATATAAAAGTGGATAATAAAGCCCAATAATGTCCAAAACAGTAGATAATATAGCATGGAGCAATCAAAAATCATAGATGCATTGGAGACGTATCAATAATCAAAAGCATCAACGTTTCCCCCATCATTACAACTACCCTTTTCAATGATAACCTCCCCAGTTTCAGACATGATGGCAACAAACAACACTAAGAATGAACACACAAGAGGCAAGCGGAAAGAGACGAACAAAAAAGGGGCGAATAAAACGGCAAAGGTGAAGTGGGGGAGAGGAAAACGAGAGGCAAATGGCAAATAATGTAATGCGAGGGATAAGAGTTTGTGATGGGTACTTGGTATGTCTTGACTTCAGCATAGATCTCCCCGGCAACGGCGCCAGAAATCCTTCTTGCTACCTCTTGAGCATGCGTTGGTTTTCCTTTGAAGAGGAAAGGGTGATGCAGCAAAGTAGTGTAAGTATTTCCCCCAGTTTTTGAGAACCAAGGTATCAATCCAGTAGGAGACTATACACAAATCGCCTAGTACCTGCACAAACAATCAAGAACCTTGCAACCAACGCGATAAAGGGTTGTCAATCCCTTCACAGCCACTTGCAAAAGTGAGATCTGATAAAGATAATAAGATAAATATTTTTGGTATTTTTGTTGTATAGATTGAAAAGTAAAGATTGTAAAATAAATAGTAAACTAGAATTATAGATCGGAAACTTATATGATGTAAAGTAGACCCGGGGGCCATAGGTTTCACTAGTGGCTTCTCTCAAGATAGCATATATTACGGTGGGTGAACAAATTACTGATGAGCAATTGATAGAAAAGCGCATAGTTATGAGAATATCTAGGCATGATCATGAACATAGGCATCACGTCTGTGTCAATTAGACTGAAACGATTCTACATCTACTACTATTACTCCACACATCGATCACTATCCAGCATGCATCTAGAGTATTAAGTTCATAAGAACAGAGTAACGCATTAGGCAAGATGACATGATGTAGAGGGATAAACTCAAGCAATATGATATAAACCCCATCTTTTTATCCTCGATGGGAACAATACAATATGTGTTGGTTCCCTTTCTGTCACTGGGATCGAGCACCGCAAGATTGAACCCAAAGCTAAGCACTTCTCCCATTGCAAGAAAGATCAATCTAGTAGGCCAAACCAAACTGATAATTCGAAGAGACTTGAAAGATATTAAATCATGCATATAAGAATTCAGAGAAGAATCAAATGTTGTTCATATATAATCTTGATCATAAACCCACAATTCATTGAATCTCGACAAACACACCGCAAAAAGGATTGCATCAAATAGATCTCCAAGAACATCGAGGAGAACTTTGTATTGAGAACGAAAGAGAGAGAAGAAGCCATCTATCTAGTAACTATGGACCCGAAGGTCTGTGGTAAACTAATCACACATCATCGGAGAGGCTATGGTGTTGATGTACAAGCCCTCTGTGATCGAATCCCCCTCCAACAGATTGCTGGAAAAGGCCCCAGATGGGATCTCACAGGTACAGAAGATTGCGGCGGTGGAAAAGTGGTTTCGTGGCTCCCCTAAATGTTTTCAGGGTATAAGAATATATATATAGGCGAAAGAAGTAGGTCGGTGGAGCTCTGTGGGGCCCACGAGGGTGGGGCGCGCCTCCCTACCTCGTGGCCGCCTCGTTGCTTCCTTGACCTCCACTCCAAGGCTCCTGAATTGCGTTTGTTCAAAAAAAGATCCTTGCGAAGGTTTCATTCCGTTTGATATTCCTTTTCTGTGAAACACTGAAATAGGCAAAAAAAAGCAAATGGCATTGTGCCTCCAGTTAATAGGTTAGTCCCCAAAATAATATAAAAGTGCATATTAAAGCCCATTAATCATCCAAAACAGATAATATAATATCATGGAACAATAAAAAATTATAGATACATTGGAGACGTATCAACACGTGGCAGCTTGACTTGGGCTACAAGTTAAGTTGACTCATCTAGCTCTGGATAAGATTTGCTCTCATTGTCTTCGCTCGAAGACATAGGATTTGGTTGAGCATCACATCAGTCACTCTGACTTTGTTCACTTGGACCCCACTTAACAGTACGGTGGTTCCTATGACTCAACAAAGAAGAAAAGGAACTACGAAACAACTATGTCTTCGCACTCCATAGTCTTCACGTGATGTCTTCTCATGTCATAGTCTTCAATGTGAATATCTTCACAGACCACCAATCTCTTCAATGTCTTCACACATTTTTAGGGGTTGTCTCTGGTAGGTAAACCGAATCAATGAGGGACTACTACATGTGTTATCCTTCTCACAAACACATTAATCCCTCAACCAAGTTTGTCGTCAATACTCCAAAACCAACTAGGGGTGGCACTAGATGCACTTACAATCTCCCCCTTTTTGGTGATTGATGACAAACTGGTTGAAGTTTTCAACAGGGATAAAAGTATGTGAAAGTTAAGAATTCAGGCATTGTCTTCATAAGTAGCAAAAGGCTCCCCCTGAAGATGTGCATATAAGTAGTTTGCTTTTGAATGGAAATGAACATGGCAGGTTTTACTTTGTGGAGATCCTCTTCAACTTATGAAGACAATTCATCATGCATATACAGATCTAACGAAGATAATGACATGCATAATGAAAAATGGACGTCTGCGGAATGACTTAATGCGGAATTTATCATCGCATCACAGAGTAGTAGAAAAAGTAGCAGACGACCATCGATCACAGATGCGGAATGTATTCATCTTCGACTGCAACTATTGTTGCGAGAGTCGTTGATGAAGAAGATGACGCCACTTCACCAACCATGGCTTCACTCCATCTCGACACTGCACCAGGCCCCTCTGCACCACCGAACTCCAATGTTGACCCTGCACCTACATCTACTCCTGATGGGGACAAGTAGATACTCTATGTCTTCAAACCTTTTTGGTCATTACTGACAAAAGGGGGAGAAGCATATGAGTTGATAGTCTTCAAGCGGGTCCTTATGGGTGGTTGCACTATTTTTGCTAAGTGTTACAACCCAAAGAACCAAATGTATCAAAAGACGAGAGTTGTAAACACTTGGCAAAAATAGTGCAACCACCCATAAGGACCCGCTTGAAGACTATCAACTCATATGCTTCTCCCCCTTTTGTCAGTAATGACCAAAAAGGTTTGAAGACATGTAGTATCTACTTGTCCCCATCAGGAGTAGATGTAGGTGCAGGGTCGACGCTGGAGTTCGATGGTGCAGAGGGGCCTGGTGCAGTGTCGAGATGTAGTGAAGCCATGGTTGGAGAAGTGGCGTCGTCTTCTTCATCGACGACTCTTGCAACAACAGTTGCAGCCGAAGATGAATACTCAGAATCTTCTATTGAGGGAGTGCGACGCCAGCTTGCATTGCGTGGAGGTCTGGAATCAAATTTGAAGCCCTTAGTGAAGCCATCTTTGCGAAGATCTTCTTCAGGGCATAGTAGTGTGAGACTCTTCCAAGACCGCCGGCAGACTTCATGGGATACGAATGAGTTCTTGGTGGCCAAGTTTCAAATGTGATTGACATCTACCAAGATACTCTGCATCTGACGCTTGATCTAGTCATGATGCATATCCTGCTTCTGATGTAAGGCCACAAGAAACTCTCGGTCATTGAGTACACGAGAACGCTTCCGAGGCCTTTGAGCAATTGTACTATCAGTGGCTTCGGTGTTTGTACGATGAGGCACACGTATATTGCCAGCCAGAGGATATGTAGGAGTTGCAGCATTGGGGACATGAATTCCTTCTATTGGTTGCGTGAAGCTTTGATGATCAACATTATGAAGATATAGAGGCTCCTTGGCAGGCTCTGGGTAGATGGCTTCGACGGACAGATCAACCTCAGGTAGAAAGATAAGATGGTTGTGCGCTGAGGGTTGATAGTCAACACAAGAGTGGAGCTTGATCAGGCGCATCACCCATGGAGCATAAAACTTCAGGCCAAACAGATCAATCCCAGATGCAGCAAGTTGTCTGATGAAGAAATACTAGGAGTTGAATCTGATGCCATTGATGATGTAAAACACCAAAGTCTTCATGGCTCCTTCAAGTTTGGCTTCAGCAGTATATCCCTTGATTGGCCATAGAGTATGCCTCATAACATGATAGACTGTCCGTGGCAAGTACTCAAGGTCTTTGACAAAGAACTCTTTGGGGTAGTCAGCATCTTGGGGCAGTGGCTTCATCATGCTGAGCATCTCACTCATATTGGGTTCAGGCCTCTGGAAGATGCTCTGCAGTTCATCATGATGACGTTGACAACCAGGCTCATAGAACTCGCCTGGAGTGGGCCGGGAAGTAAGCTCAATGATATCTTGAGATTTGGCTTCATGATGTACATCTCCTAACATCCACTCAAGGACCCATGTCTTTAGATCCCTGTTGTAGCCATGAATGTGAAGAGTGGCATAGAATTGTAGCAGCAGTTCTTCATTCCAGTGCTCCTTGTCCATAACGAATGGCAGAAGACCAACTTCCCTGAAACAGTCAAGGGCTTCTTCAAGACAGGGCAGCCCTGCAATGGCTTCACAATCAAGGCGCATGTGTGGAAAGATTCGCCCCTGATTGTATAGAATGCAGGAGTAGTAGCTGCGTCGCTGTTAGCTCCAGAATCGATCGAGTGAGATATTTGGCTTCGAGTACGGATTCTTGGCGCTATCGAACAAGGTATTGTGTGCCCTGAAGCTGTTCACGTTGAATGATCCTGGGATGTGGCAGCACCTAGAAGTCTTGGTAGCCTGGGCTTTGGCTTCTGAACTTGTGGCCTCTGCTCCACATGATAGTCATATTGAGGTCCGGGAGCAGTCAGAGACACCATGATGGGCCATCGAACTGTGACAAGTTCACCACGATTATGGGCTTGTTCAATGGTGTGAGGCCTTGGATGTGGAACAGTGGCCTCGGGTTGTACTTGAGCTTCAGGCACCACATTAGCTTTAGGTTCCACATTGGCTTCAGGCGCCACATTGTCTTCAGCCATGACAGTGTCATTGGGTTCAACATCATTGTTTGTGGCAGCCTCAGTAGTTTCAACCTCCGTCTGTTCAATAACAGGAGGGTCGGGCACAGACTCATTCTCCTCGAGAATGACTTAGTTAGTAGCAGGGGGTGTAGCAACTCTTTCTTCTTCTCTTGTTTCTTCATTTTCTTCATCGGCTAATGCAGCCGGAATGTCTTTAGCAGCAGCTTCAGACTCGGAGACATTCACAGTTTGGGTGGCTTCAGGAAACACTTGACGTGCTACTGAGCTTTGTTGCACTTCCCCTTCTGGAATGCTCGACATGGTGACTTGTGGCCTGGGGCCTTTGCGAAGGCTGTGAAAAGAAGGTGATGCCTATGGTGACGGAGAGGTCTGTACCATGTAGCTATCATCGTCAAGCACCGGAGTGGTGACTTGAGGTGTTGGAGTTCTAGGTGTGTCTTCATGAATGTGGGTGTCTTGTTGAGGGCGATCGGGCCATGAATCATCCTGAGCAATTGGCATCAAGGGACGACCAATGCTGCTGAGTTCGCTGTTCGTAAGAACATGCGATGATACCACTTGATGCTCAAGTTGAGGAAGGACTTCATCATCTTCTACATTGTCTTCACGACCAATGTCTTCAGCTGTGGTGGGGTCAATAGCTGGAACTTCTTCATTCTCAAGAGCCTCTGTGAAAGCAGGCTCGTGGATCACTAGGTGACGTTCTTGGCTCGTGGAGGCTGGACGGGCAATAGAAATGGGTTCAACCATAAGGGGCTCACTGGCTGCAGCACGCTCTTTCTTTGAAGACTTTGTCTTCAATTTCTTCTTGGAAGGTGCATCATCAAAGGTGTTCTTGTGCTTGTGCTTCCTGGCATCAGCTTCAGCTGCCCTTGTCTTTTTCAGAGTCTGCGTCATCAGCAGAGTGCTCCACCATAGCCCCATGTATAGCTATATGAGAGAGAAGGCCGTCGAAGTTGTAGAAGGGGCTGATGACATTTGGATTGGCATCGCGTGTGCCATCAGCCCTTGGAGCAGATGGGCCAGGGTTGAAGTTGAGGCCAAACTCCTTGTTTTTGACAGCGGACTCCTTAGCAAACTGATAGTTGCGTTTGAAAAGATTGTCTTTGCGACACCCTATCATTGATGATGGGTCGGCATTCTCTAGCTTCGGTCCTCGGACCATGCATGGGTAGAAGCCTTGAGCAATAGCTTCAGACTTGGACTTGGGCTGCAGATTTCTGTATAGAATATCTCCCCAGGGGCCCTTGATGGCATTCTTTTCAGCATATTCAGCAGTCATAAATCTATACATGAACCATTCTTCCGCCCAATATCTTCGAATCCATTGGATTCGGGTATTGCGCTGGTTGTAGCTTTCCTTAGGATCTGACTTGTATAGCTCAAACAGATCTGGAGGTAAATCCTTAGCTATATTTCCACGGCGCTGCCTACCGCCCTTTCTAGGTGATTTCTCTGTTGCCATTGTATTCAGATTGAAAGGCTTCAAGGTATTGAATGGCTTCCTTTTGCTGGTCAGACAGGAACTGGCTTCAGGTGAGTGAATATGACGTTGTAAGAACTCTGCAAATGAATGCAGACTATGAGAACTAAGGGATTCTCCCCCGGACATGTATGTGTGAAGACATTAGAGATGCGAGGGAAGGGGAAGAGGTCATATGCATTCTTAGAAGATTTTGAAGATAAATCAGTTTGAAGACATTGACCTCATAGCATGAAGACATTCACTTATTTGAAGAGAGTCGGTTCCAGATTTGTACGAATCCATGAATAAGTACAAGTGAGTAATCTAACTAGTTGTGAAGCATAAGTGAATATACTTGGCATGATATGAGATGCAGATAAGGATGGATCCATATTTAGAAGTGAAGAAAAACCACTTTTGGTTGAAGTGGATGGATCTGACGGATCTAAAAGGCAGTAAAAAGTAAGATTTAATTACCGCAGACGAACTGCTAAACGAGGTAGAGTTGGAGGCCGATCAGTTCAATCTTCCGTGCCCTAACTTGGCGACGGAAGACACCTACAGCGACGACGAAGAGGACGAGGTCCATGGCCGGCGTGAGGACGGCGTCTAGGAAGTTGCGGCAGTCAAGCGTTTCGTCTCCGGCGTCGTCGTGAGCTAGTGGAGGCGCTAGGGTTTGTGCGAGGTGGAGAGGTGGAAGAAGAGATAATGACCGCGATGAGTTGTGTATTTATAAGGATAGGGATGACACAGCGTAATTACATGGGTGCCCCTGCCGGTTCACATCTGAAGGACACGTGGCTTGCATTCAACTCATTGGAGGTTGTTCCATGTTCCCACGCACTCCTGGATTGTCGGGTGGTCGTTCCGGCTTCTTCGGTTTTGGGGCATAAAGGATATGGCATTAAAACATATTTAAATGATTGTCTCTTTGTCTTCTGCTGATAAGGACTCAGAGAAGACAATCAACAGGTTTCAATAGAATGCATATGATTTGGATAGATAGAATTTGAGGAAGAAGCACAGAAGAGGATTAGGGTCCGATCACATTCAATTAGATCAAGAAAAGATTCAAGCATGAAGACATAGCTATAAGTGAATGCTATAGAGGACATAACACGAATATATATCGGACCAACTCAACATTGCGAAAATAAACCTTGAAGTCAAATCAATGTTGAAGACAAACCAAATACAAAGACTATACGATTATGATACCACATGAAACACTTCAAAAGGATTTTGGTGGTGGCGTTACCCACCGTATAGGAAGTATTTGACCCAGACATGGCGCACAATTATCGTGGTGCTCCGAAGTCAAATTCCGCTTTAATGTATTCACACTTAGAGTGTATGTCTTCATTGATTGAAGATATACGTTACTTTGTGTGTTGCACATCTAAGTCATCAACATGAATAAGCATTAGGATGTGTGTCCAATTACAGGACATTTGAGGATTCTAATATATTTAGCTCACACCGCAACTTGCAAAACCTTTTATCATCCAAGGGCTTTGTGAAGATATCTGCCAATTGCTCTTCAGTGTTGACGTGAATGGTATCAATATATTCCTTCATGACATGATCTCTGAGAAAATGATGACGGGTCTGAATGTGCTTTGTCTTCGAGTACTGAACTGGGTTATTGGCAATCTTGATGGCGCTTTCATTGTCGCAGTAGAGTGGCACATGCTTCAGGTGGATACCATAGTTCTTGAGAGTTTGCTTCATCCATAGAAGCTGAGCGTAGCAAGATCCAGCAGCAATGTATTCAGATTCACCAGTGGAGAGAGATACATAGTTCTGCTTCTTTGAAGACCAACAGACAAGAGATCATCCAAGAAAGTGACATGTTCCTGATGTGGACTTGCGATCAACCTTGTCACCAGCATAATCAGCATCTAAGAATCCAACTAGATCAAACTCTGGGCCCTTTGGATACCATAATCCTAGTGTTGGGGTGTAAGCCAAATATCGAAGAATTCGCTTCACAGCTAAATGATGCGATTCCTTTGGTGCCGCTTGGAATCGGACACACATGCAAACGCTAAGCATTATATCTAGCCTAGATGCACATAAATAGAGTAAAGAACCAATCATGGAGCAGTATACCTTTTGATCGAACTCTTTACCATTGTCGTCGGGACCAAATTGACCTTTGGTTGGCATTGGCGTCGTGTACCCTTTGCAGTCTTGCATTCCAAACTTCTTCAGACAATCTTTGAGGTATTTCTCTTGTGATATGAAGATGTTGTTGCTCTGCTGACAAATTTGAAGACCGAGGAAGAATTTCAGCTCACCCATCATGGACATCTAATAGTGCTATTGCATCATGTGTCCAAACTCATCACTGTATCACTTGTCAGTGCAGCCGAAGATAATGTCATCTACATAGATTTGGCAGACAAACAATTCTCCATCATATGTCTTCGTGAAGAGTGTGGGATCCAGGGAACCAGGTTTGAAGCCATTGCTCTTTAGGAAGTCTTTGAGTGTGTCATTGCTACCTCTTGAGCACTGCGTTGGTTTTTCCCCGAAGAGGAAGGGATGATGCAGCAGAGTAGCGTAAATATTTCCCTTGGTTTTTGAGAACCAAGGTATCAATCCAGTAGGAGGCTACGCGTGAGTCCCTCGTACCTGCACAAAACAAAATAAGGGGGTGTCAATCCCTACACGGCCACTTACGAGAGTGAGATCTGATAGATATGATAGGATAATATTTTTGGTATTTTTATGATAAAGGTGCAAGGTAAAATAAAAGCAAAGTAAATAGCAAACTATTGGAAGATTAATATGATGAAGATAGACCCGGGGGCCATAGGTTTCACTAGTGGCTTCTGTCAAGAGCATAGGTATTCTACGGTGGGTGAACAAATTACTGTTGAGCAATTGACAGAATTGAGCATAGTTATGAGAATATCTAGACATGATCATGTATATAGGCATCACGTCCGAGACAAGTAGACCGACTCCTGCCTGCATCTACTACTATGACTCCACTCATCAACCGCTATCAAGCATGCATCTAGAGTATTAAGTTAATGAAAAGAAAGTAACGTCTTAAGCAAGATGACATGATGTAGAGGGATAAACTCATGCAATATGATGAAAACCCCATCTTGTTATCCTCGATGGCAACAATACAATACGTGCCTTGCTGCCCCTACTGTAACTGGGACAGGACGCCACAAGATTGAACCCAAAGCTAAGCACTTCTCCCATTGCAAGAAAGATCAATCTAGTAGGCCAAACCAAACTGATAATTCGAAGAGACTTGCAAATATAACCAATCATACATAAAAGAATTCAGAGAAGATTCAAATATTGTTCATAGATAGACTTGATCATAAACCCACAATTCATCGTTCTCAACAAACACACCGCAAAAAGAAGATTGCATCGAATAGATCTCCACAAGAGAGGGGGAGAACATTGTATTGAGATCCAAAAAGAGAGAAGAAGCCATCTAGCTAATAACTATGGACCCGTAGGTCTGAGGTAAACTACTCACACTTCATCGGAGGGGCTATGGTGATGATGTAGAAGCCCTCTGTGATCGATGCCCCCTTCGGGGGAGCTCCAGAACAGTCCCCAAGATGGGATCTCATGGATACAAAAAGTTGCGGCGGTGGAATTAGGGTTTTGGCTCCGTATCTGATCATTTGGGGGTACATAGGTATATATAGGAGGAAGGAGTACATCGATGGAGCAACAGGGGGGCCACGAGGGTGGAGGGCGCGCCTGGGGGGTAGGCGCGCCCCCTACCTCATGGCCTCCTCTTTTGTTTCTTGACGTAGGGTCCAAGTCCTTTGGATCATGTTCGGTGAGAAAATCACGTTCCCGAAGGTTTCATTCCGTTTGGACTCCGTTTGATATTCCTTTTCTTTGAAACCCTAAAATAGGCACACAAAAAATAGCAATTCTGGGTTGGGCCTCAGGTTAGTAGGTTAGTCCCAAAAATAATATAAAAGTGGATAATAAAGCCCAATAATGTCCAAAATAGTAGATAATATAGCATGGAGCAATCAAAAATTATAGATACGTTGGAGACGTATCAGTCATACCAAGCACGAGGGGCTTGTTTGAGGCCATACAGTGCCTTGTTGAGCTTGTATACCATGTTAGGATGTTTTGGGTCTTCAAAGCCAGGTGGTTTTGCAACATACACTTCTTCTTCAATCTTGCCATTGAGAAAAGCACTCTTCACATCCATTTGGTACAGGAGGATGTTTTGATGGTTGGCATAGGCTAGCAGTATGCGAATGGCTTCAAGCCTAGCCACCAGAGCAAATGTTTCATCGAAGTCAATCCCTTCAACTTGAGTGTATCCTTGAGCAATGAGACAAGCCTTGTTTCTGACAACTTGACCATGCTCATCTTCTTTGTTGCAATAGATCCATTTGGTGCCAATGATGTTATGCTTCCGAGGGTCAGGATGCTTAACCAAAAATCCCACACATTGTTCAGCTTGAACTGTTGAAGCTCTTCTTGAATCGCTTGAATCCATCCAGGTTCCATGAAGGCTTCAGCAACTTTATTGGGTTCAGATATAGATACAAATGCAAAGTGCCCATAGAAATTTGCTAGTTGCGTTGCTCTTGAATGAGTGAGTGGACCAGGTGCATTGATGCTATCAATTATCTTTTCAATCTGCACTTCATTTGCAACACGAGGATGAACTAGACGAAGACCTTGCTCTTGGTGATCATTGTCTTCATCATCAGTATTGACTTCGGGCTGAGCAGTGTCTTCGGGTTGATAAGGTGCATAAATGACGAGTTCTTCTTCAGCCCGAGCCTCTGAAGGTATGATTTCTCTAGTACCCATAAGCTTGATGGATTCACTTGGTGAGACTTCATCTAGCACATTTGGCAGGTGCTCTCTTTGCGAGCCGTTAGTTTCATCGAAACGCACATCCACAGTTTCAACCACTTTATAGTGAAAGAGGTTGAAGACTCTGTAGGAGTGCGAATCCTTTCCGTAACCAAGCATAAAACCTTCATGTGCTTTTGGTGCAAATTTGGAAGTGTGATGTGGATCCTTGATCCAGCACCTAGCCCCAAATACTCTGAAGTAATTGACGTTTGGCTTCTTACCAGTTAGTAGCTCATATGATGTCTTCTTCAGAAGCTTGTGAAGATAAACACGGTTGATGACGTGGCATGCAGTATCAATGGCTTCAGGCCAGAACTTCCTTGGAGTCTTGTACTCATCAAGCATCGTTCGAGCCATCTCAATGAGGCTTTTGTTCTTGCGCTCCATGATGCCATTCTGCTGAGGTGTGTATGGAGCTGAGAACTCATGAGTGATGCCCAATGTATCAAGATAAGTGTCGAGGCCGGTGTTCTTGAACTCTGTGCCATTGTCACTTCTGATGTGCTTGATCTTGATTCCATAGTTCGTCATGGCATGATTGGCGAATCGTCTGAAGACATCCTGCACTTCATTCTTGTAGAGGATTATATGCCCCCATGTATATCTTGAGTAATCATCAACAATGACGAAGCCATAGAGGCAAGCAGTGGTAGTAAGAGTAGAGTAGTGAGTAGGGCCAAATAAGTCCATGTGAAGCAGCTCGAAGGGATGATATGTCGTCATGACTGTCTTTGAGGGATGCTTGGCCCTTGTCATCTTTCTAGCTTCGCAGGCAACACACAGATGATCCTTCTTGAACTTGATGCCCTCGATGCCTACAACATGTTTCTTCTTCACGAGTGTGTACAAGTTCCGCATGCCAGCATGCCCTAGCCTCTGATGCCAGAGCCAGCACTCTGAAGCTTTTGCTAGAAGACATACAGCCAACTGTGGTCCCGCTGAGAAATCTACCATGTACAAATCATCCTTTTGATACCCTTCAAAGACTAGAGATTTGTCAGATTCTATAAGCACAAGGCAACGATATTTTCCAAACATCACAATCATGTTCAGATCACAGAGCATTGAGACAGACATTAAGTTGAAATTAAGGGATTCAACAAGCATCACTTTATCCATGTGCTGATCCTTTGAGATTGTGACTCTACCTAGACCCAATACCTTGCTTTTACCAGTGTCAACAAATGTGATGTGACTTTTGTCAGATGGACATAAGGTGAGTCCATGAGAAGACTTCGATCACCAGTCATGTGGTTAGTGCATCCACTATCCATAATCCACTCAGAAGCCTTTGGTATCGTACGCTACAGTGCAGTTAGGGGGATAGGCTTCACTAAGGGAAATGTGAAGCATAAACATTTGAAGAACAAGAAGATTATCAAAGTTCAGATCCTGGTTAGGGCAGATAGGATGATTGTCAAGGAATCCAGGAACAAAATACATAGTAAGACCATTTGGGCATTTTATCTTGCGCCCCACAAGATGTTTTAGGTCCCCAGCATAAGCATCAGACGACTTTGATTTTTGGCTGGAGACCTTTCCCTTCAAAAGAGAGTTAATTTTTCTTAACCACCCACATCTTCAGGGGTGGCTTAGAAGCAATGAGTCTAAGTGCAACATCTGAGAACTTTGGCTTTGGAGCCCTAGCAAATAGCCTTGCATGAGGTGAATAATACTCATAAGAATAAGCATAATAGTTCTTGGTCTTATGAACATAGCGGTTTGACAAAACACGCTCATATTCATAAGTCTGAGTATGGTTTCCCTGCAAAACATTGGTGTTAGGGTGACTCTGGTGAGTCCTCTGTTTGTATGAAGCCTTGGGATCATATGAAGCCTTTGGTCTGGGGTTTGTCTTCTTCCCAGGTGGTGTCATGGTGACATTCACCTGAAGATTCTCAACACAACTCTTGGGCACCCAGATCTTCTTCAAAGGTGGCCCATTCCTGTAGTTATTACCAATATACCTGGCAAACACTTCCCCATTCTGATTCTTAAACAGTTTATAGTTTGCATCAAAGGATTCATCAATGATAATAGGGTTAGCACAAGTGAAGCCAGATAAGGTAGATGGATCCATTGAAGGTCCCTTTGCAGCAACCCATGTGGTTTTGGGGTACTTCTTAGGCTTCCAGTAGGAACCATCAACATTCATTTTCCTCTCGAACCCAACACCCTCTTTCCTAGGGTTTTGGTTCAGAATCTGTTTCTTGAGGACATCGCATAGTGTCTGATGCCCTTTGAGGCTTTTGTACATCCATGTTTCAAGCAATGTCTTCAACCTGGCATTCTCATCAGCAATAGTAGTGGTATCCTCAAAAGAGGGGTTAGTTTCCACATCAGCAGTTGAAGACATAGCAACAGTAGTAGTAGTAGAACATCCAGCAACAGAAGCAGCATTATCACGCTCAAGACATTTTAAACATGGTGGCTCAAAGTCGTCCTGAGCGGAACTGATTTGCTGAGCGCGGAGTGACGCATTCTCCTTTTGAAGATCTTCATGAGCCGATCTCATGTTCTCAAGCTCTTGCTTCCTTTGAAGATAATCGTAGGAGAGCTTTTCATGAGTAATTGAGAGCGTTTCATGACAACTTTCAAATTCTTCATACTTAACATGAAGATTTTTAGTGTCTTCAATTAAGGACTGAGTTCAAGTCATTTCCGCGTCCAACAGGTCATCGCTTTTGTCTAGCAACTTTTGAATATGTTCCATAGCATTTTGTTGTTCTGTTGCAATTTTAGCAAGTGTTTTGTAGCTAGGTTTAGATTCACATTCAGAGTCATCTTCACTTGAAGTTTGAAAGTAAGCATCGTGTGAGTTTACCTTGGCACCACGTGCCATGAAGCAGTAGGTGGGAGCAGAGTCATCCTCATCATTAGCATCAGTGTTGGTGACAAAGCCATTGTCTTCAGTGTTGAAGATGGACTTGGCGACAAACACTGAAGCTAGAGCCAAGCTTGCCACACCTGAATCAGATTCCTCTTCAGACTCCACCTCTGCCTCCTCATATGCAGACTCCTCCTCTGAATCCATCTCCTTGCCAACAAACGCACAAGCCTTTCTGGATGAGCTCCTCCTGTGTGATGAAGACTTCTATGAAGACTTGGAAGAAGACTTCGAGGATTTCTTCTTCTTCTTGTCATCAGAATCATATTCCTTGCTCTTCTTCTTCTTCTTCTTCTTAGTCCCATTATCCCACTGAGGACACTCAGATATGTAGTGACCAGGTTTCTTGCATTTGTGGCATGTTCTCTTCTTGTAGTCACGTGAGGAAGCTTCATCATTTCTCGAGTTGGATCTTGAGGACTTTCTAAAGTCTTTCTTCGTAGTGAACCTCTGGACTTCTTCACAAGCATAGCAAGCTCCTTTCCAATGTCTTCAGGATCCTCAGAACTGTAGTTAGATTCTTCTTCAGATGAGGAAACAACTGATACGTCTCCGTCGTGTCTATAATTTTTTATTGTTCCATGCCAATATTCTACAACTTTCATATACTTTTGGCAATTTTTTATACTATTTTTGGGACTAACATATTGATCCAGTGCCCAGTGCCAGTCCCTGTTTGTTGCATGTTTTTTGTTTCGCAGAATATCCATATCAAACGGAGTCCAAACGAGATAAAAACTGACAGAGATTTTTTTGGAATATATATCATTTTTGGGAAGAAAAATCCACGCGAGACGGTGCCCGAGGTGGCCAGAGGCAGGGGGCGCGCCTGCCCCCCTGGGCGCGCCCCTGACCCTCGTGGGCCACCTGTAAGGTGGTTGATGCCCTTCTTTCGCCGCAAGAAAGCTAATATCCGGATAGAGATCGTGTTAAAATTTCAGCCCAATCGGAGTTACGGATCTCCGGGAATATAAGAAACGGTGAAAGGGAAGAATCTGAGAACGCAGAAACAGAGAGAGACAGAGAGACAAATCCAATCTCGGAGGGGCTCTCGCCCCTCTCGTGCCACGGAGGCCATGGACCAGAGGGGAAACCCTTCTCCCATCTAGGGAGGAGGTCAAGGAAGAAGAAGGAGGAGGGGGGCTCTCTCCCCCTCGCTTCCGGTGGCACCGGAGTGCCACCGGGGGCCATCATCATCACCGCGATCTACACCAACACCTCCGCCATCTTCACCAACATCTCTATCACCTTCCCCCCTCTATCTATAGCGGTCCACTCTCCCGCAACCCGCTGTACCCTCTACTTGAACATGGTGCTTTATGCTTCATATTATTATCCAATGATGTGTTGCCATCCTATGATGTCTGAGTAGATTTTCGTTGTCCTATCGGTGGTTGATGAATTGCTATGATTGATTTAATTTGCTTATGGTTATGTTGCTGTCCTTTGGTGCCCATCATATGATTGCGCGCGTGGATCACACCCTAGGGTTAGTTGTATGTTGATAGGACTATGTATTGGAGGGCAAGAGTGACAGAAGCTTCAACCTAGCATAGAAATTGATGCATACAGGATTGAAGGTGGACCAATATACCTTAATGCTATGGTTGGGTTTTACCTTAATGAACATTAGTAGTTGCGGATGCTTGCTAATAGTTCCAATCATAAGTGCATAGAATTCCAAGTCAAGGATGACATGCTAGCAGTGGCCTCTCCCACATAATACTTGCTATCGGTCTAGCAAAGTAGTCAATTGCTTAGGGGCAATTTTGCAACTCCTACCACCACTTTTCCACACTTGCTATATTTACTTTATTGTGTCTTTACTTATACAGCCCCTACTTTTTATTTATGTAATCTTTATTATCTTGCAAATATATCCAACAACACCTACAAAGTACTTCTAGTTTCATACTTGTTCTAGGTAAAGCGAACGTCAAGCATGCGTAGAGTTGTATCGGTGGTCGATAGAACTTGAGGGAATATTTGTTCTACCTTTAGCTCCTCCTTGGGTTCGACACTCTAACTTATCTAAAACTGTTGTGATCCCCTATACTTGTGGGTTATCAAGACCTTTTTCTGGCGCCATTGCCGGGGAGCAATAGCGTGGGGTGAATATTCTTGTGTGTGCTTGTTTGCTTTATCACTAAGTAATTTTTATTTTCTGTTCTTAGTTGTTTTCTATCTTTAGTTATGGGTAGGAAACGCAAAATACAAAAAAAAAACTAGTTGTACCTACTAAACCAATGGTTGAAGAACCACTCAAAATCTATCACACTGTTGAAGCTTATTACTTGGATCATCTTTGATCCCTATGTGCTCGTGCTGAAACCCCAACTAGCTTAGTTGAGGGCAAATCTTTAGATGAGCATGCTTGTTTTGTGCGACACCGGATATCTGAAAAAGGGAAAATTTTACTGGGTCAAATTCATCATTTGCAATGCTATGCTTGGAATTTATGTGAAATATATGATTTTACTTGTTTTTCTGAAAACCCTAAGAAACACCTTCCCTATCAATGTGAGTTTAGTGATAATGGAATCGTATCTTCGTATGCTAAAGGTGTTTATAGTTACTATGATGTTCAACAAATTGAAGAACTTCTTGCTTTTAAGGGTGCTTATGAAATTGCTTCTTTGATTGAAACGTATGATGCTACTCTTTACAAATCTGAAAATTTTGACATACTTAAATATTGCTATGATAATTATGCTTCTAGTGCCTATGTTGAACCATATATTGAGGACTACTCTGCTGTCCAAGAAGAGACTAATATTTTGCATGAGTCTATGGAAGAAGAAATTGATGAAACTGTGAGCTCATTGGATGAAAAAGATGAGGAAGAGAGCAAAGAACAAAAGGAGGAAGAGCGGATTAGCTACCCGTGCCCACCTTCTAATGAGAGTAACTCTTCAACTCATACATTGTTTAATTTCCCTTCGTGCTTACCGGAGGATGATTGCTATGATGATTGTTATGATCCCGTTGATTCTTTTGAAATATCCCTTTTTGATGATGCTTGCTATGCTTGTGGCTAAGATGCCAATATGAATTATGCTTATGGAGATGAACTTGCTATAGTTCCTTATGTTAAACATGAAATTGTTGCTCTTGCACCCACACATGATAGTCCTATTATCTTTTTGAATTCTCCAAACTACACTGTATCGGAGAAGTTTGCTCTTATTAAGGATTATATCGATGGGTTGCCTTTTACCGTTGCACATGATGATTTTGATGAATATAATATGCATGTGCTTGCTGATCCTACTTGCAATTATTATGAGAGAGGAACTATATCTCCACCTCTCTATGTTTCCAATATGATAAAATTGCAAGAAACTGTTTATACTATGCATGGCCTTTACTTTGTGTGCATGAATTGTTCTTTTATGACATGCTGATGCATAGGAAGAGAGTTATACTTCGTTATTGCATGAATATGTTACTTTGTGCTCACTACTAAATTATAAATAATTGTTAATTAAAATTGGCTTTGATATACCTTGGGATCCGGGTGGATTCATTACTTGAGCACTATATGCCTAGCTTAATGGCTTTAAAGAAAGCGCTGCCAGGGAGACAACCCGGAAGTTTTAGGGAGTCATTTATTTCTGTTGAGTGCTTTCATATAGTTTAAAAACAACAAAAATAAAGAGGGGAACCCAAAACTTTTTCAAAAAGGAAAGCGAAAGTGAGAAAGACAAGCATTGTTGAAGTGGGAGCTAGCCTTGAACTTTGTTCATGCTCACGGAAACTTTGTGAATCTTGATTACAGAAACTTTTCAATAAAAATAATTATCCCCTTGTACAATTCCATTGTATTATAAAAATAATGTGCCAAGGTTTGCCTTTAGGATGTTTACATTTGCTTGATGGTTTGTACGGTGCAGGACAGAAACTTTGGCTGTAGTGCGCGATTTTACATTTTTAGCTGGAACGTCAAATGGTTCTGATTATTTTTGCAATGTCTTCCTATAATTTTTTTTTATTTTTCCTAATTTTGGTAGAATTTTTCAAGTATTAGAAGTATGGTTGTAGCGACCCGACCTCAGATGGTCAAGTCTCTATGCTTCAGTGTCATCCTTGGATCGGTAATGCTGACACGCACAGTACTCGAAGGATTTATAATAGAGTAGCAATCACACACTTATTACATCGAATGTCTCAAGAGAGAACTTATTACAATAATATGGCTTAAGGCCATCTAATACGATAACAGCGGAAGGCTTGGAAGATAAGGTGAGTCCATCAACTCCAACGGCATAGCTGAGCTGCACGGCAACGACCTAATGAACCTTACTCCTCGTCTGAAAACTCTGCAACATAATACGTTGCAGCCCGAAAATGGATCAGCACATGGAATATGCTGGCAATGTAACACAGTAGAGCAAGAACAGAATAATGCTATCACTACATGCATATATGGCTGGTGGAAAGCTCTATGGTTTATAGTTTTTGTGAAAAGCCAATTTTTCCCTACAGCAAAGGAATATATTTTAATTTTTACTATCATGGTAGTTGAAACATCATTGATAAGGTTCCTCCAACTCAATCCCAATTAAAGTGATTAACAACCCAACAATATTAATTAAACATGATGAGATACTTTTGATAACCCAAGTACTAGATACTCAAGAATTGTCCATAACCGGGGACACGACTAACCATGATTAGATTGTACACTCCGCAGAGGTTTGCGCACTTTTCCCCACAAGACTCGATCTCCTCCATTGGATTTCTCGCACTACAGGGTGTTTGAGGACGGATGATCGAGACACAGTCTTTCAGAAACATTAACTCTCTACTCCGGACAGACCATACCAAACCTACATCCCACTACCTGCTGATCTTCCTCTTCAAGAGCTTCACGTAACTTACTCAACTATGCTAGAGCCCATAATAGCTTGTGGCTGCACACGGAAGTTTCTAGCATGAATCATCTCAGTTCCCTTTGAGCCTGGGTGGCGGTCCATAGGAAGATCACACGGGTACTCCGGGATTTCCAAAAAAACAGGCAACACTGGGTACTCCAGGTGCCTCAATCCACCCAGTTGTTTGATTAAGTTGCCACCTTAAGTTGAACCATTAATTTAATAATCTCACATCTGTCATGGATTTCACTCAAACCCAAACCACGTCTACGAGCATAGCATAGCATAGTAACATAAGCAACACGTAGAGTAACTCCCAAGGGTTTGAATGTAACAGGGCAATAGGTTCTACCTCATCAAGTACTTCCCAACCCACAAGTTAATGACATCCTAATCATGCAATGTTTGAGGATTGGAACTAATGCATAACTGGGTGATAAAGGGGTATGATCAAAGTGTTACTTGCCTTGCTGACGATCTGCGAAACCTAGGGACTCGTAGTAGCATGCTTCGCACTCCGGGTGTTCTATCGCAAGCAAACAATAGCATACATAAGTAACAAGCAACGATGCACAAGTAAAACTCAAATAAAAGAGGTTGACCAGAAAGTTCAAATTAAGAACTCTGGTTCGCAAAAAGAATCAAATCGAACGGAGCAACGAAACTCAAACGGCGAAAGAAAGAAGCTTCGTTTACTAATCTGAAACTAGGTCAAATTTTACATTAGAGAAAACTTGTTTGAGTTGGTTAAACGGAAAGATGGTTTCGAGATAAAACTCTAGGCGCTTGAATCGCCTGATTCTGACTAACGAGCGAAAAGATAAACATAAACTAAGATCGGATCAGAAATCGCGATCAGAGAATATCGCGGAATAAATCCGATAAAAGAAAACTGACGAACAGACTAACGAATGAGCGTTCGTTAGCTGTATCTAATGGGTGAAGAACCGTTCGTTAAAACGAATGTTCGGACGAACGTCCGCTAATTAGAAGAACCGAGAAAAACCGGCGAATCTGAAAAAAAAACAGATTTAGGGTTTCTAAAAAACCGAATGGTTTTATAAAAAAACCGGCGGCGGAGTCTGACGACTACCTCCGGCGAGAGGTCCAGCGAGGCGAGGTGCGGCGGCAGAGCGGCGGCTCGCGGGGCGGCGGCGGCGGCAAGGCG
>NC_041380.1:478679904-478688075 GCF_002162155.2 Triticum dicoccoides
TGGTTGTGGGGGTGGGGCTCGGGCGGCGCGTATATAAAGGGGCGGGGCGGGGCAGCTTGGAGGAGGGGCCAAGGCGGCGGCCGTGGAGTCCGGCTCGGACTCCTTGTCCGAGTGGGCGGGGGCGGCGCCCGCGCGGGGAAGGCGGTGGCAGCGCGGCGACCTGGCTCGGCTGGGCCTTAGGCCCAGTCGGGCGCGGGAACTTAAAAAAAATAATTTCACCGACCGAAATAAATCCAAAAAAATAAAAATAAAAAAAGTAAAAATGCCACAATAAATTTTCACCGTCTAAATAAAATATTTAGAACAAGATGAACATTTTCTTGGCCCTAAAATGCAATTTTGAGAACGTGCAATTTTTTCTAATGCAACAAAATTGCAATAAAATCCAAATGGAACAAATATTTGATTTTAATATTTTTCCTCCAATATTTCATTTATTTTGGAGAAGTCATCTTATCTCCTCTCTTGTATTTTAATATGAAATATTTTCAGAGAGAAAAATAATTAAAACCAAAATCCTCGTTTTCAAGATTTGATAAAGATCAAATTTGAAAACCGGGAAATCCCCAACTCTCTCCAAGGGTCGTTGAGTTGCTAAGGATTTTGAGGATCGCGAGACGAAATGCGAATAAAATAGGATATGCATGGATGACTATGTATAACATTCCAAATTGAAAATTTGGGATGTTACAAACCTACCCCCCTTAAGATGAATCTCGCCCTCGAGATTCGGGTTGGCTAGAAAATAGGTGTGGGTGGTCTTTGCGAAGATCATCCTCTCGTTCCCAGGTGGCTTCGTCCTCAGTATGGTGGCTCCACTGAACTTTACAAAACTTGATAACCTTACTTCGGGTGATTCTGCTGGCAAACTCAAGAATCTTAACTGGTTTCTCCTCATAAGTCAAATCACTGTCCAACTGAATCGCCTCCAGGGGTACTGTATCTCTTAGCGGTCTATCTGCCATCTCAGCATGACACTTCTTCAATTGTGAAACGTGAAACACGTCATGAACTCCTGACAATCCCTCGGGTAACTCCAACTTGTAGGCAACTTCTCCCATCCGTTCCAAAATACGATACGGTCCTACAAATCTTGGGGCTAACTTTCCCTTAACTCTAAAACGTTTCACTCCTCGCAAGGGTGATACTCGCAGATATGCTCGATCTCTAATTTCATAGGTTACCTCCTTGCGTTTTGAGTCAGCATAACTCTTCTGCCTGGACTGGGCAATCTTCAGCCTGTCTTGAATCAATTTAACCTTCTCCTCAGACTCCTTGATCAAGTCTGGTCCAAACAACTGTCGGTCTCCTACCTCGTCCCACATTAACGGTGTTCTGCATCTTCGTCCATACAGGGCTTCAAACAGTGCCATCTTCAAACTAGCTTGATAGCTATTGTTGTAGGAAAACTCTGCGTATGGCAAATTGTCATCCCAACTAGATCCATAATCTAGCGCACAGGCTCTCAACATGTCCTCCAAAATTTGGTTGACTCTCTCTGTTTGTCCATCCGTCTGTGGGTGAAATGCTGTACTAAACTCCAATCTCGTTCCCAGGGTCTGGTGCAACTGGTGCCAAAACTTTGAGGTAAACTATGTTCCACGATCTGATACGATGGTCCTCGGAACTCCATGCAGACATACAATCCTGGACATATATATCTTGGCCAACTTTGCACTCGTATAGGTGGTTTTCACTGGGATGAAGTGAGCTACTTTGGTCAAGCGATCAACTACTACCCATATGGAATCATATCCTGCTTTGGTCCTGGGCAATCCGGTGATAAAGTCCATGCCCAGTTTATCCCACTTCGATTCGGGTATCGGCATAGGCTGTAACAGTCTTGCTGGCTTCTGATGCTCTGCCTTCACGGGTTGACATAAATCACATATGGCTACATACTCTGCAATATCCTTCTTCATACCGGTCCACCAGAAACGTTCCTTCAAATCCAAATACATCTTGGTGTTTCCGGGGTGTATCGAGTATGGTGAGTCATGGGCCTCTTGACGTATTAAGTTCCTGATCTCCTGGTTATTGGGCACATAAACTCGGTCCTCAAACCATAGGGTATCGTGCTCATCTTCACGAAAACCTTTGGCCTTTCCTTTGCTCATCTTCTCCTTTATCTCAGCAATCTCCTTGTCCTTTTTCTGGGCTTCCCGAATCTTGTCCAGCAATGTCGACTGGACCTCCATTGTTGCAATAAATTCTCTAGGAACAATCTCCAATCGAAGTTCCATGATGTCCTCTACTAATTCCTTCGGCAGTCCCTTACTTTCAAGGATATTAGCATAACTCTTCCGGCTCAAAGCGTCTACTATGACATTGGCCTTTCCTGGATGATAGTGTAGCTTCATGTCATAATCCTTTATAAGTTCCAACCATCTCCTCTATCTAAGGTTCAGTTCCTTCTAGGTGAAAATGTACTTCAAACTCTTATGGTCCATGTACACATCACAACGGTTTCCAATAAGGTAATGTCTCCAGGTCTTCAATGCATGTACTACGGCTGCTAACTCCAAATCATGCTTGGCATAGTTTAACTCATGAGGTTTCAATTGTCGTGAAGCATACAAAACAACTCTCCCGTCCTGCATAAGCACACATCCAAGTCCTAAGCGTGAGGCATCGCAGTACTATGTATATCTGGCAGTGTTAGCACTGGCGCTATAGTCAAACGTTTCTTCAATTCCTGGAAACTTGCCTCGCAATCTTCTGTCCATTTAAACTTAGTATCCTTCTTCAACAGTTTAGTCATTGGCTTTGCAATCTTGGAAAAATTCTCGATGAATCTCCGGTAGTATCCTGCGAGTCCAAGAAAACTGCGGATCTCGCTAACTGAAGTGGGTGCCAACCATTCAGTGACTGACTGAATTTTGCTGGGGTCTACTGCTATACCTTCTCCCGATATAACATGTCCAAGGAACCCGACTTCCTTCAACCAAAATTTGCATTTGCTAAACTTAGCATACAACTGGTGTTCCCTGAGTTTCTCGAGAACTAAGCGCAAATGCTCCTTGTGCTCCTCCTTATTCTTCGAGTATACCATAATATCATCAATAAACACCACAACAAACTTGTCCAAATACTCCATGAACACCTTGTGCATCATGCTCATGAAATAGGCAGGGGCGTTAGTCAGTCCAAATGACATGACCGTGTACTCGTATAATCCATATCGTGTTGTGAACGCTGTCTTTGGTATGTCCTTCTCTCGTATCTTCAACTGATGATACCCCGATTGCAAATCGATCTTCGAAAACACTTTAGCTCCTAACAACTGATCAAACAGATCGTTGATCATCGGCAGTGGGTACTTATTCTTAATCGTCACTTCATTTAATGCTCGATAATCAACAACCATCCTCAGGGATTTATCCTTCTTCTCAACCAAAATTACTGGGGCTCCCCAAGGTGATGAACTTCTTCGGATGTATCCTTTCTCCAATAACTCCTTGATCTGTTTCTTAATTTCTTCCAGATCATTTGTGGGCATCCGATAGGGTCTCTTGGATATTGGTCCTGTACCTGGCAACAACTCTATCAAAAACTCAATGTCTCTATCCGGTGGCATGCCTGGTAACTCCTCTGGAAAAACATTCGGGTAATCCTTCACTACAGGCACTTCCTCCTGAACAACTCACGTAAGGGCATTCACTTGACTCCTCCTAGGCACATGCCTAGATACATAATTAATCCTTTTTCCTTCCGGGGTGGTGAGACAAATCGACTTACTAGCATAGTCAATGCTTCCTCCAAAATTTGACATCCAGTCCATACCCAATATCACATCCAGTCCTTGTGACTCCAAGATAATTAGGTCGGACGGAAAAACATGTGTACCAATGGTTAAGGGTATCTGGTCACACCATCGGCTGGCCATATACTCTGCTCCGGGTGAACTTACTAAAAGAGGGGTCCTAAGGGTTTGGGTTGGTAGTTTAAACTTATCCACGAATCCCCTTGATATGTATGAATGTGATGCACCAGTATCGAAAAGAACAAGAGCGGTAAATGACTTAACCAAAAACTTACCTATTACCGCATTCGGCTGCTCTTCAACCTCCTCCATGTTAACGTGGTTCACTTGTCCTTTGTTGAATGGATTTGTCTTCTTCCCAGCGCTCCCATTTCCATTTCCATTCTTTCCTTCAGGGCACTCCGTGGCGTAGTGTCCAGTCTTCCCGAACTTGAAACAAGTAACATGACTTAAGTCCCTTTTGGCGGGTGTGGCTGGGTTGGGGCGGTTATGATTATTGTTGGTTCCGTTCTCATTCCCATTCTTAGAACCATTGTGGTTATGCTATCCTCCTCCAGTATGGTTGTGACCTCCATGGTTATGAACAAGTCCTCCCGAGTTCGGGGTTAGGCGAGGTTTCTGCTGAGCTCCTGAGTTATACTTCCCTTGTCCATACTTCCTCTTGCGGCTCTCAATCTGCTGCTGCTTCCCTTTAATCATAAGAGCCTTATCTACCAACTCCTGGTAGTTGTTGAAGGTTGCTACCATCAACTGCATGCTCATCTTATCATTCAGCCCTTCCATAAACTTCTCCTGCTTCACGGCATCTGTGGCCACATCATCAGGGGCGTAGCGAGATAACTTGCTAAACTCATCCACATACTGAGCCATAGTACGCTTCCCCTGGCGTAGGTTGCGGAACTCCCGCTTCTTCATTTGCATAGCTCCAGTGGAGACATGGGTTGTGCGGAAAGCTTGCCGAAACTGGTCCCAAGTGACATTGGGTATAGGAAAAGTGGCTGTGTAATTCTCCCACCATGAGGCTGCTGGTCCATCCAATTGATGTGCGGCAAAGCACACTCTCTCAGCATCTGTGCAACCTGCGGTGGTCAACTCCCTTCCAATACGGCGCAGCCAATCGTCCGCACCTATGGGCTCGGTGCTACTGGAAAACACTGGCGGCTGTAACCTTAGAAAACGAGCTAGGTTGTCCACGGGCGGCGGGTTGTTGTTGTTGTTGTTGCCCTGATTCTGAACTAGCAATTGCATCAACGTATTCTGCTGTTGGATCAACTGGGTGAGCTCCGGTGGGAAGGCAAAATCGGGGTCACGTCTCAGAGGCATCTGAGGGGTTTAGATTGAAGAGATTTAGAATAGGAAAGAGGTCTAATGAGAAAACACTACCCATATGCACATGAGACAAACACAATCATTTCACTCAATCAATCAAGCAAGGGCATACAAACGATCTAGAACTATCGCACAAGTGTTCAACTACTACTAAATACATGGGGGAATACTAGTGATATATGGCAGTCATCTAGAAATTTTGATCGGTGGAAGACTCCATGATGTCTGCTCCAGCTTCGTCTTCATAGTCATCATCACTAGGATCGGAATCGGTGTCGTCGATGATGATGTAGTCCTCGGGGCGTATCTCCTTGGGTTCTTCTTCTTCTTCTATTGGTGCTGGTCCTCCCATGAATACTCTGATCTTCTTGACTAGGTCATCATTCTTCTCCAGTAGTGTCTTGATTTCCTCCTCATATCCATCACGTACAAACTTGAGTTCTTCCTCCAGTTCGATGATCCTAGTCTTTGCCCTCTTTAAGTCCATCATGTCCGCGCACATCTGGTTTTCCTGACGTCGGATGTGCTGGTTTAACTCCTGGATGAAAGCTACAATGGATCTATCCTTCCTGGTGCTGATTACTTCCCATTGCTCGTCTCGGTGCCCACATATTTGGTAAATAGTGTCCTTAAGCTCCCTGTTGTAAACTTCTCCAATGCGTCCAATGGTAATATGGGCTGCCCTGCTCTTGCCTAGAATCCAGGTGGGTGCTTCGAAAGAAAACTCTATGGGTTTAGAAGTTGGCGAGAATGTCCTTCCTGGAACTTGTACTTGAATCATCCAGCGCTCCTCTTTAGGTAGAGTGGCGTTGTACGTCCCGGTGAAGCTTGGTATTCCAATGTTCAAGTACCTAGTGACTTCCTTCAAGTGACGTCCAAAAGGTGTGTCTTCATCCGGTTGTGCAAACTTGTTCTTCATCTCCATCATCCTAAAGAGTAGAAAATGGAGAGTAGTTAGAAATGAGAAGAGAGGTGTGACCTAGGGTTTATCTTAGTGGTCATGTGCTACACTCAGCGTATGCTCTGATACCATCTTGTAGCGACCCGACCTCAGATGGTCAAGTCTCTGTGCTTCAGTGTCATCCCTGGATCGGTAATGCTGACACACACAGTACTCGAAGGATTTATAACAGAGTAGCAATCACACACTTATTACATCGAATGTCTCAAGAGAGAACTTATTACAATAATATGGCTTAAGGCCATCTAATACGATAACAGCGGAAAGCTTGGAAGATAAGGTGAGTCCATCAACTCCAACGGCATAGCTGAGCTGCACGGCAACGACCTAACGAACCTTACTCCTTGTCTGAAAAGTCTGCAACATAATACGTTGCAGCCCCAAAACAGGTCAGCACATGCAATATGCTGGCAATGTAACACAGTAGAGCAAGAACAGAATAATGCTATCACTACATGCATATATGGCTGGTGGAAAGCTCTATGGTTTGTAGTTTTTGCGAAAAGCCAATTTTTCCCTACAGCAAAGGAATATATTTTAATTTTTACTATCATGGTAGTTGAAACATCATTGAGAAGGTTCCTCCAACTCAATCCCAATTAAAGTGATTAACAACCCAACAATATTAATTAAACATGATGAGATACTTTTGATAACCCAAGTACTAGATACTCAAGAATTGTCCATAACCGGGGACACGGCTAACCATGATTAGATTGTACACTCTGCAGAGGTTTGCGCACTTTTCCCCACAAGACTTGAACTCCTCCTTTGGATTTCTCACACTACAGGGTGTTTGAGAAACGGATGACCGAGACACGGTCTTTCAGAAACATTAACTCTCTACTCCGGACAGACCATACCAAACCTACATCCCACTACCTGCTGATCTGCCTCTTCAAGAGCTTCACGTAACTTACTCAACTATTCTAGAGCCCATAATAGCTTGTGGCTGCACACGGAAGTTTCTAGCATGAATCACCTCAGTTCCCTTTGAGCCTGGGTGGCGGTCCATAAGAAGATCACACGGGTACTCCGGGATTTCCAAAAAAACAGGCAACACTGGGTACTCCAGTTGCCTCAATCCACCCAGTTGTTTGATTAAGTTGCCACCTTAAGTTGAACCATTAATTTAACAATCTCACATCTGTCATGGATTTCACTCAAACCCAAACCACGCCTACGAGCATAGCATAGCATAGTAATATAAGCAACACGTGGAGTAACTCCCAAGGGTTTGAATGTAACAGGGCAATAGGTTCTACCTCATCAAGTACTTCCCAACCCACAAGTTAATGACATCCTAATC
This sequence comes from Triticum dicoccoides, assembly GCF_002162155.2. Classification (NCBI taxonomy): domain Eukaryota; kingdom Viridiplantae; phylum Streptophyta; class Magnoliopsida; order Poales; family Poaceae; genus Triticum; species Triticum dicoccoides. The sequence goes on from NC_041380.1 coordinate 478,687,267, forward strand.
ATGCAATGTTTGAGGATTGGTACTAATGCATAAAAACTGGGTGATAAAGGGGTATGATCAAAGTGTTACTTGCCTTGCTGACGATCTGCGAAACATAGGGACTCGTAGTAGCACGCTTCGCACTCTGGGTGTTCTATCGCAAGAAAACAATAGCATACATAAGTAACAAGCAACGATGCACAAGTAAAACTCAAATAAAAGAGGTTGACCAGAAAGTTCAAATTAAGAACTCTAGTTCACAAAAAGAATCAAATCAAACGGAGCAACGAAACTCAAACGGCGAAAGAAAGAAGCTTCGTTAACTAATCTGAAACTAGGTCAAATTTTACAGTAGAGAAAACTTGTTTGAGTTGGTTAAACGGAAAGAGGGTTTCGAGATGAAACTCTAGGCGCTTGAATCGCCTGATTCCGACTAACGAGCGAAAAGATAAACAGAAACTAAGATCGGATTAGAAATCGCGGAATAAATCCGACAAAAGAAAACTGACGAACATAATAACGAACGAGCGTTCATTAGCTGTATCTAACAGGCGAAGAACCGTTCGTTAAAACGAATGTTCGGATAAACGTCCGCTAATTAGAAGAACCGAGAAAAACCGGCGAATCCAAAAAAATGGATTTAAGGTTTCTAAAAAAACCGAATGGTTTTATAAAAAAATCGGTGGCGGAGTCCAGCGACTACCTCCGGCGAGAAGTTCGGCGAGGCGAGGTGCGGCGGCGGAGCGGCGGCTCGCGGGGCGGCGGCGGCGTTCGGCAGTGGCGGCAAGGCAGCGGCGGCGCTCGGCGGCGGCGGCAAGGCGGCGGCGGCG
>NC_041380.1:478688496-478720656 GCF_002162155.2 Triticum dicoccoides
GACGGCGGGGCTTGGCGCGGGGCGGCGGTGGCTGTGGGGTGGGGCTCGGGCGGCGCGTAAATAAAGGGGCGGGGCGGGGCGGCTTTGAGGAGGGGCCAAGGCGGCGGCGGTGGAGTCCGGCTCGGACTCCTTATCCGAGTCGGCGGCGGCGGTGGCACGCGCGGGGAAGGCGACGACGGCGCGGCGGCCTGGCTCGGCTGGGCCTTAGGCCCAGTTGGGCGCGGGAACTTTTTTTAAAATAATTTCGCCGACCGAAATAATTCCTAAAAAAATAAAAATGCCAAAATAATTTTCACCATCTAAATAAAATATTTAGAACGAGATGAACATTTTCTTGGCCCTAAAATGCAATTTTGAAAACGTGCAATTTTTTCTAATGCAACAAAATTGCAATAAAATCCAAATGGAACAAATATTTGATTTTAATATTTTTCCTCCAATATTTCATTTATTTTGGAGAAGTCATCTTATCTCCTCTCTTGTATTTTAATATGAAATATTTTTGGAGAGAAAAATAATTAAAACCAAAATCCTCGTTTTCAAGATTTGATAAAGATCAAATTTGAAAACCGGGAAATCCCCAACTCTCTCAGAGGGTCCTTGAGTTGCTTAGGATTTCGAGGATCGCGAGACGAAATGCGAATAAAATATGATATGCATGGATGACTATGTATAACATTCCAAATTGAAAATTTGTGATGTTACAATGGTGAATGTTCAGATTATTACACACTGTTCTGTTTTAGATAGATTCTGTTTTTGATGCATAGTTTGCTTGTTTTGATGAAACTATCGATTCATATCAGTGGATTTAGCCATGAAAAAGTTATACTACAGTAGACAGAATGCAAAAACAAAATATGAATTGGTTTTCAACAATACTTAGAGTAGTGATTTGCTTTATTATACTAACGGATCTTACCGAGTTTTCTGTTGAAGTTTTGTGTGGATGAAGTATTCGATGATCGAGAAGGTCTCGATGTGAGAAGAAGGAAGAGAGGCAAGAGCTCAAGCTTGTGTATGCCCGAGGCACCCCAAGTAAATATTCAAGGAGACTCAAGCGTCTAAGCTTGGGGATGCCCCGGAAGGCATCCCCTCTTTCTTCAACAAGTATCGGTATGTTTTCGGATTCGTTTCGTTCATGTGATATGTGCAATCTTGGAGCGTCTTTTGCATTTAGTTTTCATTTTTCTTTTATGCACCATGCTGGTATGAGATAGCCCTTGGTTGATTTATAGAATGCTCTTTGCACTTCACTTATATCTTTTGAGTATGGCTTTATAGAATGCTTCATGCGCTTCACTTATATCATTTGAAGTTTGGATTGCCTGTTTCTCTTTACATAGAAAACTGCCATTTGTAGAATGCACTTTTGCTTCACTTAGATTTGTTAGAGCACTGGCATATCTTTTGTAGAAAGAATTAAATTCTTGCTTCACTTATATCTATTTGGAGAGATGACAGGAACTGGTCATTCACATGGTTAGTCATAAAATCCTACATAAAACTTGTAGATCACTGAATATGATATGTTTGATTCCTTGCAATAGTTTTGCGATATAAAGATGGTGATATTAGAGTCATGCTAGTGGGTAGTTGTGGATTGTAGAAATACTTGTGTTGAGGTTTGTGATTCCCGTAGCATGCACGTATGGTGAACCGTTATGTAACAAAGTCGGAGCATGATTTATTTATTGATTGTCTTCCTTATGAGTGGCGGTCGGGGACGAGCGATGGTCTTTTCCTACCAATCTATCCCCCTAGGAGCATGCGCGTAGTACTTTGTTTCGATGACTAATAGATTTTTGCAATAAGTATGTGAGTTCTTTATGACTAATGTTGAGTCCATGGATTATACGCACTCTCACCCTTCCACCATTGCTAGCCTCTCTAGTATCGCGCAACTTTCGCCGGTACCTTAAACCCACCATACATCTTCCTCAAAACAGCCACCATACCTACCTATCATGGCATTTCCATAGCCATTCCGAGATATATTGCCATGCAACTTCCATCATCATCGTATACATGACTTGAGCATTCATTGTCATATTGCTTTGCATGATCGTAAGATAGCTAGCATGATGTTTTCATGGCTTGTCCATTTTTTGATGTCATTGCTAAGCTAGATCATTGCACATCCCGGTATACTGCCGGAGGCATCCATATAGAATCATACTTTGTTCTAGACATTGAGTTGTAAGTAAATAAAAGTGTGATGATCATCATTATTAGAGCATTGCCCCAGTGAGGAAAGGATGATGGAGACTATGATTCCCCCATAAGTCGGGATGAGACTCCGGACTTTACAAAAAAATAAAAGAGGCCAAAGAAGCCCAAATAAAAAAAAGAGGCCAAAGAAGCCCACCAAAAAATAAAAACAAAAAAAAATGCAAGAAAAAGAGAGAAGGGGTAGTGCTACTATCCTTTTCCACACTTGTGCTTCAAAGTAGCACCATGTTCTTCATATAGAGAGTCTCTTGAGTTATCACTTTCATATACTAGTGGGAATTTTCATTATAGAACTTGGCTTGTATATTCCGATGATGGGCTTCCTCAAATGCCCGAGGTCTTCATTAGCAAGCAAGTTGGATGCACACCCACTTAGTTTCAGTTGGAGCTTTCATACACTTATAGCTCTAGTGCATCCGTTGCATGGCAATCCCTACTCACTCACATTGATATCTATTGATGGGCACCTCCATAGCCCGTTGATAAGCCTAGTTGATGTGAGACTATCTTCTCCTTTTTGTCTTCTCCACCATCATATTCTATTCCACCTATAGTGCTATGTCCATGGCTCACGCTCATGTATTGCGTGAAAGTTGAAAAGGTTTGAGAACGTCAAAAGTATGAAACAATTGCTTGGCTTGTCATCGGGGTTGTGCATGATGTGAATATTTTGTGTGGTGAAGATGGAGCATAGCCAAACTATATGATTTTGTAGGGATAACTTTCTTTGGCCATGTTATTTTGAAAAGACATGATTGCTTTATTAGTAGGCTTGAAGTATTATTGTTTTTATGTCAAATGATAGACTATTGCTTTGAGTCACACATATCCTAATATTCATGCCATAATTAGATTACATGATCAAGATTATGCTAGGTAGCATTCCACATCAAAAATTATCTTTTTTTATCATTTACCTACTCGAGGACGAGCAGGAATTAAGCTTGGGGATGTTGATACGTCTCTGTCGTATCTATAATTTTTGATTGTTCCATGCCAATATTCTACAACTTTCATATACTTTTGGCAACTTTTTATATTATTTTTGGGACTAACATATTGATCCAGTGCCAGTTCCTGTTTGTTGCATGTTTTTTTTGTTTCGCAGAATATCCATATCAAACGGAGTCCAAACGGGATAAAAACTAACTGAGATTTTTTTGGAATATATATGATATTTGGGAAGAAAAATCCACGTGAGACGGTGCCCGAGGTGGCCATGAGGCAGGGGGCGCGCCCCTGACCCTCGTGGGCCACCCATAAGGCGGTTGATGCCCTTCTTTCTCCGGAAGAAAGCTAATATCCGGATAGAGATCGTGTTAAAATTTCAGCCCAATCGGAGTTACGGATCTCCGGGATATAAGAAACGGTGAAAGGGAAGAATTTGAGAACGCAGAAACAGAGAGAGACAGAGAGACAGATCCAATCTTGGAGGGGCTCTCGCCCCTCCCATGCCATGGAGGCCATGGACCAGAGGGGAAACCCTTCTCCCATCTAGGGAGGAGGTCAAGGAAGAAGAATAAGGAGGGGGGCTCTCTCCCCCTCGCTTCCGGTGGCACCGGAGTGCCACCGGGGGCCATCATCATCACCGCGATCTACACCAACACCTCCGCCATCTTCACCAACATCTCCATCACCTTCCCCCCTCTATCTACAGCGGTCCACTCTCCCGCAACCCGATGTACCCTCTACTTGAACATGGTGCTTTATGCTTCATATTATTATCCAATGATGTGTTGCCATCCTATGATGTCTGAGTAGATTTTCGTTGTCCTATCGGTGGTTGATGAATTGCTATGATTGATTTAATTTGCTTGTGGTTATGTTGTTGTCCTTTGGTGCCCATCATATGATTGCGCGTGTGGATCACACCCTAGGGTTAGTTGTATGTTGATAGGACTATGTATTGGAGGGCAAGAGTGACAGAAGCTTCAACCTAGCATAGAAATTGATGCATACGGGATTGAAGGGGGACCAATATACCTTAATGCTATGGTTGGGTTTTACCTTAATGAACATTAGTAGTTGTGGATGCTTGCTAATAGTTCCAATCATAAGTGCATAGAATTCCAAGTCAGGGATGACATGCTAGCAGTGGACTCTCCCACATAATACTTGCTATCGGTCTAGTAAAGTAGTCAATTGCTCAGGGGCAATTTCGCAACTCCTACCACCACTTTTCCACACTCGCTATATTTACTTTATTGTGTCTTTACTTAAACAGCCCCTACTTTTTATTTACGTAATCTTTATTATCTTGCAAATATATCCAACAACACCTACAAAGTACTTCTGGTTTCATACTTGTTCTAGGTAAAGCGAACGTCAAGCGTCCGTAGAGTTGTATCGGTGGTCGATAGAACTTGAGGGAATATTTGTTCTACCTTTAGCTCCTCATTGGGTTCGACACTCTTACTTATCGAAAACTGTTGCGATCCCCTATACTTGTGGGTTATCAACAACCTTTGCCTTCAAAGCGCGAGTTCGGCCATAGTTGGGACCATAGATATCTCTTTTCTCAGATTGCTGGAACTCATGTGTGTTGAGCCTCTCAAGTATGTCAGACGGATTGAGAGTCTTGAAGTCAGGGCGTTCTTGAATCATTAGGGCCAGGGTGTCGAATGAGCTGTCAAGCGATCTCAGAAGCGTCTTGACGATTTTGTGCTTGGTGGTCTCAGTGGCGCCGAGTGCGCAAAGCTCATTTGTGATATCAGTGAGGCGATCAAATGTGAGCTGGACATTCTCATTGTCATTTCTCTTGAAGCGGTTGAAGAGGTTGCGAAGAACACTGATCCTTGAGTCTCTCTGGGTTGAGACGCCTTCGTTGACCTTGGAGAGCCAGTCCCAGACTAGCTTCGCAGTTTTACCAAAGCACTCACACGACCATAATGTCCTTTGGTCAGATGACCACAGATGATGTTCTTGGCAGTCGAGTCCAGTTGAATGAAACTCTTGACATTAGCAGCAGTGACACCTTCACCGACCTTGGGAACGCCATTCTTGACGACACACCAGAGGTCGACATCAATGGCTTCAAGATGCATGCGCATGTTATTCTTCCAGTAGAGGTAATTAGTGCCATCGAAGACAGGGCACGCAGTAGAGACTTTGATTATCCTTGCGGTCGACATAGCTAAAACTCCAGGTGGTTAAACTGAATCACACAGAACAAGGGAGCACCTTGCTCTGATACCAATTGAAAGTGCTAATTATCGACTAGAGGGGGGTGAATAGGCGATTTTTATGGAAGTCTTCAAAACACGGGGGCTTTGAAGACAAACAATAGAAATGAACCTATTGATATGCAGCGCAAGGTAGACTAAACTAGACAAGCCATAGTCAAGTAAGCAATGAAGTGAAAGCACAAAGACTATCTGCAGCTAGGTAGTATGGATCAGGATGGAAAATAGTATGAAGCCAAATAGTGAACAATCTTCACACAATGAAGCCAATCAGATCATGCAAGCAGGCATTGACTTCACGAAGACAACTGTAAAGTAAAGAGATGAGAAGGATAGAACCAGTTGCTTGGAGAGGACACGAATTTGGTAGACCAGTTCCAGTTGTTGTTACAACTGTATGTCTGGTTAGGGAGGCTGAGATTCAACTCAGAAGACCGCATCTTCACCTTATTCCCCTTGAGATAAGGACACACAGTACTCGCCAATCACTCTGGTAAGTCTTCAAGGTAGATTTCCAAACCTTCACAGACTTCATTCACCGGCAATCCACAATGACTCTTGGATGCTCAGAACGCGACGCCTAACCGGCTGGAGGATTCACAGTCCTCAAGTTTAACAAGTCTTCAGATCACGCAGACAGAAAGACTTCAGTGATGCCTAACACTCTTTGGCTTTGGGTGTTTTGGGCTTTGTCCTCACAAGGATCTCTCTCTCAGATGCCTCGGAGGTGGGTTGCTCTCAAACGACAAAAGCAGTGCACTAACTCTGAGCAGCCACTAATTTATGGTGTAGAGGGTGGGCTATTTATAGCCAGGAGGCAACCCGACTTGATTTGTCCAAAATGACCCTGGGTCACTAAGGAGCTGACACGTGTCCAACTGTCAGATTTCAAACACATGCGACAGCTTGACTTGGGCTACAAGTTAAGCCGACTCATCCAGCTCTGGATAAGATTTGCTCTCATTGTCTTCGCTCGAAGACATAGGATTTGGTTGAGCATCACATCAGTCACTCTGACTTTGTTCACATGGAACCCACTTAATAGTATGGTGGTTCCTATGACTCAACAAATAAGAAAAGGAACTACGAAACAACTATGTCTTCGCACTCCATAGCCTTCACGTGATGTCTTCTCATTTCATAGTCTTCAATGTGAATATCTTCACAGACCACCATTGTCTTCAATGTCTTCACATATTTTTAGGGGTCGTCTCTGGTAGGTAAACCGAATCAATGAGGGACTACTACCTGTGTTATCCTGCAATTCTCACAAACACATTAGTCCCTCAACCAAGTTTGTCGTCAATACTCTAAAACCAACTAGGGGTGGCACTAGATGCACTTACAATGTCCAAAGCTGCATTGAACTCCTCGCGAGAGACTAAGGATCCCCCATTGGCCGTAGACGAGGACGGAATCACACCAGGGTGCTCCTCCCCACCGTCTATGCTATCAACCATACTCTTTGGATGGTAAAGTCCTTAAAAAGAGACGAGGCTCTGATACCAATTGAAAGGATCGATATAGTTGACTAGACGGGGGTGAATAGGAAACTAACAATTTTTAGCTTTTCTTTACCAATTTAAACTTTGCATCAAAGTAGGTTGTCTAGATATGCAACTAGGTGAGCAACCTATATGATGCAACAACAACAAGCACACAAGCAAGCAAGGGATACAACACAATATAAGCTTGCACAAGTAATGGTAAGAGATAACCAAGAGTGGAGCCGGTGGAGACGAGGATGTGTTACCAAAGTTCCTTCCCTTTGAGAGGAAGTACGTCTCCGTTGGGGCGGTGTGGAGGCACAATGCTCCCCAAGAAGCCACTAGGGCCACCATATTCTCCTCGCGCCCTCACACAATGCGAGATGTCGTGATTCCACTATTGGTGCCCTTGGAGGCGGCAATCGAACCTTTACAAACAAGGTTGGGGCAATCTCCACAAATTAATTGGAGGCTCCCAATGACACCACGAAGCTTCACCACAATGGAATATGGCTCTGCAGTGACGTCAACCGTCTAGGGTGCTCAAACAACCAAGAGTAACAAGATCCGCAAGGGATTAGTGGAGGGAATCAAATTTCTCTATGATGAAGTGTAGATCGGGGCCTTCTCAACCAATCCCTAGAAAATCAACAAGTCTGATTGGCTAGGGAGAGAGATCGGGCGAAAATGGAGCTTTGAGCAATAAATGGAGCTTGGGGAGGGAAGAGATAGTCAACTTGGGGAAGAAGACCCCCTTATATAGTGAGAGGAAAGATCCAACTGTTACCCACTTAACCAGCCCGTGACATGTGGTACTACTGCACACACTCATGGCACTACCGCATAGGCACGCGGTACTACCGCTCGTGCGACAGGGGTGAGATGAGGCCCTGTTGCCCAAGGCAACGAGTGGTACTACCATGTGCCCTTGCGATACTACCGCAAGGCAGGGCTCATTCTGGGCTGGGAAGGCACATACTAATAAAATTACATCCGTGGCTACTTCCGCTGAGTTTTGGTCTGTGCAAAAATCCGGCATGGTACTACAGCTCACAAGGAGCGGTACTACCGCATAGGGTGCAGAAGTAAAAAAATTACTTCCACCCCTACTTCCACGCATGCCACCATTCTGGACCAGAGGCCACGGTACTACCGTGTGCTAGGAGCGGTACTACCGCTGCCATGGGTGGTACTATCGTGGGCAGCTGCGGTACTACTGCTGCCTTGAGCAGTACTACTGCATGCCATAGAACAGTAGCACTAGGAAGCCTTCATCTTCGCAACGACAAGGAAAACAACCGGTGCTCCAATGAAGCGAAGGAAAGGTGGTGCAAAGGAACAGATGTGTACATCTTGATTCCACCATAACCTTTCTGAAGCGGACCCCCTCTTAATAGTACGGCTTTCCTACGACTCAATTCCACCGAAAAGAAACATAGAGAAACGTCGTCTTCGATAGGCTCCGAGGGGCACTGAATAGTCTTGTTCCTAGACATGAGATATCTGAAATGCTCAATGCACACGATTAGTCCACAAATGCATTGTCATCAATCACCAAAACCACTTAGGGAGAAATATGCCCTTACAGCAGCTTTAAGCATCGCGAAGAGCTCGGGAATTGTCTTTTCCATCCCTTGCATGTTATAGTTCATCACTAAGCCTTTAGCTTGGTGGCGGTGATTAAAGAACTCTGACAATGATACTATCATCAGGAAGATTAACTCCCAGCTGAGTCAAGTGGTTATGCTACCTAGACATTCTGAGTATGTGTTCACTAACAGAACTGTTCTCCTCCATCTTGCAGCTATAGAACTTGTTGGAGACTTCATCTCTCTCAACTCGGGCATTTGCTTGAAATATTAACTTCAACTCTTGGAACATCTCATATGCTCCATGACGTTCAAAACGTCTTTGAAGTCCCGATTCTAAGCCATAAAGCATGGCACACTGAATTATCGAGTAGTCATCAGCTTTAGTCTGCCAGAAGTTCATAACGTCTAGAGTTGCTCCTGTAGCGGGCCTTGCACCTAGCGGTGCTTCCAGGATGTAATTCTTCTGTGCAGCAATGAGGATAATCCTCAAGTTACGAACCCAGTCCGTGTAGTTGCTACCATCATCTTTCAACTTGCTTTCTCTAGGAACACATTAAAATTCAAGGGAATGGTAGAACGGGCCATTGATCTACAACAACATAAATATACAAAAAAAACTATCAGGACTAAGTTCATGATAGATTAAAGTTCAATTAATCATATTACTTAAGAACTCCCACTTAGATAGACATCCCTCTAGTCATCTAAATGATCTCGTGATCCATATCAACTAAACCATGTCCGATCATCACATGAGATGGAGTAGTTTTCAATGGTGAACATCACTATGTTGATCATATCTACTATATGATTCACGTTCGACCTTTTGGTCTCAGTGTTCCGAGGCCATATCTGCATATGCTAGGCTCTTCAAGTTTAACCCAAGTATTCTGCACATGCAAAACTGGCTTGCACCCATTATATGTGAACGTAGAGCTTATCACACCCGATCATCACATGGTGTCTCGGCACGACGAACTGTAGCAACGGTGCATACTCAGGGAGAACACTTATACCTTGAAATTTAGTGAGGGATCATCTTATAATGCTACCGCCGTACTAAGCAAAATAAGATGCATAAAAGATAAACATCACATGCAATCAAAATATATGACATGATATGGCCATCATCATCTTATGCCTTTGATCTCCATCTCCAAAGCACCATCATGATCTCCATCGTCACCGGCTTGACACCTTTATCTCCATCGTAGCGTCGTTGTTGTCTCGCCAACTATTGCTTCTACGACTATCGCTACCACTTAGTGATAAAGTAAAGCAATTACATGGAGATTACATTTCATATAATAAAGCGACAACCATAAGGCTCCTGCCAGTTGCCGATAACTTTTACAAAACATGATCATCTCATACAACAATTTATATCTCATCACGTCTTGACCATATCACATCACAACATGCCCTGCAAAAACAAGTTAGACGTCCTCTACTTTGTTGTTGCAAGTTTTACGTGGATGCTACAGGCTTCTAGCAAGAACCATTCTTACCTATGCATCAAAACCACAACGATTTTTTGTCAAGTGTGCTATTTTAACCTTCAACAAGGACCGGTCGTAGTCCAATTCGATTCAACTAAAGTTGGAGAAACAGACACCCGCCAGCCACCTATGTGCAAAAGCATGTCGGTAGAACTGGTCTCATGAACGTGGTCATGTAATGTTAGTCCGGGCCGCTTCATCCAACAATACCGCCGAATCAAAATAATATGTTGGTGGTAAGCAGTATGACTATTATCGCCCACAACTCTTTGTGTTCTACTCGTGCATATCATCTATGCATAGACCTGGCTCGGATGCCACTATCGGGGAAAGTAGTATGCAATTTCAAAATTTTCCTACGATCACGCAAGATCTATCTAGGAGAGGCATAGCAATGAGAGGGGGAGAGTGTGTCCACGTACCCTCGTAGACCAAAAGCAGAAGTGTTAGGTTAACGCGGTTGATGTAGTCGAACGTCTTCACGATCCAACTGATCTTAGTAACGAACATACGGCACCTTCGAGTTCAGCACACATTCAGCTCGATGACGTCCCTCGAACTCTTGATCCAGCAGAGGGTCGAGGGAGAGTTCTGATGACCCACAAGTGTAGCGGATCTATCGTAGCCTTCTCGATAAGTAAGAGTGTCGAACCCAATGAGGACAGAAGGAAATGATAAGCGGTTTTCATCAATGTATTTTTTGCAAGCACTGAAATTATCGGCAACAGATAGTTTTGTGATAAGGTAATTGGTAATTGGTAACAAATAGTAAAAGTAAATAAGGTGCAGCAATATGGCCCAATCCTTTTTTAGCAAAGGACAAGCCTGGACAAACTCTTATATAAAGGAAACCGCTCCCGAGGACACATGGGAATTATTGTCAAGCTAGTTTTCGTCACACTCATATGATTCGCGATCGGTACTTTGATAATTTGATATGTGGGTGGACCGGTGCTTGGGTACTGTCCTTACTTGGACAAGCATCCCACTTGTGATTAACCCCTATTGCAAGCATCCGCAACTACAGCAGAAGTATTAAGGTAAACCTAAGCATAGCATGAAACATATGGATCCAAATCAGCCCCTTACGAAGCAACGCATAAACTAGGGTTTAAGCTTCTGGCACTCTAGCAACCCATCATCTACTTATTACTTCCCAATGCCTCCCTCTAGGCCCAAACAATGGTGAAGTGTCATGTAGTCGATGTTCACATGACACCACTATAGGGATGACAACATACATCTCATCAAAATATCGAACGAATACCAAATTCACATGACTACTTATAGCAAGACTTCTCACATGTCCTCAGGAACAAACATAACTACTCACAAATCATATTCATGTTCATAATCAGAGGGGTATTAATATGCATAATGGATCTGAACATATGATCTTCCACCAAGTAAACCAACTAGCATCAACTACAAGGAGTAATCAACACTACTAGCAACCCACAGGTACCAATCTGAGGTTTGGATACAAAGATCCCTGTTCAAGAATTCATCCGATTAACCAGTTAACTTGCCGATTAATCCCTACTCGTAGGGTCATGAGTAGCCGATAAACTCAAAAATCGTCCGATTAATTGATTAAATGGCCGATTAACTTGCCGATTAGTCGATTAATCCCCTACTCACCAGCCAACCAAGCAGCTACTAGTTAACGATTTCCTCAACAATGACAAAGATTGGATACAAGTGATGAACTAGGGTTTGAGATGAGATGGTGCTGGTGAAGATGTTGATGGATATTTACCCCCTCCCGATGAGAGGATCATTGGTGATGACGATGGTGATGATTTCCCCCTCCCGGAGGGAAGTTTCCCCGGCAGAACAGCTCCGCCGGAGCCCTAGATTGGTTCCGCCAAGGTTCCGATTCGTGGCGGCGGAGCTTCGTCCCGTGAGCTTGCTTATGATTTTTTCTTCGACATTACTCCATATAGCCAAAGATGGGCATCGGAGGGCCACCAGGGGGCCCACGAGGCAGGGGGCGCACCCAGGGGGTAGGGCGTGCCCCCACCCTCGTGGGCGGTGGGTGGCCCCCCTCTGATACTTCTTTCGCCCAATATTTTTTTATATTCTGAAAATAATTCCCTAGAGTTTCAGGACTTTTGGAGATGTGCAGAATAGGTCTCTAATATTTGCTCCTTTTCCAGCCCAGAATTCCAGCTGCCGGCATTCCCCCTCTTCATGTAAACCTTATAAAATAAGAGAGAATATGCATAAGTATTGTGACATAATGTGTAATAACAGCCCATAATGCAGTAAATATCGATATAAAAGCATGATGCAAAATGTACATATCAACTCCCCCAAGCTTAGACCTCGCTTGTCCTCAAGCGAAAGCCGAAATCGAAAAATATATCCACATGTTTAGAGATAGAGGTGTCGATAAAAATAAAATGCAGACATGAGGGCATCATGATCATTCTTAGAACAGCAACATATATATATATATATTGTCATATGATCTCTTATACTAAAGTAACAATTCAATCACAATTTCAAGTATGAATCATACACATCGTTGAGAACCAACAAACTCTAATCTCAGTCATTGAAGCAATTGCAGTTTATCATAACATAGGAAAGAGTCAATATAAGAGCTTCTCAGCAAGTCCATATACTCAACCATCATTTAGTCTTTCACAATTGCTAACACTCACGCGATATTTATGGTTATGAAGTTTTAATCGGACACAGAGTAAGTAGGGGCTTATAGTTTTGCCTCCCAACCTTTTACCTCAAGGGTAATGTCAACAATAATAGTTCATGAAAACTCACATCCAATTAGCTATATATACCTGGATCTTTCCAACACATTGTGCTTGCCAAAGGATAAAATGTAAAAAGGAAGGGTGAATATCACCGTGACTCTTATATGAAGTATAAGACAGGAATAAAAGATAGGCCCTTCGCAGAGGGAAGCAGAGGTTGTCATGTGCTTTATGGTTGGATGCACAAAATCTTAACGCAAAAGAACGTCACTTTATATTGCCACTTGTGATATGGACCATTATTATGCAGTCTGTCGCTTTTATTTCTTCCACATCACAAGATCGTACAAAGCTTATTTTCTCCGCGCTAATAAATCATACATATTTAGAGAGCAATTTTTATTGCTTGCAACGATGACAACTTACTTGAAGGATCTTACTCAATCCATAGGTAGATATGGTGGACTCTCATGGCAAAACTGGGTTTAAGGATATTTGGAAGCACATGTAGTATCTCTACTTGGTGCATAGAATTTGGCTAGCATGAGAGGGAAAGGCAAGCTCAACATGTTGGATGATCCATGACAATATAATTTATTTCAGATGTAAGAAAACATAACCCATTACGTTGTCTTCCTTGTCCAACGTGGACTCTTTAGCATGTCATATTTTAATGAGTGCTCACAATCATAAAAGATGTCCAAGATAGTATATTTATATGTGAAAACCTCTCTTTCCTTATTACTTCCCATTAATTGCAACGATGACCAAAACTATGTTTGTCAACTCTCAACAATTTTTATTCATCATACACTTTATATGTGAAGTCATTACTCTCCATAAGATCCATATGATCTCTTTATTTCTTTTTATTTCTTCTCTTTTATTCTATTCCCTCAAGATCATAACAAAATAATCAAGCCCTTGACTCAACACTAATCTTTATTATATATAGCTCACGGACTCGATTACATAGAAGGGTCATAAAGCAAAACTAAAGAACTAGATCATACTAAAACTTTATTCTACTAGATCAAGATATAACAAAAAGGGTCGAACTAAGAAAAATGGTAAATATAAAAGTGATGGTGATACGATACCGGGGCACTCCCCCAAGCTTGGCACTTGCCAAGGGGAGTGCCCATACCCATGTGTTTATGTTTCCTTCCTCGGAGGTGGTGATGATGGAGTTGTTGGTGATGTAGGCTTATCGTCCATCTTCCAAGGCATAGGCTCACCATCATAGAAGGATGATCGAGTCTCCGGGATCCTCAAATTTGCAGCCAAACTCATCCTCTTGAATCTATATTCATACTCATAATTTTGGTTTTGCAGGTCATAGATCTGGGCTTGGAGGCGCTCGATTTTCTCGTGAAGTTTGAAGATGGCCTCCCCAATGTTCTTGTCATCCAGCTTGTGGTTGTTGGTGAACTCCATGATCATTATATGATTGGAGTCGAGTCCATGTTCCACCATCACCTGGCACTTGAAAACTTGTTGCTCCAATGCCTCGAGCCTTGTTTCCACGCTTTCGGTCCTCCTTGGTCCCTCAACATCGCGGATATGCAGCAACCCCTCACGCATCTCAATGGTTTGAGGGTGTTGCAGCACCTCCGTGAGGTAGGTATTGATGACCTTCTCGAAGAACTTGTCCTTGGGGGCACTTGAAGACGCCATGGCGATCTATATCTGTCAGAAAAATAGCTCGAAACAAAAATAGGAGATATTTGCATGGTACGGTGGTAAAAACCTTCGGGAGATTATATAATTAATTTTTACCAACCAAAAGAAGTATCATGTAAGAAAACGGAGTCCTGAGAGCACACGAGGTGCCCACGAGGCAGGGGGCGCGCCCAGGGGGGTAGGGCGCGCCCTCCACCCTCGTGGATGCCTCGTGTCCTTCCCGGACTACTTCTTATTTTTCCTATTTTCTTAAATATTCCAAAACGGAGAAAAATTGCCATTAGAACTGTTTTGGAGTCGGCTTACTTACCATACCACGTACCTATTCCTTTTCGAAGTCTAAAACGTTTGGAAAGTGTCCCTTATGTATTCCTCCGG
Source organism: Triticum dicoccoides (assembly GCF_002162155.2). Taxonomy (NCBI): domain Eukaryota; kingdom Viridiplantae; phylum Streptophyta; class Magnoliopsida; order Poales; family Poaceae; genus Triticum; species Triticum dicoccoides. Next base: position 478,703,270 of record NC_041380.1, read on the forward strand.
GGTTACGGTTTCAATAACATTAGTTTCAACATTTATGGGATTACCTGAGATATAATGTTTGATTCTTTGACCATTCACCACCTTCGGATTTGTGCCTTCGAAGTTGTTGATTTTTATGGCACCGGAATGGTAGACCTCCTTGATGACGTAAGGACCTTCCCATTTAGAGAGAAGTTTGCCTGCAAAAAATCTTAAAATGAGAGTTGTATAACAATACATAACCACCTAGATTAAACTCACGTTTTTGTATCCTTTTATCATGCCATCTTTTAACTTTTTCTTTAAACAGTTTGGCATTCTCGTAGGCCTGGGTTCTCCATTCATCAAGTGAGCTAATGTCAAAAAGCCTCTTCTCACCGACAAGTTTAAAGTCATAGTTGAGCTCTTTAATAGCCCAATATGCTTTATGTTCTAGTTCAAGAGGTAAGTGACATGCTTTACCATAAACCATTTTATACGGATACATACCCATAGGATTTTTATATGCAGTTCTATAAGCCCATAATGCATCATCAAGTTTCTTGGACCAATTCTTTCTAGATCTATTGACAGTCTTTTGCAAAATTAATTTAAACTCTCTATTGCTAAGTTCTACTTGACCACTAGACTGTGGATGATATGGAGATGCAATTCTATGATTAACATCATACTTAGCAAGCATTTTACGAAAGGCACCATGAATAAAATGTGAACCACCATCAGTCATTAAGTATCTAGGGACTCCAAACCTCGGAAAAATAACTTCTTTAAGCATCTTAATAGAGGTGTTATGATCAGCACTACTAGTTGGAATAGCTTCTACCCACTTAGTAACGTAATCAACAACAACTAAAATATGTGTATACCCATTAGAGGAAGGAAACGGTCCCATATAATCAAAACCCCAAACATCAAATGGTTCAATAACAAGTGAATAATTCATAGGCATTTCTTGATGTCTACTAATATTACCAATTCTTTGACATTCATCACAAGACAAAACAAACTTATGGGGATCCTTGAAGAGAGTAGGCCAATAAAAACCGAATTGCAATACCTTATGTGCAGTTCTATCTCCAGCATGGTGTCCTCCATAAGCCTCGGAGTGGCACTTGCGTAGGATATGTTCCTGTTCATGCTCAGGTACACAACGTCTAATAACACCATCTACTCCTTCTTTATAAAGATGTGGGTCATCCCAGAAGTAATGTCTTAAATTATAGAAGAACTTTTTCTTTTGCTGGTACGTGAAACTAGGTGGTATAGATTTAGCAACAATATAATTAGCATAATCAGCATACCATGGAGCAGTACGAGAAGCATTTATGACAACTAATTTTTCATCAGGAAAGCTATCATCAATAGGTAGTGGGTCATCAAGAACATTTTATAACCTAGACAAGTTGTCTGCAACGGGGTTCTCAGCTCCTTTTCTATCAATAATATGCAAATCAAATTCTTGAAGCAAGAGAACCCATCTAATAAGTCTAGGTTTAGCATCTTTCTTTCCCATAAGATATTTAATAGTAGCATGATCAGTGTGTACAGTTACTTTAGAATCAACAATATAAGGTCTGAACTTATCACAAGCAAATACAACTCCTAAAAATTCTTTTTCAGTAGTGGCATAATTTCTTTGGGCACTGTCTGGAGTTTTACTAGCATACTGAATAACATTTAATTTCTTATCAACTCTTTGTCCTAGAACAGCCCCTACAGCATAGTCACTAGCATCACACATAATTTCAAATGGTAAATTCCAATCAGGAGGATGAACAATAGGTGCAGAAATCAAAGCTTTCTTAAGTATTTCAAATGCTTCTACACAATCATCATCAAAGACAAAAGGAACATCTTTTTGTAAGAGAATAGTCAGAGGCCTAGAAATTTTAAAGAAGTCCTTAATGAACCTCCTATAAAAACTGGCATGACCAAGGAAACTTCTTATACCTTTAATGTCCTTGGGACACGACATCTTTTCAATAGCATCAACTTTAGCTTTATCAACTTCAATACCTCTTTCAGAAATTTTATGCCCCAAGACAATACCTTCATTAACCATAAAGTGGCACTTATCCCAATTCAAGACAAGATTAGTTTCTTCACATCTCTACAAAACTCGATCAAGGTTGCTTAAGCAATCATCAAAAGAAGTTCTGTAAACGGAGAAATCATCCATGAAAACCTCAACAATCTTTTCACAAAAGTCAGAGAATATAGCAGTCATACATCTTTGAAAGGTAGCAGGTGCATTACATAAACCAAAAGGCATACGTCTATAAGCAAAGGTACCGAAAGGGAAAGTAAAAGTTGTCTTTTCTTGATCCTCTTTTGATACAGGAATTTGAGAGAAACCAGAATAACCATCTAGAAAGCAAAAATGTGTATGCTTGGATAATCTTTCTAGTATTTGATCAACAGAAGGTAAAGGGTAATGATCATTTTTAGTAGCTTTATTTAATTTGCGGAAATCAATTACCATTCTATAACTTGTAACAATTCTTTGTGGGATCAATTCATCTTAATCATTAGGAACAATAGTAATACCTCCCTTCTTAGGGACACAATGGACATGACTTACCCACTGACTATCAGTAACGTGATAAATTATACCTACCTCTAGAAGCTTTAGTATTTCTTTTCTTACCACTTCTTTCATCTTAGGATTTAACCTTCGTTGGTGATCAACAACTGGTTTAGCGTCTTTCTCCAGTTTTATTTTGTGCTGGCATAGAGTGGGACTAATGCCCTTAAGATCATCAAGAGTATATCTGATAGCAGCATGATGCTTCTTCAGAGTTTTCAATAATTTCTTTTCTTCATGCTCTGAAAGGTTAGCACTAATAATAACAGGATATATATCTTTCTCATCAAGATAAGCATATTTAAGAGTATCAGGTAAAGGTTTAAGCTCAAACACAGGATCACCCTTAGGTGGAGGAGGATCCCCTAGGATTTCAACAGGCAAGTTGTGTTTCAAAATAGGTCCCTGTTTAAAGAATACTTCATCTATTTCCCTTCTTTCATTCATAAACATATCATTTTCATGGTCTAGCAAATATTGTTCCAAACGATCAGTAGGAGGCACAACAATAGAAGCAAGACCAATAATTTCATCTTTACTAGGCAATTCTTTATCATGGGGTTGTCTATGAAACTTAGCAAAATTAAACTCATGAGACATATCACCCAAACCAACAGAAACAATATCCTTATTACAGTCTATCTTAGCATTAACAATATTCAAGAAGGGTCTACCAAATATAATGGGACAAAAGTCAACTTGTGGGGAACCAAGAACAAGAAAATCAGTAGGATATTTAACTTTTCCACACAAGACTTCAACATCTCTTACAATCCCAACTGGTGAGATAGTATCTCTATTGGCAAGCTTAATAGTAACATCAATCTCTTCTATCTCAGCAGGTGCAATATCATGCATAGTTTCTTTGTATGAGGAATGAGCTATTGCACTTGTACTAGCAACCATATCACATAAGCCATGATAGCAATGATCTCCTATTTTAACAGAAATAACAGGCATGCCTACAACCGGTCTATGTTTATTTTTAGTATCAGGTCTAGCAATTCTAGCAAATTCATTGTAGAAGTAAATAACATGCCCATCAATATTGTCGGCCAAGAGATCTTTAACCATAGCAACACTAGGTTCAACTTTAATTTGCTCAAGGGGTTTAGGTGTCTTAATACTACTTTTGTTAACCATAGTTGAAGCTTTAGCATGATCCTTTATTCTAACAGGGAAATGTGGTTTCCCAATATAAGCAGTAGGAACAACAAGATCATTATAAGTGATAGTCTTTTCTTTAACTTTAATAGGTGCAACTACTTTTACTTCAATGGGATGATTATATTTAAACCACTTCTCCTTAGGGAGATCAACATGAGTAGCAAAGGATTCACAGAAAGAAGCTACTATCTCAGAGTCAAGTCCATATTTAGTGTTAAATTCACGGAAAGCATCGGTATCCATAAAAGATTTAACACAATCAAACTTAGGTGTTATACCTGACTCCTTACCTTTGTCGAGGTCCCAATCTTCAGAGTTGCGTTTAATTATTTCCAATAAATCCCATTTGAATTCAATAGTCTTCATCATAAAAGATCCAGTACAAGAAGTATCGAGCATGGAGCGATTACTGAGAGAAACCCGAGCATAAATTTTTTGAATCATTTCTTTTGAGAGCTCATGATTGGGGCATGAATATAACATTGACTTAAGCCTCCCCCAAGCTTGAGCGATGCTTTCTCCTTCGCGAGGCCAAAAATTATATATATAATTGCGATCACGATGAACCAGATGCATAGGATAAAACTTCTGATGAAATTTCAATTTCAATCGTTGGTAGTTCCATGATCCAATATTATCACATAGCCTAAACCATGTCAATGCATCTCCCTTCAAAGATAAAGGGAAGACCTTCTTCTTGATAACATCCTCGGGCATACCTGCAAGCTTAAATAATCCACAAACTTCATCCACATAGATTAGGTGCAAATCGGGATGTAATGTTCCATCACCTGTGAAAGGATTAGCTAGCAGTTTCTCTATCATACCCGAAGGAATGTCAAAGTAAACATTTTCAGTAGGTTCAGTAGGTTGAGGAGCAACTCTTTGCTCTACTGGTCGGGGTGAAGATACCCCGAACAAGCCCCTCAAATGATTATGTTCCATAGTAACAAGTGACAGTAAATTTCAGCACACTACATAAATTCTTCCTTACCAAAGGCGCTTCACTCCCTGGCAACGGCGCCAGAAAAGAGTCTTGATGACCCACAAGTGTAGGGGATCTATCGTAGCCTTTTCGATAAGTAAGAGTGTCGAGCCCAACGAGGAGCAGAAGGAAATGATAAGCGGTTTTCAGCAAGGTATTTTCTGCAAGCACTGAAATTATCGGTAACAGATAGTTTTGTGATAAGGTAATTGGTAACTGGTAACAAATAGTAAAAGTAAATAAGGTGCAGCAATATGGCCCAATCCTTTTTGTAGCAAAGGACAAGCCTGGACAAACTCTTATATAAAGGAAAGCACTCCCGAGGACACATGGGAATTATTGTCAAGCTAGTTTTCATCACACTCATATGATTCGCGTTTGGTACTTTGATAATTTGATATGTGGGTGGACCGGTGCTTGGGTACTGTCCTTACTTGGACAAGCATCCCACTTATGATTAACCCCTATTGCAAGCATCCGCAACTACAATAGAAGTATTAAGGTAAACCTAACCATAGCATGAAACATATGGATCCAAATCAGCCCCTTACGAAGCAACGCATAAACTAGGGTTTAAGCTTCTGTCACTCTAGCAACCCATCATCTACTTATTAGTTCCAAATGCCTCCCTCTAGGCCCAAACAATGGTGAAGTGTCATGTAGTCGACGTTCACATGACACCACTAGAGGGATGACAACATACATCTCATCAAAATATCAAACGCATACCAAATTCACATGACTGCTTATAGCAAGACTTCTCCCATGTCCTCAGGAACAAACATAACTACTCACAAATCATATTCATGTTCATAATTAGAGGGGTATTAATATGCATAATGGATCTGAACATATGATATTCCACCAAGTAAACCAACTAGCATCAACTACAAGGAGTAATCAACACTACTAGCAACCCACGGGTACCAATCTGAGGTTCGGATACAAAGATTGGATACAAGAGATGAACTAGGGTTTGAGATGATATGGTGTTGGTGAAGATGTTGATGGAGATTGACCCCCTCCCGATGAGAGGATCGTTGGTGATGACGATGGTGATGATTTCCCCCTCCCGGAGGGAAGTTTCCCCGGCAGAACAGCTCCGCCGGAGCCCTAGATTGGTTCCGCCAAGGTTCCGCGTTTCGTCCCGTGAGCTTGCTTATGATTTTTTACTCGAAGAAAGACTCCATATAGCCAAAGATGGGCATCGGAGGGCCACCAGGGGGCCTATGAGGCAGGGGCGCGCCCCCACCCTCGTGGATGGCGGGTGGCTCCCCTCTGGTACTTCTTTCGCCCAATATTTTTTATACATTCTGAAAGTAATTCCCGTGGAGTTTCAGGACTTTTGGAGATGTGTAGAATAGGTCTCTAATATTTGCTCCTTTTCCAGCCCAGAATTCCAACTACCGGCATTCCCCCTCTTCATGTAAACCTTGTAAAATAAGAGAGAATATGCATAAGTATTGTGATATAATGTGTAATAACAGCCCATAATGCAGTAAATATTGATATAAACGCATGATGCAAAATGGACGTATCAAGTTCCGTTAGCATGATGGCGTGGTGACAGTGATGGTGACGTGATCCGCGCTGGGCTTCGCCTAAGCACTACGACGCTATGACTGGAGGAGTAAACTGTGGAGGGGGGCATCGCACATGGCTAAGAGAACTGTTCGTCTCCCTTTGGCGTGCCCCCGCCCTCGTATATAAAGGAGGGGAGAGGAGGCGGCCGGCCAGGAGGGGGCACGCCAAGGGGGAGTCCTACTAGGACTCCCAGTCCTAGTAGGATTCGCCCCCACCTTTCCCTTTCTTCACCGGAGGGAAAATGAAGGAGATGGAGAGGGAGAGGGAAAGGGGGGCCCGCACCCCCTCCTCCTTGTCCTATTCGGACCCCCTAGGAGGGGGACGCCCCCCCATGGGCTTCCCTCTCTCTCCCCTAGGCCCGTGTAGGCCCAATACTTCCCCAGGGGGTTTCGGTAACCCCTCGGTACTCCAGTAAAATACCCGAATCACTTGGAACCGTTCTGATGTCCGAATACTACCTTCCAATATATGAATCTTTACCTCTCGACCATTTTGAGACTCCTCGTCGTGTCTGTGATCTCATCCAGGACTCTGAACAAACTTCGGTCACCAAAACACATAACTCATAATACAAATCGTCATCGAACGTTAAGCGTGCAGACCCTACGGGTTCGAGAACTATGTAGACATGACCGAGACACATATCCAATCAATAACCTATAGCGGAACCTGGATGCTCATATTGGTTCCTACATATTCTACGAAGATCTTCATCGGTCAAACCGCAATAACAATATATGTTATTCCCTTTGTCATCGGTATGTTACTTGCCCGAGATTCAATCGTCGGTATCATCATACCTAGTGCAATCTCGTTACCGACAAGTCTCTTTACCCGTTTCGTAATTCATTATCCCGCAACTAACTCATTAGTTACATTGCTTGCAAGGCTTATAGTGATGTGCATTACCGAGAGGGCCCAGAGATACCTCTCCGATACTCGGAGTGACAAATCCTAATCTTGATCTATGCCAACCCAACAAACACCTTCAGAGACACCTGTAGAGCATATTTATAATCACCCAGTTACGTTGTGATGTTTGATAGCACACAAGGTGTTCCTCCGGTATTCGGGAGTTGCATAATCTCATAGTTAGAGGAATATGCATAAGTCATGAAGAAAGCAATAGCAATAAAACTTAACGATCATTATGCTAAGCTAACAGATGGGTATTGTCCATCACATCATTCTCTAATGATGTGATCCCATTCATCAAATGACAACACATGTCTATGGGCAGGAAACTTAATCATCTTTGATTAACGAGCTAGTCAAGTAGAGGCATACTAGGGACACTCTGTTTTGTCTATGTATTCACACATGTACTAAGTTTCTGATTAATACAATTCTAGCATGAATAATAAACATTTATCATGATATAAGGAAATATAAATAACAACTTTATTATTGCCTCTAGGGCATATTTCCTTCATCCCCCTAGCGCACGCCTCCCACCCTTGCCACCGCCTCGCGGCTCTTCTGACTTTGACTCCAAGTCCCCTGGGTGTATTTTGGTCCAAGAAAAGTCATCGTGAAGTTTTATTCCGTTTGGACTTCGTTTGGTATTCCTTTTCTACGAAGCTCGAAAACAAGGAAAAAACAAAACTGGCACTGGGCTCTAGGTTAATAAGTTTGTCCCAAAAATAATATAAAATAGCATATTAATGCATATAAAACATCCAAAACAGATAATATAATAGCATGGAACAATCAAAAATTATAGATACGTTGGAGACGTATCAATGAGTTGGGTGAGGGTTTGGGGTTCTTAGTGGGTGGTTTTTTTCGTTCTTCTTGGCAGTTTGGGATGTTTTTTCGTTCTTGTTGGGTATGCCTTCGTCTCCTCTGTTTAAAGCATTTTTGCCAAAAAATATCATGGTTTGTGTTGTTTTCAATTAATCCACTGGCTACCTTTCTCCATCTCCCTTGCCACCTATGTGTTTATTCGAGAACACCTTCACTGGCATGCCTCCAGTGTTTTAGGTATGAGTTTTCTAGATCAAGTTTTCTAGTGCATCGAACAAGTTGGTGGGGACTCAGAGTATGTTTTTAATTCTTTGTTTGGTTTTGTCCATCTCTTTTGGGTGGTCCTTTTTTATCTTTTCCCATGCACCAAATCAAAGTCGGCTCTTGTTTGTTCCATGGTTGGTATCTTCTACCCAATCCAGGGCTTATTCCTCTAAATTTTGTTGGTAAAATCCATCCGAAGACTTTGGCAACCAAGCAGTTACATGCTCCTCGAGTTGTCGCAACTTGCATTTGGGCGGATATGGTTCTTGGCGTCACCCATTAATTGGTGTCAGCCCTGCCTAGCAGTCGGCAACTCCCCATGTGGTTAGCGTGGATGCGATTTGGATGCCTTTATGAAACAGTGGAAGCATTTATTTATGAAGGAACAACACGTGCACTACCCATTGACAGTGAAAAGGGCGCATACTGTGCATGCAATGATATGTAGTGCTTGTTTCCAGCTCGTCTGTGGTTGTATCAAGGGATTTCAATATCCCTTTTTATACACCTTGCTCAATTAAAGAGAATGACTAGGGGTTTAAGTTTGCCAAAGAAAACCAAGAGAATAGGTCGTCGTGACCAAACAAGACTCATCATTGTGTCATTGCATTGGGGTTAAAGTTTCAAGAAAAATGTTGAAATTATAACTTTCATTGAGAAAATAGATAATGAATCATGTTGATGGATGAGAAACCTAAGCCAACTCTTCACCAAAATGTTATTTATGGACTAATATGGAATAGCAGATAATAGTTAATACATCGTTGGGACTTGTATAATCTCTTTTCGAGGCGAAACAATATAGGGATCAACCTTTTTGTAGGTACAAACTTTGCACTTTAGGAACGATAAGGTTACATATAGACCCAAAGAATACACGTAACTCCGCTAAAGGCTAGTGAGGTGTTGGATGGCCACAACCAGGTTTCCTCGAGCACATACAAAGCTACCACGTGTCACCGCCACTGACTTGATCTTGGCTTGTACATGACCATCCCGAGCTCAAGCTTTCTCGCGCAAAACAACAACGTAGGAAAACTCCCACGTAACACACTAACGACCTCACGTGACCATGAGCATTGTCGGGATATGGCATTTCTAGTGGCACACATGATTGAGGGTATGTTTCCTTGGAGTATAACAACATCCAGAGAGGAAATAAAAACAAAACCAAAAACTCTATCATCCAAATGCAAATGAGCAAAAGCACTTCTAAAACAAATTGGACAACAAATCTGGCAGGTGGTGACATAAGGGGGTAAAGTAGTAAAAACAACCTCAACACTCGAAACATTTAACGCCGTGAGTCGATCTTAAATCCACACGCCAGCCACAATCTTCTTTGTTTCACCCCCTATAAGAGTTGATACAAGGCACCACGTGTAGGTTGGGTGCAAAAAGATTTTGGATAGTCGACGTCGATCAAGGGGTTGGGAAATAAAAATCATAGCACCTCACATTCCAAGCGAATGATTAGAGAAAGAAAGAGAGGGGCATTAGGAGCATTGGCAAACAAATCTGAGTGTCGCCGTGTACTTGATAATGGGGAAATGGCATTATAACCACTCCCAAGCCCCTTTACTTTCTTCGCCTTGTCGTCATCCTCATGGCCTAGAGGGGAAGGAGCATAAGAAAAATAAGGGATGATCCAGATCTATTCTCCCATCTATTGATAAACATGATTTATAAAACTAAAATCTAGCACTAGGCATGTATGTTGTACGAATGAGAAGGTGTTCAAGCCCCATTCCCCCTTCTCTTACAAAACTCGACGAAGAGAATAGGGAGATATGTGTCGGAGGGAGAGAGAGAGAGAGACGAGAGACAAGAGAGAGAGAGAGAGAGAGAGAGAGAGAGAGAGAGAGAGAGAGACGAGAGAGACGAGAACAAGGTATATGGGAAGAAGAGGAGAGTTGTATAATCTCAATATGTCAAAATATTGAGACATGTTCCTTGAGAGTTCTCTATGGTCACACCTCACCTAGTGAAAATAATCATGACGTTAACTGCATTGGTGATAATGTGATTAACATGAGAGTGAAATGCACCATATGTTCCAAAACTATTTTGAGTGACTCGTGTGGGTCCTAGCACTTTGATAATTGCCATCCATGCCACGAAAGTGTAAATAGTGAGCCAGTTCATCTATGTCCAAATCTGCCCGATGCTATTTGACTGTCCTAGCCGGTCAAGATGGAGAGGATGATGTGTGCAGTGATGAGAGGCGGTTCCTTATTTGGCTTGGTTGTGGAGACAAAGACACGACGTTTGGAGGTTGGAGTAAGATGTGATCATATTGTAATTCGAGGTAGCCAATGCCACGTGGTGTGCTTCCAACCTCAATTGCTTGCTACTCAACCCTTGTCCTCGAAGATGATGCACGCCTCCTTCTGCTCTTTGGTACGCATCAGTTCTTGTCGTGGTGACCTACTTGTACTATTAGGCTCCGACCACATCTACATCGACCTCTCTACTAGTCGTTCTAACTCCCCTTCAACTCCTCCTGCCCTCTCACGCTTGATTCCGCCGGGGCTTGTCCGCAAGCTCGATAGCCTAGCCCCACCACAATGACACTTTACACTTTCAGTAGACGCAAGGAAGCTCCCCACCAATGAGCCCCGTCACGCTCTAGAGAAACACACTTGATGATGACGCCATGAGGCGCTGCCCGAAAGACGCCTTACTTTAAGAGTGGACCTATGACAAGGATGTGGTCCCTCCTCGCATGTGCCACTCGTCCATTCTCCTAATCTTAAAACTCTAAACTAAAAAGCAAACCCGATCACGAGCTCGATTCCTCGAGGAGGAAGAACACAAAGAGTATGAGAACGAAGAAATATATGAATGATTCTAAGGCTTCATTTGAGGTGACATATAACCAGAAGGTTGTTGCAAAAAAACAAATCAACCGAATTTGACAGAAATTATGTTGCCGATCCTCCTTTTGTCCGGTGTCGCCGGTCAACACGCCAGCTGAGACATTCAAATGGCACCGCGACAACTTTTGAACCTGAATGACTCAGATTACGCTATCAATGCCTAGATGATGATTTTCAAGGTTTCAAGATCTATGTGATAGAAATTCAAAATACTTTAGAGACATAGTACAATGCACTTCACTCTAAAGATTTTGACATAGTGTGAGGCCCCGAGGGCATAATTGTCTAGTCGAGTTCACAGTTTCTCAGATCAGATCCAAGCATCCAAGATCCAACGATCAGCAACTCCCACGGCTCCACGGATCTCCGACCTTTATCTCCCGATCTTTCACACGCCGGCAGCAGCGCCAGCAACACTTCCGGGGTCTCCCCATCATCTTCTCCGTCACACCTACCAGCAGAGGAGAGGGATCTCTCTCCCTCCGCCTCCCCATCCATGGCGGCGCCGAGCTGGATCCGGCTGCCGCGCGCCACCGTAATCCTGCTCCTGCTCGCCCTCCACCTCTCCCTCTCCCTCGCCGCCCAGTTCGAGGGGTTCGACTCCGACGAGCTCCCCTCCGCCGCCGCCGCCGACGTCGCGTCCTCCGACGATGACGACGAGGGGCTCGACATCGACCTCCCGCCCCCTCCTCCCATCACCGTCTCCGTCTCCGCCCCTTCCCCTCCCGTGACCACCACCACCACTGCCGCAAACCCTAACCTCACCCCCAACCCCGCGGTCACGCCCCCGAATCCCACCCCCTCGCTCGACTTCTGGGACGAGGACGAGTTCGAGGGCATCCCCGTTCCAGAAGCGGCGGCCTCCGGCGACTCCTCCGCGCCGGCCGAGTCCGCCTCGTCAGATCCCTCCGCCGAGGAAGCGGCCGAGGCGGCGCCGGCCGCGCCGAGGGGCCCCGCGGAGCTCCTCCGCGCGTTCGCCGTCGAGATCGCGTGCGTCAGCTTCCTGATCTGCTTCGTGCTCAACTACTTCACCGGGAAGCGGCAGAACGAGGCGATCGCGCTGGCCTGGGCCACCAAGTTCGCCACCAGGGACTCCATCTTCGACAAGAACTTCAGCCTCCTCGGCACCGGCGACGGGAAGGACACGCCGCTCCTGCTCAAGGAAGGGCAGGACGTGTTCAAGTTCTACGCCAGCGGCAGGCGCTTCTGCCAGGGGGTGCTCGCCACCATGGAGATGCGTGCGCGGCACGACCTGCTGTCCAAGCTGCTGGAGCTGGTCTTCCCCAGGAAGGACACCATCACTTTCGAGGTGGTGATGAACGAGGATGCCATGGATCACGTGATGGTGGCTGTGGCTAGGAAGAAGGCGGCCAAGGCGATGCAGAAGGAGGAGAGGGATCTGCAGAAGTTTGCCTCTGTTCTCGCTCCTGCATCCGCTGGGAAGAAGTGGGTTGCAGATGAGCTTGCAGTGGTGGCCGAGTCAAAGGAGGTTGCTGGGGATATGATCACTGAGGCTGTGCTGGATCAGGTGAGAGTTTAATTGCTTAGCTCCATTGAGAATTTGCATCTTATAGATACAGCTGAACTGGGTAACATAGTTTAAACAGGAACAGATATCCTGCTGATTTAGACTTTCTTTATGAAAGCATCATAGGTAATCTAAATTAGGATTGAGCTAGTATAACTTTTGAATTGTTTAAGAACAGACCAAAAGGAGAAAGGTTGATTTGAGAACCCAACACACTCTTGAATTATGATGTCATTAATCACAGATATTGGATTTGGATTATGCGTGAGATAACTTATAAATTACTGAATCGAGCTTTAACTTCCAGAGAGAATTAGCGTCAAACAATTCCCCATGTTTACAACTAATATTCCACGTGGGTAGCATCTTGTAAGATATTATAGTATTGGTGCTATATTATCAAGTGGCAACAAAAACTGCGTGTTTTTAAGCTAGCAAGTATCGACCTATCATGGCAATGTCTTTTACGTAAGATTTTATTTATTTTGGACATGCCATATTTGTCTGGGAATGGTTTTTCGAGCAGCTTTTGCACATATGCAGATGTTGTGCTGCATGATCAAACCTCATTTGGATATGGAAGGGATGTCTGGAGCCTTAAAGCCTAAAACTGTACCCCAACCACCATAACTTCTATGACTGAAGTAACTCCTCAGTTTTAATACATGAACAAAATTATGTGCATTGTGTAGCCATTCTGCTTGGAAACAGATGTTTTTGTAGTTTGCTTAGCTTAGTGTGGGATTTTTGTGTGTATAGGCTGGCCTTGGTATGGTCAGATTTATTGAAAAAGTAGATTTGATCTCAAACAGCAGGTACAATAAAAAGCAAGCTAGTTTTTGGCCCCTGATCTTGGTTGTAAGCATCCAGCCATGAGCATAAGCCTGCCTAAATGATCTTCCATAAAATCTGAAAAATATCGATGGACCCTACTACGAGGTTATTGACTTTAGTGTGACTTTACGATGATTGAGCAGTGTTACACAGTGCCCTACATCTATTTGATGTTCTCACTTTTTTTCTGCAGGTGCTTGGCGAGAAAGCTTTCGAGAAAATGGGGAAGTGGTTCATCTCACTTCATTTTTCAGATCAACTGGCAGGCTCTTACAAGAAAGTCCTCTCATTCAAGTTTGTGCTGCCAGATGCAAACAACATGGCTGATATGACAAAATTAGTTGCTCTTGTGCCATTCTACATTGATTTGGTTGGACGATACAAGCTGAGCTCACATGTAAGCACCGACCTTGTTTCTTCCTCTTGGTTCACAGGATTTTCAGTTATATTTTCTAAATCCTGCTATCCATGTTGAACTGTAGGCACGCTCAAAAACTGATGCTGCTAGGACGAAGGCCGCCCAGGAGGCTTTCAGGGAACTTCAGGGTGTCAGGCAGGAAACCCTGCTGAGGAAAAAGGCCGAAAAGAAAAAACTCATGGAAGAGGCAGAGGCCAAACTTAGCGCCGAGGTACTCCGGAAGAAAGAAGAGAAAGAGCGGAATCGGCAGATGAAGAAGGGGGCGCCCAAAGTTAAAATGCTGCGCTCGTAATAACATCAAGAATCTGTCATAGTTATTGGCTTTGCTGTTCACTCGCTGATTAGCCTATCTATAGTTCAGCATCGGCTAGACTCTTTTATGTTCCAATTTTGGGCCATCAGATTTGCTGTTATGAGAATCAAGCGAAAGTAAGAGAAAAAGAAATGCTGACAAGATGCCCGGTCCAAGTGTTTTCGTCGCATGTTGGTGGTTCCGTCTATCTGATTCGGGTGCACAGCAGCTCATTTGTAAGAAAAAACTCAAGACACTTCCCTGATTTGCTGTGTAATAGTATGTTGATAGATCTGTGGTCAGAAACTACACTTGGCTTACATGGTTTCATGTTTAAGCCGGCTTGCTTGCTGTTAGCCTGTCAATGCTCACTTTACTCGTATCCTTTACCCCCACTGGCTGAATAATCGTGGCGGCATGTTTTATCTGTTTCAGTCTCTTGTGCTATGCCTAGAAATAATACAGTAGGAAAATAATTTGATGATGCTATACTGTGTTACTCCGTGCGTAAATAAGATCGTGGTTGATGCTATGCTATGCTCTGCTCTCCTTGTCTGTCTGCCGGCGGAGTGTCTGGCGTGGTGCTCTTGAGGCGTGCACTCTGTTCGCCACCGCTGGAGCATTCTAGGTCTGCTTCCCTCTCTGATAGTATAATCAGCCTCTTCGGCAGTTTCTTTGCATCAGCGGGCTTACAAAATGCGCAGGAGCTATGTTTTTTGACCAAACTTAGCATTACAGTACGGAACGTGTGCTAGATTCGTGGTTGATGGATGGCGGGTGGTTTCATTCTTCGGTGTCTTAGTCGTGATTGGGTGCTAAATCTGAAGTTTAATGGCGTGTTTAGGGTGTTGCCCTGGTGTGATTCGTTTAATAACAATGGCTTCATTCTTGGTGAGTCACTTTAGAAGTCCGCAAAGCTGCATATTAGCGATGGAATGGAGCTGCTTCGAACTGAGTGAGGAGGTGGTCCATCTTTTTTTTCTTTGGTGGCTGCCGTGGTGGTGCCGAAGACACGTGACAGACGCTGGTGTCAAGCTTAAAATGTTCTACCATTTTTTTAGTTTTATCATGTCGGTCCTTACATGACTTACATGACTTGTACTTCGAACTTACGATATAAATGAGTATTACGATGAAAAAAAACGTGCAGTAGATCTGACGAGGGCATACTAGGGAAAGCATCAAAGCTGTACACCGCGCAACGGGGAAATCGGCAGAAGAAAAACGCGACTCACCTCCCTCTGCGGCCGCGCGCGATCCAATGGAGGGGGTGCAGGCGGCCGTGACGGCGCACCTGGACCAGGTGTCGGGCCTCGTCCAGGCGCTCTCCTCCGAGCTCCGCAGCGGGATCGGCCCCGCCGCCGACAGCCTGCTCGCCTTCGTCCGCGCCGTCGACTGGACGGTACCCCGCGAGAAATTCCCCCTCCCTTTCTCCCCGTCTATCTTTCCTTTGGAGCTAACTAACGATTCGCGTCGCCGCGTGTCCAGGAGCCATGGCTGCTGTGCTTGATGGCGTTCCACGCGGGCCTGCTGCTGACGGCCGTCGGGCTGAGGAGGAATGCCAACCTGCAGTTCTTCTTCTTGTTTCTTGCTTGTGAGTTCTCATCTCTGGGACGGGACAGACACAGTATAGTAAATTTTGCCGGGAGTGTAAGTGGGGCTATGATTTTATCTTTATGAGTTCCAACTTCTAACCACAGCAGCTTTTGTCCAATTTTACTTCTAGTTGTGTTTCATACATCACTAGGGAAGTAATATGTAGTCCAGTTATTTGCGCAATCCATTTTGTATAACTCAATTCTTGGTATAAGATTGAAAACTGAAGATAAAAATGAGTATGTGGAGGTTTTCAATTAGGGCATGATCCACTAGTTGGCTGATTGCAGGCAGCAATATCACTGGTCTAGGTGTATCTCGCTACCTTCGGCACATAACTGAATGCCAGCTTTCTGCTGCCATAGATTTCTCGAATACTTGTGCTACCATAGATGTCGTATTGTATTGCCATTCTAGTTCTTGCCCGAATAGTTAAGGTTTGACAAAATTGCGACATTGCCTTATCTAAGATTCGATGCCTTGGCACGAAGATTAAACATTCAGAATATCGTAATGAATTGAAGGGCATTGAATGGGGACGATGTGGGAAATTTAGCTTGTTACAGTAGACCATATAATGTGTGAAAGAAAAGTGCAAGGCTAGAACAGCTTATAGTATGACGCAGAGAAAGCATGCTATAAGCTAACAGTTTTAGTGACTTGGGAAAAATTCCGTGGAATTGTAGTTGTCAGCGTGTGCACCTCAAATGTGGTTTAATTTTTTTTGTACAGCTTTAAGCCATAATTTGCAACACAAGTAATTTCTAGTGTTTTGAGAAGGACCAAATGAAGCCGATACATCAGGTTGCAATAAGATCTCAAGGGCAGGCACCTGGCCGTTTGATCTACTGACATTCTGATTGGTTCCACGGTTTCCTGTTTGCAGATTCAGGGGTGTATCTAGCTGAAAAGATAAACATCTACCTAGCAGAGCACTGGAAGATCTTCGCCAGCCGGAATTACTTTGACCGCGCTGGAGTTTTCGTCTCCGTTGTTTGGTCCGGCCCCCTTGTCTTCATATCTATCGTCACCGTGGTTAGTAAAAGACCTTACACGTTCCGAAGCAAACCTTTTCGTCAATTAGATTCTGCAATCAATTTGCGGTTCAGCTTTGTTTACAATCCAAATCTTTCTGACGGTTCCAGGTTAGCTCTCTTATTACACTGTGCCAGTTAATGGTGAAATGGAAGAGAGCAGAACTAAGGCATCGGGCTCGTCTTGCTCGTGACAAGGAGGAATGATTTCATATCCTATTTTGGAAGAAGGGAACAGAGTGTTGAATTGTTGACCTTAGTCAGTGCTTGGATCTTAGAGGGATGCGCAGTTACCAAGTACCGTAAATGCTTCATCTGCTATCAGCATAGCATGTAATCTTCAGCTGCTCTTTCTTAGTAGTGTATTTCTATTATTCTCTGGGTCATCAACTTCGGTAATGGTTAGGTATGCAGAAAACTAGATAGATGTTGTATCTGGCTCCATCCTGTTTTATTTGTAGCTAACCTGACGATGTAAGTTTGTTTGATATTCGCTA
>NC_041380.1:478720858-478742823 GCF_002162155.2 Triticum dicoccoides
CCAGTGCAAAGGTTATTTTCTGTAGCGAGATGAGTGATAAATATCATATACTCCCTCCGTAAAGAAATATAAGAGCATTTAGATCACTACTTTAGTGACCTAAACGCTTTTATATATTTTTACAGAGGGAGTAGATATAAGTACGTATAATATAAGAAGCTCAGAATAGGAGAAAAAACACACACCAGAACAAGCAAAATGCAGGGAGGTCTTTACTACTACTTCTGCTCCTAAATGTTTAAACTGCTTTAGGAACAGAGGGTGCAATTCCTAAAACAGGAACTTGGAGAAGTAGCATGTCAACTTGACCTTTTATTATTTCCTTTCAGCACTGATGGACAAATATGTGCATCAGTGGTTATTGCCAGAATTTTACATATTACAAGCGAAACAAATTTGTTTAGGCAGAAACATCACAATTTCTTTAGCCTCTTAACAACCGCTTGGCCGGCAAAGAATTCCTGAACTTCTTCCTATACAAGAAAAAACCTAGGGCACCGAGCAAGGGCCAAGATGTTACCACAGCAATGTAAGCCAGCCACCAGACCGACCTCCCCTGGGATCGAATGAGCTGGTTAATGGATTTCTTAACGGGGGCAATGGCATCTCGGATTTTATCTGTGGAGAGCTCTTCTCGCTGCTCTTGTGACCCTACAAGGCCTTGGGCAGGCGCTACATTATCCTCTGAGCTGTTTGTATTCTTCACCGCGCTGTGACTCTCATCCTGTAACACACTGGTGGACCCATTCTGTTGTACATTAATCATCCCATCACTGCCTTCCATTTCACTGACGGTCCGCTTATCCAAGGAGTCATGAATGTTGGTATCCTCATTTGTTACTGCAGCTACCATTCCATCTTCCATGAGATTGACATATGGGCCCTTATCAATGGATGATTCCATCGAAGATTGCAACCCATGCTCTTGAATCTGCATTCAAATGTTAATAAGTTATATCATGTTATCAAAGATGACTTGCGGTCTATTAATAATCACCACCTTCTGTCGATGCATGCAAGGACTGTCATGTAGAGCAGAGAAAAACTCGGAGACAGGTTTCACCCACCTATAAAACAGAGGAAGACATTATCAGATACCATCACACATAGAATCTCAAAGGTCGCATCAGAAGTTAAAAAAAGAAAGGTGTGAAAGGAAAGGAATTTGAAGAGTGGCAGTTAAAAGTTAAAACAATGCACCCAATGCATTTGTCGTACAGAACGTAATTTAGACATGTGCACATTCTAATACAATTTTGTAGAGTATATTTATGGATTTCTCAAAATTAGAGTATATTTATGCATTGCCTGAGAAACAACGAGGTGCAAGGGGGCGGCGGGCAACAAGATTTGGGCATTTGGCATGCTAGGGGGCTGCACCAGGGCGATCCCCTGTCGTTCCTTCTGTTTGTGCTGGTTATTGATATTCTCACTGCAATCATCATTCGTGGGGAGCAGGAGATGCTTTTTGGATCGCTGGACCGCTGGGGCATTAGGCACCGCCTATCTGTCAATGCTGACGATGTTGTTCTTCTGATTCGGCCTCTGGTTAGCGAGGCTGAGGCAGTGGTGGGTCTGCTCAAGGCATTTGGTGCAGCTTCCGGTTTACACTGCAACTTGGCAAAAAGCTTTGCCTCTCTGATACGATTCGACGAGGCCAACCTTCAGGCGATTCTGCACACTCTTGCTTGCCCGGTTAAATGCTTCCCGGTTCGCAATTTGGGGCTGCCACTCTCTGCCAAACAGCTGACCAAGAATGATCTACAGCCTTATGTGGATCGGGCTGCGGGGCATCTGCCGACCTGGAAAGCGTCCTTGCTGCGCAGCGCAGGCCGTCTGGTGCTGATAAATTCCACTCTCACGGCCATTTACCCGATGCTCGTGCTTGACCTCCCACCCTGGTTCCTTGCTTGTATCGATAAATTGTGCCGTGGATTTTTTTGGTGTGGACATGCTCAAGCCAAGGGAGGTAGCTGCCTTGTTAACTGGAAGCTCGTCTGCACGCTGGAAGAGTATGGGGGCTTAGGAGTCAAGAATCTGCATTACCTGAATAATGCCCTAATGCTCAAATGGAGATGGCTTGAAAAGGTGGGCCAGGACAAACCTTGGGAGTCTCCAGATTAACCTACCGCCTGATTCTGCCGCTGTTGGTGATGCGGTTTTGGAGTGTGTGCTCGGTGATGGCAAAAGGATGACATTCTGGTCTGACCACCGGATCAACTGCATGAGTGTTCAGCAGATCGCCCCGGCTATTATGCGATTTGTCAAGCCCTCTGCGATGCACAGGGTGGTGGTGGATGCGCTACCGGCGGCGGCTTGGGTCCAGGATATTAAGGGCACCCCTTCGGTGCCGGCGATCGGCGATTTGTTTCTTCTGTGGAACTCCCTTTTGGGTGTGGATCTGGGTATGCAACCGGGTAGGTTCAGGTGGAGACTGTCTTAGGATGGAAGGTTCTCTTCCCGATCAACCAACCAAAGCTTCTTCTTTGGCCAGGAGTTCTTCCCTGGTGCGGCCGAGCTTTGGGGATCGTGGGCGCGCGCTGCACAATCTCAGTACTAGAAATAAAGATCTTTGTGTGGCTCGCACTGCACAATCGCCTGTGGACTGCGGATAGACTTGCGAAGAGAAACCTTCAACACCCGCCTCAATGTGTGCTCTGCTGCCAGGAGGACGAGGCGGCAAACCATTTGCTGCTTGGGTGCTCTTTTTCCTGCGAAATTTGGTATAATGTGCTACTGGGGAAGTGGCTGCATCGGTTCACTCCGCATCCCGGAGTTCTTCTGAGAGGTTGGTGGCCTCAGGTGAGCGCAGCTGTCAGGACCTCTTACCATAAGGAGCTTAATGTTCTTATCTGCTGTACGATGCGTATGATCTGGTTGGAGCGCAACAACTGGGTTTTCGACAGGGTACAGGCTATGCCTTCACTAGCTACCAAGCATCAAGCGCATTAAGGACGAATTTGATTTGTGGAGGGCTGCCAGAGAGAACCCAGGTGGTTCGGGGGAGGTGGATGTACCGAGAGATTTGTAGGTTTTGGGTAGCCGGTGGAGGGATGTGTGCACTGTCACCACATCTCCTGTCCTTGTTCGTCCCTGTACAACTCTGTATTTCCCTCCTGGCTTAGGCCTCTTAATACTAATGACACACAGCTTGTGTTCTTGAAGAAAAAAATGAGGTGCAAAAGCGGAAATGGAGGCAGGCAACGCTGAGCTCTTTTTAGAAGAAAAAAAAGCAGTCACAAACTCATCAAAAAAATCTGAAAATAATTATACATGTACATATAAATGTCTAGTATGTACGTACAGATTTTCATTAATATATCTTTTCAGCTCTGGTGTACGCAAAAAGGACAAATATGTGGATTACAATTAGAGTAACTTTTTGCTTTTTTGGAGCCACGAATGTTTTTTGTGTGTAGCCTACAAATTAAATTATTTTTAAGTAGAACTTTACAGTTAGTACTCCCTCCGTCCCAAAATAAGTGACTCAACTTTGTACTAACTTTAGTACAAATTTAGTGTAAAGTTGAGTCACTTATTTTGGGACGGAGGGAGTAGAACACATCCATGTGTATCCACTATTTTTTGGAATGTTTTCAAACTTCTAAACATTTTTTTGCATTTTCCAAAATACCGGGCTCCATGGAGCCCACGAGCCAAATTGCTGCACTCCAAGGAGGTTTTGTGAATGAAACTTACCATAGTCTACCAGCAGTTAGGCCTTGAAAAAAACCAAGATGGCCGCCATTAGGTGTAGTTGCCAAAACAATATTCTTATTTGCCCTTAATCATAAAAGGTGGACTTGCATCAGTACACAGAAGTAGAAATGTTCAAGATAGCGAGCTTGTGTAAGACTAGTTACTTGCCTGCATTCATCCCAGGGAATGGCCTCCCTTGTGCAAAGGGGGTCATCTAAAGCACTGATACAAAGCAACGGAACAGACACGTTACCAATATAGTTCGCACAGCTGCACTTGCGGTAGAATGTGTCCACTGTCTGGGAAAATGATTGTTCGGTGCATCAGTTTTATTACTTATCCGATACTTACGCTATTACAACCGCAGGAGGGATAAACATCATTTCCATGAACAAAACTTGACTTCAAAAGATTCACAGCATTATTCTGGATTTGCATCAATAAGTTGGTTGACTCAAGCATTTCATCCATACAGACTCACCTATTTGGTTCATGTTTAAATTAATTTGAATCTAGATTGTAAATAAGCTACAGTAGACATTTGAGTAAGGCGGGGCTGCCTGATATTCCTAATAATGCCATCACATATCTATTATTGTGCTGCCTTGCAATAAATGCCACAGCTAATTGTATCCATTTTATTCTACTTTCCCAATGAAAAACTGCGAAGTCCAAGGGTCCAACCCTTGTAGCTCATGACAATCATCTAAAGCGTGAAACCTGAACCCCAACTATTACTACAACTACCATCAGCATGCATTTCAAGCTGTGCTTGTCAAATGCAGATTCAGTTCATGCAACTGGTGAGGCCACAATTGTCATAACCAATCCAACCTCAATAGAATCAAAGTCTGCTGTGAATGTGATCAAGAGAGAATCTCAAGTCTCAACTGCTCAAACATGGGATAACCAGATAAACACCATTTTATGCCTCCTGTATTTTGCCATTTGACTGCTCACTATAACTAATCGATGGTTTGCTATTTAAGTTGCAAAGTAGGAGTCCCCTGGATCAATCTCAGTTGATCCATGATTATGTATTGTGATATTAGTGCCACTCAGATTTATTTTAATTTTTAAAATTTTCAAGGTTATAGTTGAGAAGTTCAATGGAGTTACCCAGGCAGCCAGAATAACACTGCTGCTTTGTCAACATAAAACTCTGCTCAATGGAGTTACCCTGCTGCCAGTGAATCTGTAGATAGTTCCATATCCTGATGCTAAAGTTGCAGCCAAAAAAGAGATGCATCCAATCCTCAGTGCACCTTGTGGGACACAACACACAGTGAAAGACATTCTCCAAAAAAAAAACACGCACAGTGAAAGACATCAGTGGTAAAGCTGCTGCCTTGTGACCATGAGGTCATGGGTTCAAGTCCTGGAAACAGCCTCTTACAGAAATGTAGGGAAAGGCTGCGTACTATAGACCCAAAGTGGTCGGACCCTTCCCTGGACCCTGCGCAAGCGGGAGCTACATGCACCAGGTTGCCCTTTATAGTTGAGAAGTTCAATGCAAACAGTAGGTGATGCTTGGTGGAAATGGTTAGAATTCTAGCATGTTTCTTGTGGGAGTTCGAAAATTTTGTCCGGTGCAAATTCTACTTCCAACTAGTTAACGACTACCTAACTTCTTTTACGAATATTTGGTTACTTATCTCCAAAAAAATGATTTGACACACTAGTTTATGAGAAACTATTATTCAGGTTTGCATCCCCTCCTACTTCAAATTTTAAGGAAGCGATTCACAAATTGTTTTCTTCTTGAACAAAACTAATGTGATTTTGCATCGCTCAACTCTAATCCTCATTATATAGAAAACAATCATTGACGTATTTAATCAAGTAGTAATGAGAGGAACAATAAAATTTGATGCAACTTATAATTTTAGACGAAGTAATATTATTCCTAGCATTTGAAATAATACCTCGTACTTTGCAACAACACAAGTTGCATGATGGTCAAATTCCCGGGTAGAGCATGACTGATAAGAAGGGAAAAGGAAAGAATAATCACGGCCCTTTTCTGTGACCAGCATATTTCTATGATAACTGCTATTGACCATGTAACTATAAAAAAAATAGACCAGCAGGTTAGCACATTGCATACCGACGTAATAGCTTCCCAGTTTGCAAGTCGTGCCAAGACTGGTTGATGTCTGCAAAAAAAGAAGAAAATCCAAAAGATGTTCATAACAGTCTGGACTTCACTGATCTGTGCAGAGGCTAGGGAATCCCATGGCCATTTTCACGCTAATGTCTCCAATGATTTGCAAACGAAGAAAATAAGTTTCAACTAGGAACACAAAACCTGTGTAACTGAGCCTATATCTTGGACTGTTTGCTACTACGACTAATGGTTACCCATCACCATTAATGTTTGTTGGCTCATAACTCAAACAAAGGATACACTGTTTATCCCATTTGAGAAGTTCAAAATTGTATCAAAGAACAATCTAATTAGCTGTTGCAAAGAACATTGTCCTAAATAGTAGAGATCCATATAGGTAAATCATCATGGAAAATAATATGAACATGAAATGATTTCTTCTGTAATCAATGATCTTGATTAGCACCAAAGTATGGGAATGCTTAAATGTCTCAAGAGGAAATACATACAGTTTTGCATATCCTTTGAGACCAATTGCAAGAGCTTTATCGTAACAACGCTGCACTAGCTTGCGAGAAATAAATCTGCTAGTCACCTGTAAATGTGGTATACCAAATTATTATGACAAAAAGCAAACTGAAGTCTAAGGTAGTATTAGTAAGCCAAAGCACTAGACGAGTATCATTTGTTGTTTAGTCTTTAGTGTGCAAACATAAAGAAATAGAGAGCTGATGTCATTTGAACACCGTGGAGTGTAGAGATTTAGATAAAGGTATTCCTGCATAAGAAGAACAATAACCCACAAATGTGTAAAAAATCTGCACAATAGGCTCACTGTGGCTCACTAACCAGCAGATCCCAGGGTGAACAAATAGATGCAGCACCAGCTACAGGAGTACTTTCACCCTCTTCTCCCAGATACTTGACCTGAATGTGCAATTTAAACAAGTATTGAATTAAACTAGGTTTTAGAATATTAATTAATGTAAAAGAATATATAACAAGGTCTACCAGAATATTGGCGCCTAAGCTTGTCCCAACAGTGAATAATGGAGCCTCTGGGTACTTTTGATGAAGGTAATTAACAACTTCACGAATATCCTCTGTCCATCCACCATTGTAAAAGCAATCGGACTGCCAGAGAAAAATACCAAGAGTTGTGTGAAAATTGCAAGCTGAACATATCCAGCCTCTGATGTCAATGAAGTCCTTTAAGGTGTCAGGTCGTATATTCAAGGTGTAACAAGTGCATAATTGATTTATCATATTGCATGAGAGAACTTACTGTTATGGAGATGCCACCCAGACCCCTGTGATTGCCTACAACAACATTCCATCCATTGCTCACCATAGAAAAGACCAAGTGTTTCACATACTGGACATCAAAACATCTTGTTAAAACAACCAATAAAGGTAGCCCAACACCATGTATGGGTCTGGGTCATAATATCAACTTCAGTTATTATTTAAACCAATCAGTTTGGAAAAGCAACTATCAGAACTTACAGCGGCAGTAGAATCACTAGTTAATCCAGGCACCACAACAACAATGGGTGTTGAATCATCACTAGAAATAGTTCCATCACAAGAACTACCATCTGCAGCTGCAACATACCACAAATGGTCAGGCACCCTCTTGCTTGCCGAGCAATCTCAAACTACCTAAAATTCTCAGAACCTTCTCGGTCAGAGGCTAGTAGCCAATCCAAAGCAATGGTTCCACCATCACGAACTGTGTACAGCTGCCTGCAATACAACGAGTTTAATCAATCAATGTACTAACTAGAATTGTGAGCCTAGCTCTAACTTAATCTTCTAAGGTTCAAACACACATGGGTATCTGGCCTATGGAAGGTAGCGTTCGACAGGAGTATGCTGTAAAATTGCTCAAACTGAAACAAGTGATCGCCTAAACATTTTCTTGAAGCCTGCAGATTCTTAATTTTAATTATTATTTTGACCATCTCTATTTTTCTTCTGGAAAATGAAGGCTGCAGTAATATAAACAGCACTATTGGATAACCAAAATCATACTCCCTCCGCTCCATATTACTTGTCGCTAATTTAGTACAAAGTTGTAATAAATCAGCGACAAGTAATATGGAAGGGAGGGAGTACAACATAACAGTTGCATCAGAATCAACCAAACAATGTACAATCACAATCTACAAATATAATTGGAGGGACACCATGAACAAGTACACATGCACTGGACAAGTAGAGCAATCAAATGTTAATGCGGCATACACAACATGGATGTAGTTGGCCTACCTTCTATACGTGACCGAAGGCGGTATCCCCCAGATGCCCAGGAACAGCGTCTGCAGATGAGGGCTCGCCAGCCACGGCGTCGCCAGGTACCTACGCGGGCAAAATTCGCAATATTACAGGGTGAATCACAATCAAATTTCTTGGAGCAGAGACGAATTGATGATGATCCACAGGCCGGAGGAGGCCTCGTCCCACCTGCCGTGGAGGGAGCGGCACTTGGCGGCGACGCGGTGGTAGACCTGCGAGTCCGGGTGGAAGGTGAGGGCGACGCGGCCGCCGCGGAGGCCGCGGAGCAGGTCGCCGAGGACGTGGAGCTCGAGGAAGCGGTAGAGGAAGGCGGCGGCGAGGACGAGGGCGGCGAGCGCGTAGCGCTCGAGCGGCACCAGCGCCGCCGCGCGCAGCAGCAGCTCGGCGGCCGAGTCCTCGACCGCGGTCGCCATCGGCGCGGGATTCTGCTGGCGCGTTCGATGTCGATGGCGAGGAGGGGCACGCGTGCCAGTGATGCTGGATTTTATTTTTTCCTCTAGTGGTGGTATGTGTATATATTTTTCTGGAGACGTTACGGGAGAATATGCCGTTCGTGGAGGAAGAGAGACGTGAGCCGTTTCGTCGGTTTGGACTGACGGAGGGGACGAGCGGTGCGCGGGATGCGACGGGCAGAACATATACCCTGTAAGCTAAAGCAAAGCAACGTAGTATGATCTAAGAACCCGATGAGCTACATCATGAGCAATATCATTTACTTCTTCCGTTTTTAAATATTTGTTTTTTTTTAAGATTTTAAATGGACTACTACGTACGAATGTATATAGACATATTTCAGAGTGTAGATTCATTCATTTTGCTCCGTATGTAGTCATTTGTTAAAATCTCTAAAAGGACAAATATTTAGAAATGGAGGGAGTATATCTCTGAAAATGTGAAATACATGTGATCGAAGATCTAAAGAATAGCGGAAGAAACCAGCCAAAGTTTTCGTGATAGACGAAGGAGTAGAAGCCTCTGAAATCCTTCTGTTTGCGGTAACCGAAGCCAAGGAAAAACAATCTATGAGAAATGTAGGTTGGGTAATGTGATTGAGGTTACCTGTTGGGACATTGGTCTAGACTAAAACTTTAAGGCTAATGGGTTGTCCGTTGGGACAAGCGAATTAATGTAAATTTGATAGCATGAGGTTGGAGTGTGTTGTTACCATGACATATGCCTTTGAAAGAGTTGTCAGCCTTGTGTTTGTAGGAAAAATTTAAAGTATCGACCTAAAATTACTTGTGTTCACTTTGTTGGGCTGTTTATCTGACACCTTAGGAGAATATTAAGGGCTTGTTTGGTTCTTACCCTCGCTTGCCTACCTGACAAAAAGGAACGCCTGCACCAGATTCGAAAGATTTGTGCCTGGCCAGGCATAAGGTGTTTGGATGCAGCCTGGCTTGGAGAAAGCTTATTGAAAAACGCATTGATTTGAGGCCTGGTCCACTTGAAAAAAGTAGCCGACAAGACTAGCATTAGCGCCAGGCAGATGCCCAGGCGTCCAGTTTCTATGACCTGGGCCAGGCTAAACAATATGCCTGGTTTGTGCGTGTCGGGACCCCGACTCAATGCCACATCGATCTAGCATGTAACACCTCATATCACTTTGCGGCCTCACGCACGGTATCCCCACGGGTGTCGCCTTACCTTTGCCCGGAACCGTTTGCGCATTTTGGCACACGTATATGATGGTGTCGCTAGCATCCATATGATAAAGAGCCCGGGCTGACATGGCTAGTCGTAAACCCAAAGTGGCACTCACTTACAGGGACAGGCATCCATGACCCAGCATCGAACGTGTCGGTCATCAACGAGTGAATCCAGGCTGTAGCACTGGGCTAACAGGACTCCGGTGAACCGGGCTGTAGCAGGCTAACAGGACTCCGGTATTCATCGCGTGACATTTCCCCGAAGGGACAGACACAGGATCGAAGAAGGACACATGCCGGCCTGCCTAAGTGTTCCGGAGCAGTAGCAAGCTACCAGGGCTCAGTGGAAGCACTAGGAGACATTTCCCGGTAAGAGAGGCTACTAAGAATAAACAACTAGATAGTCAGATCCCACACATAGCAATACACATTACACGTACGCATAACATGCAAGTATGTGCTGTACAACATGGCATCACAGCATAACTCAACAATCATATAGATAAAGGCTCAGAAGAGCCGTCACAGCATTATTACAAACAGGGGTCACATGACCCAACAGTCAGAGCAATCAAGCAACAAGCGGAAGCATTACATGTCTGAGTACAGACATCTATAAATGAAAAAGGCTGAAAGCCTGACTATCTACAACGTCCGCTCAAGATCGTAGCTGAGGTACTAGCTACTAGTCGAAGTCCATGAGAACACTAGTAAGACCGAAGTCTCCGCTGCAAAAACATAAATAAAGCAACATGAGTACAAAAGT
This sequence comes from Triticum dicoccoides, assembly GCF_002162155.2. Lineage (NCBI taxonomy): Eukaryota > Viridiplantae > Streptophyta > Magnoliopsida > Poales > Poaceae > Triticum > Triticum dicoccoides. The sequence goes on from NC_041380.1 coordinate 478,731,378, forward strand.
ACTCAGCAAGACTTACATCAGATCCTATCATACATGCATTTGTATCAAGAGGTAATGTGGGGTTTAGTTGCAGCAAGCCAGCTTTGACTCTGTGGCTATCCTGTTCTACGACTACCAGAAACTCTGGAGGTGAGACAACGTACACGAGTCCACTAATCACCATACAATACACTACTATGGATTCATCCCCGTCTCCCTACGAGAAGGCCATCCATAGCACTCACACTTGTCTTGAGCATTTTAGGGTATCCACTTCAAGTTGTCTATGTACCATGTAAGCATCCAAGAAGTCCATAACCGCGGACCCGGCTATTCGAATAGATCATGTTAACCCTGCAGGGGTGTACTTCTTCACACACGCTCTCGCCACTTACCGCCATGTACACGTCATGTATCTCGGCAACCTTCAAGCGGAAGCCTGGCGAGGGTGTCGGCCACGACCTGACTAACCACACAAGACTCTAATCCAGGTTTATCGCCTATTCGGGTTCCATCCGCAAGGAGATCCGGCCGGGGTTTCACTCACGGCCCCAAACGATGTGTGCAGGGTTTCCAAGCCCACCTCGCCGGATGGATCTACGCTTGGTACACCGTGCCACTTGTGCCTAGTCTGTCCCAAGCCCACCTGGCCGGGTGCCACTTGGTAGACTACTAACACTACCTACAAACACCAGAAACTAGTTGCGACTCCTGGACAGAGATCAAGTTGGTTAATAAGTCGAGAGGGCTTGGAGCGCCCGGAGCCCAATGTGTGGTAGTATCGAGTCATTGGACAACATACATAGAACTCAGTGCTTAAGGACGGTTCCAGTGAGACAACCCACCATGTACTCCTACATGGCCTCTCACCGCTACCTTTACCAAATCGCGTTCACACACTTAACTCTCAGCACCAGAACATATCGTAACACTCCAATTCATTCCCAATGAATCAGACCTGACACAACTCTAAGCAATAGCAGGCATAGCATGGTAGGAACACATCAGTGGCTTCAATCAACTCCTACACATGCTAGTGGGTTTCAACTATTTACTGTGGCAATGACAGGTCATGCAGAGGAATGGGTTCAACTACCGCAGCACAAAGTAGCAGATGAATCGCTGTTGTCCTAATGCAATAACTGAGAGCAGGAGCGAGAGAGTAGGATTGTATCGGAATGAACAAGGGGGTTTGCTTGCCTGGTAAATCAACAGAGGAGGCACTGCTTCACAGACAAGTACTCTGGAACGTCTCCGGAGCAGGTCCTATCGAGAAGGAACGGTGCCGGCAATCAATACACAAACATATGCAACAATATGATGCATGAACATGGCATAAATATGTGATGTTGTTTGAGCTAGTGCAACTAGTATTCATTTGGTTTGAAGTCCATTTGAACCAAAGGTTCAAATGCATCTCCAAATTAAGCTCCTATATATGCCATAATGTGTTTTCTCATATTAAGCATGTATAAGTTGGTTTGTCATGCATGAAACTAGTACAGATGGATAGATTACATTTTTCTGATAATTTTTCATATATAAATCATTTTAATCTGAGCTACGGTTGAATTGTTATGAATTTTTGAAGTTTAAAACAATTTCTGGAATTTTCTGATTTAATTTAAATCCAGAAATCATATTATTGCGCCAGCATGACGTCATCACTACATCAGCGGGTCAACGCGGCTGTCCAGGGTCAAACCTGACGTGTGGGGTCCACACGTCAGTGACACTGGGGTTAACCCCGAGTCAAACCTGGGCTGATTAGCTTTGACTAAGCCCTGGGGCCCACTCGTCAGCGTCAGTAGGTGGGGATTAGTGCCTAATTAACAGAGCCACGTCAGCCCGTCGGAGTTCTGGCCGGCGGCGACCAATAGCGCGGCGGCGACTCGCCGGACTTGCGCTACAAGCGGCGTTTGGTCGCGCGAAGACCACCGGGGCGTAGCCCGTCGTCGTCCGCATCCAGGGGAGCTGGTGGGGGGCTGCGGGGGCGCCGGAGCTCGGCGACTTGCGGCCGCGGCGTTGTGGTGCACGGCAGTGGAAGCGGAGGGCTCCTACGGCCTCCTGGCGTCACTAGGAACACGGTGACGCGCGCGGGAGTGGCTGGCTTGGGCTCATGCCACCGTGGCGCCATGGCCGGCGGCGAGGAGCAATTCGGCTCCGGTGAGAAAGGCGGCTAGAGAGCGGGAACGAGCGCGGGGAGGAGGGGAAATGGAAGAGGAGCTCACAGCGAGGTCGATGAGCAGCTCGGTGGTCTCGGGGAGGCGTCGGAGGCGGCGAATCGACCGCGGCGATCTTCGGTGGCCGGCGACGGAAACGGCGATGGTGGCGGCGTTGCAGCGCGTCCGGGACCTCGTGGCTCGGTGGAGAGGAAGAGGGGTCGAGGCGGAGCTCGCAGGCACAGCGAGGGGTCGAGGGGGAGACGGTGGCCGCGGTGTTACGGTGGCGCGGCTGCGGCTGCGCTCGGGCTCGAGAGGGAGAGGGAGCAGAAGAGGGGGAAGAGTTCGGGAGAGAGGGGGGTGAGGCCAGGGGATCGGGGCGGCACCGAGAAGAAGCAACGCGGCGTCGCGCTGGCAGGGGAGGCAGGCAGGCGAGCTGGTGGCGTGGCGCTCCGGCCGTGCGCGCGCGTCGGCCACACGCCTGGCCGACTGGCGCCAGGAGGACGACGGCGGTGGTGGGCTGGGCTGCCTTGCTGGGCCAGAGGCGCCAGGTAAGAAGCCCAGGTAAGGTTTCCCTCTTTTATTCTGTTTTCTAATTTTTCTGACATTTGTTTTGATTTAATAAAATATTAAATCATTTTATTACCTTATGCCAATTTTTGCAGGAGCTAGATATATTATTCCAGAGCTCCTTTATAAATGGCATAATTTTTGGACCATATTTCATATATATAGAAATATATTTCCAATACAAATATTTATCGAATTAATCCAAATGGCCAAAATAAATATCCATGAGCTCCTAAAAATATTGTTTTGATTTTTATCTCTGTCCAATATTTTCAGAGGGCATCATGAGCATTTTCTTGGACCCTTTTGGAGAAATTTTTATTTGGGTCATTTTCAAAAATGATTCTGAGGGTTCCACCAATCCTCATTTCAAATTTAAATGAAATTTAAATATGATGCACAACTGACTAGCTAGTCTAGGTCATACCAGACTAGGGATGTGACAACTCGCCCCCACTTGAAAAAATCTCGTCCCGAGATTCAGGGGGCGACGGAAAGAAAGCGGGGTACTCCAGTCGAAGACGATCTTCTCGCTCCCAAGTAGCTTCTCTCTCGGAATGATGAGACCACTGAACTTTGAGAAACTTGATGTTCTGACGTCGGGTAACACGCTCCGCTTGATCAAGAATGCGAACCGGGTACTCTCGGTATGTGAGGTTATCTTGGAGATCAAGCGTTTCGTGGTCCACTCCACGGATAGGATCCGAGAAGCAACGCCTGAGTTGAGAAACGTGGAAGACATCATGAACTCGAGAAAGATGTGGGGGTAGTTCCAACTGGTAGGCAACCTCTCCTCGTTTAGCGAGAATGCGAAAGGGACCAATGTAACGAGGAGCCAACTTGCCCTTGATACCGAAACGATGGGTACCCTTCAACGGAGTAACCCGAAGGTAAGCTTGGTCGCCAATTTCATAAGTCATATCCTTATGATGACGATCGTACTGGCTCTTCTGACGAGACTGGGCTGTTTTCAAATTCTCACGAATGATGCGAACTTGCTCTTCTGCCTCCTGGATCATATCCGGTCCAAAGAATTGTCTTTCACCGGTTTCTGACCAGTTCAAAGGTGTTCGACATCTTCGTCCATAGAGAACCTCAAAAGGAGCTTTCTTGAGGCTGGATTGATAGCTATTGTTATAAGCAAACTCAGCAAAAGGAAGACATTTCTCCCAATCCATACCGAATGAGATAACGCAAGCTCTGAGCATGTCTTCGAGAATTTGATTGACCCGTTCCACCTGACCACTTGATTGAGGGTGGAAAGCGGTACTGAAAGAAAGATGGGTTCCCATGGCAGTTTGGAAGCTCTCCCAAAAATGAGAAGTGAAAAGACTGCCACGGTCTGAATTGATCTCTAGTGGAACACCATGAAGTGACACTATTCGAGAAATATATAAGTCAGCAAGCTGACTAGCAGTGATACTTTCCCGAACAGGAAGGAAGTGAGCCACTTTGGAAAGACGATCAACGACTACGAAGATAGCGTTATTCCCTTTCTTGGTCCTGGGAAAGCCGGTGATGAAGTCCATACCAACTTTATCCCATTTCCACTCAGGAATAACTAAAGGCTGAAGGGTGCCAGCAGGCCTTTGATGCTCTGCCTTAACGCGACGACAAACGTCACAGTTAGCAATAAACTGAGCGATTTCTCTCTTCATCCTAGTCCACCAGAACCTCTGGCGTAGGTCCTGATACATCTTAGTACTACCGGGATGAATCGTGAGAGGAGATTCATGCGCCTCCTTAAGAATCAGTTGTCGAAGATGTTGATTCTTGGGAACCACCAAGCGATTCTCAAAGAAAACAACACCACGATCATCCATAGTGAAACATCCACCAACTCCCTTCTTAATGTTTCTCTTGATCCGGGAGATTCCTGTGTCTTGCTTTTGAGCTACGATAATCTGATCCTTAAGATCAGGTTTCGCCACCAGGGTAGAAAGGAACCCGTGAGGAGCAATGTGAAGATTAAGCTTACAGAATTCCTCATGGAGAAGTGGTTGGCCTTGCTGCAACATGAGATTGTTGCAATAGGATTTACGGCTTAGCGCATCAGCCATGACATTGGCTTTGCCTGGGGTGTAGGTAATCCCTAAATCATAATCTGTGATCAACTCCAACCATCGTCTTTGCCTAAGGTTTAGGTCTGGTTGGGTGAAGATATACTTGAGACTCTGGTGATCAGTGTAGATCTCGCAACGTTTACCAAGGAGGTAATGTCGCCAGGTCTTGAGTGCATAGACTACGGCTGCAAGCTCTAGATCATGTGTAGGATAATTCTCCTCATGTGGATGCAGCTGTCGAGATGCATAGGCAATCACATGACGATCCTGCATAAGAATGCAACCTAGTCCCTGTCGTGAGGCATCGCAGTAGATAATAAAGTCTTTAGCGAAATCCGGTGGCACAAGTATGGGAGCAGAAGTCAGGCGCCTTTTCAGTTCCTGAAAACTGTGTTCACACTGTGGGGACCACTCAAACTTTTTATTTTTCTTGAGAAGTTCCGTGAGGGGTTTGGCTACTTTGGAGAAGTTTTCAACAAAGCGGCGACAACAACTGGCTAGCCCAAGGAAACTCCTAACTTGTTTGACTGTTTCAGGTGGAGTCCAATCGAGAACAGCCTGAACCCTCTCGGGATTGACAGCAATGCCCTTACCAGAGATTACGTGGCCTAGGTAGGTCACTTCTGGCAACCAAAATTCACACTTGGAGAACTTGGCATAAAGGCGGTGCTCTCTGAGTTTTTCTAACACAAGTCTAAGATGTTCGGCATGCTCTTCCTCGTTCTTCGAGTAAATAAGAATATCATCGAGGTAAACCACGACGAACTTATCTAAGTACTCCATGAAGATCGAGTTCATCAAACGGGAGAATGTGGCTGGGGCGTTGGTTAGGCCAAAGGACATGACGGTGTACTCGTACTGGCCATAACGAGTGACAAAAGCTGTCTTGGGAATGTCCCCGTTTCTGATCTTAATTTGGTGGTATCCTAACCTCAAATCCATCTTGGAGAAGACTGAGGATCCAGCGAGCTGATCATACAGGTCATTGATCCTGGGGAGCGGATACTTGTTCTTTATCGTAACCAAATTAACGGGGCGATAATCTACAACCATCCGATCCGTACCATCCTTCTTCTTGACGAAGAGGACGGGGCAAGCCCAAGGAGAAGAGCTAGGACGGATGAAACCCTTTTGCAAGGACTCATCAAGTTGTTTCTTAAGCTCGGCTAGTTCTAAGGGTGCCATCTTGTAGGGTCTCCTAGAGATTGGAGCAGTTCCTGGGATAAGATCTATGACGAACTCTACATCTCTGTCAGGCGGAACACCTGGCAGTTCCTCTGGAAAGACATCCGGAAAGTCACGGACTACCGGGATATCTTCAAGGTCTGGAAGAGGGCTGGCATTAAGGGAATAGAGCTGACACTTTGCAACTCTAGTGGAGACAGTGACTATCTTGCCAGATGGGTGTGTGAGCTGAACAGACCTGGTGAAACAATCAATCTTGGCATGATGAGCTGTCATCCAGTCCATACCCAAGATGATGTTAATATCCAAAGACTTGAGAGATATCAAGGAAGCAAGGAATACAAGTCTGTCAACAAGGATTTCATTGCCATAACTTATCCTAGAAGTTTGCCATTTGGATCCAGGAGTTTGAATAAGTAGTGGGGAAGGCATATCACAAGATGACATGTCGTGCAAGCGGGCATAGCTTTCAGAAATGAAGGAATGAGACGCTCCAGTATCGAACAAAACCGATGCCGGATGACAGTTGACAAGGAGTGTACCAAGAACGACATCTGGATCATCATGAGCGGCTTTAGCTGAGACGTGATGCACACGTCCATGTTCAGTGGGAGCTGACTTGGCACTGATCATCTTGCGTGATGGCTTACCACGGCCAATAGACTTCTCGGGCTGGGGTGGAGCAACTCTGGTCTGAGTGCAAATACGGGCAATGTGGCCTGGCTCTCCGCACTTGTAACAAATCTTGGAGGTAGGATGTGGACCTGCATTGGAAGGCGGTCCACCAATAGGCCTGGGTGGAGCATACTGCTGAACTTGATGAGGTGCCACATAAGATGGCCTCGGTACATATTTGGATGGAAGAGCGGAGTTTGGAACCCAAATCCGGCGCTTCTGAGAGCTAGAACCGGAGGAAGATCCCAAATCACGAGTGTGCTTACGAGACTCCTCGTAAGTGAGCTGAGCTGTCTCTGCATTAATGGCCTTGTTCACAAGAGCTTGGAATGTATCACAATGATGCAGGTGGAGATCACGACGCAACTTGGGGTTGAGACCCTTCCGGAACCTAGCCTGCTTCTTGGCGTCCGTGGACACCTCTTCTGTGGCATAACGGGCGAGGTTCTCAAACTCTCTACTATAGGCATCAACAGCCATCTTACCCTGGGTGAAACTACAGAACTCTTCTCTCTTGCGATCAATGAGGGCTTCAGGAATGTGATGCTCGCGAAAAGCCTCAACGAAATCCCTCCAGGTGGAAGTCTGGCCAGCTGGAAGCATAGCCTCATAGTTCTGCCACCAAAGACTAGCAGGACCTTCCAGGTGGTATGTGGCATAGGTGACCTTGTCATCTTCAGCTACGCTCGCGGAACGCAGCTTATGAGTGATGCTACGGAGCCAGTCATCTGCATCGAGTGGCTCAATGGAATGATGAAAGGTGGGTGGGTGCAAGCGAATGAAGTCATGAATGGTCACAGACGTATTGGACTGATGTGCGGTGTTCTCCTCGATACGTGCCAACAAGCGGTTGGACTCACGCTTGTTCCTCTCCATCTCTAGCATGAACTTTGTCAACGAAGGCTGGTCGGGAGGATCCTCATCCCTACCATCTCCGTGGTTCTGGCTACGAGCAACGGAACTTCTCTTAGCTGATGACATCCTGAGAAACGAATCAAGGACGGAATCAGAAACAACTATGGACTGTAGAATGTAGGACAAGGAATTAGTATCTCTCGAACTCCTAAGGAAAATCCGGCAGCATAACGGCAGTAAAATGCTCAGAATGAGACAACCTACTAGAAAAATGGGGTGGTAACATACTCATCAACATTACTCAAGGTTCTGAGATCATACTAAACAGACTACACCGGAGATACTCAAAACTAGGGTATGACTCTGATCAACCAATCCTATGGGACTACGGAGTAGTAACACGTGATCCTGATAGACGGAAGAGAAGCCTAGTTCCTTAATCCCGTCGGAAAGATAGGATGACTCAGATCAGAAGGTCATGAGGTGAAGAAGTAAAAAGAGCCTTACGTTCCATCCCACAATCAATTCCCTTACATAACTAAAGCATTTCTAGACTCAACTTCGACCGGTTGGGCTTGGTAATCCTACAGGCAGTCAGGCTCTGATACCAGCGCTGTCGGGACCCCGACTCAATGCCACATCGATCTAGCATGTAACACCTCATATCACTTTGCGGCCTCACGCACGGTATCCCCACGGGTGTCGCCTTACCTTTGCCCGGAACCGTTTGCGCATTTTGGCACACGTATATGATGGTGTCGCTAGCATCCATATGATAAAGAGCCCGGGCTGACATGGCTAGTCGTAAACCCAAAGTGGCACTCACTTACAGGGACAGGCATCCATGACCCAGCATCGAACGTGTCGGTCATCAACGAGTGAATCCAGGCTGTAGCACTGGGCTAACAGGACTCCGGTGAACCGGGCTGTAGCAGGCTAACAGGACTCCGGTATTCATCGCGTGACATTTCCCCGAAGGGACAGACACAGGATCGAAGAAGGACACATGCCGGCCTGCCTAAGTGTTCCGGAGCAGTAGCAAGCTACCAGGGCTCAGTGGAAGCACTAGGAGACATTTCCCGGTAAGAGAGGCTACTAAGAATAAACAACTAGATAGTCAGATCCCACACATAGCAATACACATTACACGTACGCATAACATGCAAGTATGTGCTGTACAACATGGCATCACAGCATAACTCAACAATCATATAGATAAAGGCTCAGAAGAGCCGTCACAGCATTATTACAAACAGGGGTCACATGACCCAACAGTCAGAGCAATCAAGCAACAAGCGGAAGCATTACATGTCTGAGTACAGACATCTATAAATGAAAAAGGCTGAAAGCCTGACTATCTACAACGTCCGCTCAAGATCGTAGCTGAGGTACTAGCTACTAGTCGAAGTCCATGAGAACACTAGTAAGACCGAAGTCTCCGCTGCAAAAACATAAATAAAGCAACATGAGTACAAAAGTACTCAGCAAGACTTACATCAGATCCTATCATACATGCATTTGTATCAAGAGGTAATGTGGGGTTTAGTTGCAGCAAGCCAGCTTTGACTCTGTGGCTATCCTGTTCTACGACTACCAGAAACTCTGGAGGTGAGACAACGTACACGAGTCCACTAATCACCATACAATACACTACTATGGATTCATCCCCGTCTCCCTACGAGAAGGCCATCCATAGCACTCACACTTGTCTTGAGCATTTTAGGGTATCCACTTCAAGTTGTCTATGTACCATGTAAGCATCCAAGAAGTCCATAACCGCGGACCCGGCTATTCGAATAGATCATGTTAACCCTGCAGGGGTGTACTTCTTCACACACGCTCTCGCCACTTACCGCCATGTACACGTCATGTATCTCGGCAACCTTCAAGCGGAAGCCTGGCGAGGGTGTCGGCCACGACCTGACTAACCACACAAGACTCTAATCCAGGTTTATCGCCTATTCGGGTTCCATCCGCAAGGAGATCCGGCCGGGGTTTCACTCACGGCCCCAAACGATGTGTGCAGGGTTTCCAAGCCCACCTCGCCGGATGGATCTACGCTTGGTACACCGTGCCACTTGTGCCTAGTCTGTCCCAAGCCCACCTGGCCGGGTGCCACTTGGTAGACTACTAACACTACCTACAAACACCAGAAACTAGTTGCGACTCCTGGACAGAGATCAAGTTGGTTAATAAGTCGAGAGGGCTTGGAGCGCCCGGAGCCCAATGTGTGGTAGTATCGAGTCATTGGACAACATACATAGAACTCAGTGCTTAAGGACGGTTCCAGTGAGACAACCCACCATGTACTCCTACATGGCCTCTCACCGCTACCTTTACCAAATCGCGTTCACACACTTAACTCTCAGCACCAGAACATATCGTAACACTCCAATTCATTCCCAATGAATCAGACCTGACACAACTCTAAGCAATAGCAGGCATAGCATGGTAGGAACACATCAGTGGCTTCAATCAACTCCTACACATGCTAGTGGGTTTCAACTATTTACTGTGGCAATGACAGGTCATGCAGAGGAATGGGTTCAACTACCGCAGCACAAAGTAGCAGATGAATCGCTGTTGTCCTAATGCAATAACTGAGAGCAGGAGCGAGAGAGTAGGATTGTATCGGAATGAACAAGGGGGTTTGCTTGCCTGGTAAATCAACAGAGGAGGCACTGCTTCACAGACAAGTACTCTGGAACGTCTCCGGAGCAGGTCCTATCGAGAAGGAACGGTGCCGGCAATCAATACACAAACATATGCAACAATATGATGCATGAACATGGCATAAATATGTGATGTTGTTTGAGCTAGTGCAACTAGTATTCATTTGGTTTGAAGTCCATTTGAACCAAAGGTTCAAATGCATCTCCAAATTAAGCTCCTATATATGCCATAATGTGTTTTCTCATATTAAGCATGTATAAGTTGGTTTGTCATGCATGAAACTAGTACAGATGGATAGATTACATTTTTCTGATAATTTTTCATATATAAATCATTTTAATCTGAGCTACGGTTGAATTGTTATGAATTTTTGAAGTTTAAAACAATTTCTGGAATTTTCTGATTTAATTTAAATCCAGAAATCATATTATTGCGCCAGCATGACGTCATCACTACATCAGCGGGTCAACGCGGCTGTCCAGGGTCAAACCTGACGTGTGGGGTCCACACGTCAGTGACACTGGGGTTAACCCCGAGTCAAACCTGGGCTGATTAGCTTTGACTAAGCCCTGGGGCCCACTCGTCAGCGTCAGTAGGTGGGGATTAGTGCCTAATTAACAGAGCCACGTCAGCCCGTCGGAGTTCTGGCCGGCGGCGACCAATAGCGCGGCGGCGACTCGCCGGACTTGCGCTACAAGCGGCGTTTGGTCGCGCGAAGACCACCGGGGCGTAGCCCGTCGTCGTCCGCATCCAGGGGAGCTGGTGGGGGGCTGCGGGGGCGCCGGAGCTCGCCGGAGCAAAGCTCGCGGCGGCGGCCAGAGCTCGGCGACTTGCGGCCGCGGCGTTGTGGTGCACGGCAGTGGAAGCGGAGGGCTCCTACGGCCTCCTGGCGTCACCAGGAACACGGTGACGCGCGCGGGAGTGGCTGGCTTGGGCTCATGCCACCGTGGCGCCATGGCCGGCGACGAGGAGCAATTCGGCTCCAGTGAGAAAGGCGGCTAGAGAGCGGGAACGAGCGCGGGGAGGAGGGGAAATGGAAGAGGAGCTCACAGCGAGGTCGATGAGCAGCTCGGTGGTCTCGGGGAGGCGTCGGAGGCGGCGAATCGACCGTGGCGATCTTCGGTGGCCGGCAACGGAAACGGCGATGGTGGCGGCGTTGCAGCGCGACCGGGACCTCGTGGCTCGGTGGAGAGGAAGAGGGGTCGAGGCGGAGCTCGCAGGCACAGCGAGGGGTCGAGGGGGAGACGGTGGCCGCGGCGTTACGGTGGCGCGGCTGCGGCCGCG
>NC_041380.1:478742960-478782227 GCF_002162155.2 Triticum dicoccoides
GCTGCGGCCGCGCTCGGGCTCGAGAGGGAGAGGGAGCAGAAGAGGGGGAAGAGTTCGGGAGAGAGGGGGGTGAGGCCAGGGGATCGGGGCGGCACCGAGAAGAAGCAACGTGGCGTCGCGCTGGCAGGGGAGGCAGGCAGGCGAGCTGGTGGCGTGGCGCTCCGGCCGTGCGCGCGCGTCGGCCACACGCCTGGCCGACTGGCGCCAGGAGGACGACGGCGGTGGTGGGCTGGGCTGCCTTGCTGGGCTAGAGGCGCCAGGTAAGAAGCCCAGGTAAGGTTTCCCTCTTTTATTCTGTTTTCTAATTTTTCTGACATTTGTTTTGATTTAATAAAATATTAAATCATTTTATTACCTTATGCCAATTTTTGCAGGAGCTAGATATATTATTCCAGAGCTCCTTTATAAATGGCATAATTTTTGGACCATATTTCATATATATAGAAATATATTTCCAATGCAAATATTTATCGAATTAATCCAAATGGCCAAAATAAATATCCATGAGCTCCTAAAAATATTGTTTTGATTTTTATCTCTGTCCAATATTTTCAGAGGGCATCATGAGCATTTTCTTGGACCCTTTTGGAGAAATTTTTATTTGGGTCATTTTCAAAAATGATTCTGAGGGTTCCACCAATCCTCATTTCAAATTTAAATGAAATTTAAATATGATGCACAACTGACTAGCTAGTCTAGGTCATACCAGACTAGGGATGTGACAGTGCGCCAGGCTAAGTAAGACATTCGGTTCACCAGGCCAGACTGCTTTGGGATACTGTGGATTGCTTTGTTCACCAGGCCATTCAAGTTTGTTGTGTCTGGCTTCACTTCTGTGGCTTTCGAGCATATATGCCGGCAATATAATGTAGTGTTCATGTTTCAGCTAAATCATGAAGAGAACGTATCCACCGGATGCACCCTGCTACTTTGAATCATTGGATGGGAATGGATTGCTAGCATATTAGCAAAAATAAAATAAATACTTCATGCATTATCGAAATCAACCCCCACTCCACCATTTCCTCTCACATCATTAAAGCCATGTTTTTTTATTTCTTTCTCCAAACATAGAAATGACTAAATATTTTGAACCATATATCTACAACATGATTGTAGCTAACACCCTCTTTAGAAAGAGAGAATCACATCTGGTGACTTTTAGTAGTGGCCAACACTCTAGCCAGATTGATTTCATCCTCTCGAGAAGAGAAGATAGGCGTGCGTGCCTAGACTGTAAGGTGATACCTGGAGAGAGTGTTGTACCCCAGCATAAGCTGGTGGTTGCTGACTTCCGCTTTCGGATTCGTGTCCAGCGGGATAAGCGTGCCAAAGTCGCTAGAACGAAGTGGTGGAAGCTCAAGGGGAGGTAGCTCTAGCGTTCAAGAAGAGGGTCATTAAGGAGGGCCCTTGGGAGGAAGGAGGAGATGCGAACAATGTGTGGACGAAGATGGCGACTTGCATTCGTCAGGTGGCCTCGGAGGAGTTTGGAGTGTCCAGGGGAAGGAGAAGCGAAGATAAGGATACCTGGTGGTGGAATGATGATGTCCAGAAGGCGATTAAAGAGAAGAAAGATTGCTTCAAACGCCTATACCTGGATAGGAGTGCAGACAACATAGAGAAGTACAAGATGGCAAAGAAGGCCGCAAAGCGAGCTGTTGGTGAAGCAAGGGGTCGGGCATATGAGGACCTCTACCAACGGTTAGGCACAAAGGAAGGTGAAAGGGACATCTATAAGATGGCCAAGATCCGAGAGAGGAAGACGAGGGATATTGGCCAAGTCAAATGCATCAAGGACGAAGCAGGCCAACTCTTGGTGAAGGACGAGGAGATTAAGCATAGATGGCGGGAGTACTTCGACAAGCTGTTCAATGGGGAGAATGAGAGTTCTACCATTGAACTGGACGACTCCTTCGATGAGACCAGCATGCATTTTGTGCGGCGAATCCAGGAGTCTGAGGTCAAGGAGGCTTTAAAAAGGATGAAAGGAGGCAAGGCGATGGGCCCTGATTGTATCCCCATTGAGGTGTGGAAAGGTCTCGGGGACATAGCGATAGTATGTCTAACCAAGCTTTTCAACCTCATTTTTCGGGCAAACAAGATGCCAGAAGAATGGAGACGAAGTATATTAGTACCAATCTTCAAGAACAAGGGGGATATTTAGAGTTGTACTAATTACCGTGGAATTAAGCTGATGAGCCATACAATGAAGCTATGGGAGAGAGTCATTGAGCACCGCTTAAGAAGAATGACAAGCGTGACCAAAAATCAGTTTGGTTTCATGCCTGGGAGGTCGACCATGGAAGCCATTTTCTTGGTACGACAACTTATGGAGAGATATATGGAGCAAAAGAAGGACTTGCATATGGTGTTCATTGACTTGGAGAAGGCCTATGATAAGATACCGCGGAATGTCATGTGGTGGGCCTTGGAGAAACACAAAGTCCTAGCAAAGTACATTACCCTCATCAAGGACATGTACGATAATGTTGTGACAAGTGTTCGAACAAGTGATGTCGACACTGATGACTTCCCGATTAAGATAGGACTGCATCAGGGGTCAGCTTTGAGCCCTTATCTTTTTGCATTGGTGATGGATGAGGTCACAAGGGATATACAAGGAGATATCACATGGTGTATGCTCTTTGCGGATGATGTGGTGCTAGTTGACGATAGTCGGACGGGGTAAATAGAAAGTTAGAGTTATGGGGACAAACCTTGGAATCGAAAGGGTTTAGGCTTAGTAGAACTAAAACCGAGTACATGATGTGCGGTTTCAGTACTACTAGGTGTGAGGAGGAGGTTAGCCTTGATGGCCAGGTGGTACCTCAGAAGGACACCTTTCGGTATTTGGGGTCAATGCTGCAGGAGTATGGGGGTATTGATGAAGATGTGAACCATCGAATCAAAGCCGGATGGATGAAGTGGCGCCAAGCTTCTGGCATTCTCTGTGACAAGAGAGTGCCACAAAAGCTAAAAGGCAAGTTCTACAGGACGGCGGTTCGACCCGGAATGTTGTATGGCGCTGAGTGTTGGCCGACTAAAAGGCGACATGTTCAACAGTTAGGTGTGGCAGAGATGCGTATGTTGAGATGGATGTGTGGCCACACGAGGAAGGATCGAGTCCGGAATGATGATATACGAGATAGAGTTGGGGTAGCACCAATTGAAGAGAAGCTTGTCCAACATCGTCTGAGATGGTTTGGGCATATTCAGTGCAGGCCTCCAGAAGCTCCAGTGCATAGTGGACGGCTAAAGCGTGCGGAGAATGTCAAGAGAGGGCGGGGTAGACCGAATTTGACATGGGAGGAGTCCGTTAAGAGAGACCTGAAGGATTGGAGTATCACCAAAGAGCTAGCTATGGACAGGGATGCGTGGAAGCTTGCTATCCATGTGCCAGAGCCATGAGTTGGTTGCGAGATCTTATGGGTTTCACCTCTAGCCTATCCCAACTTGTTTGGGACTAAAGGCTTTGTTGTTGTTATTGTTGTTGTTGTTTATCTATCTGGTTTGGCCATCATCTTTGTATTCATGAGATGTTCGAAACAAAACTAATGTTCAATACAGTATATTTTTAATTTAGTTTTTTTCCCCTTTTGAAACTTGACCACAACATTGTTCAAGTCAACTAAAAAAAACCAGAAACATATTCAACATTGGTCTTGTTTCAAAGATCTCGTCAAAGCAAAGTCTATAGTGAAAACAGATTAGGAATCGGCCATCAGTTTGAAATATATGACCATTTTTGTGTCTAGACCACAAAATTTACATACATAAAAAAAGAGACGATTCTGCAAATGCGACAACAATTCATCTTCTAGCCAAAATTTTCATGCAATGGTACAAAATAGCAGGGTGCATTCGGTGAGATCCATAAACAACTCATGAGCCAAAACTACACGAGCAACCCAGCCAGATGACGAGCACATCAGTTTGCTATCACATTAATTCAAACTTGTACCCAAGCAAGATTAGATCAGCACATTTGTTTGCCATCATATTAACTCAAACTTGTATGCATTAGTTCATTACATTTACACACTTCAGGAACTGGATCCCTTCAAAGTCAAGTGGATACATCTCTTATTCTTAGGTTACAGCCATGAGATGCAACCATTCCCATATTAGAAGAACAGAGCCTACTCAAGGCTTTCACATAAGGCCCATTGTGCGCGTTGTGCTGGCATGTCCACCCTCATGTCCATGGAGCTGGTAGGTCTGGCTCGGCACAACCTGAAGGACACCTGGTTGCTCTGCAAACCAAGAACAATCATACAAGTTCGTTAGAACAACATAGAAACAGAAGTGAGAAGAGGAACATGCACCAAATTTTGCTTATCTAACAGATGATTTTAGCATATCCAGCATAATAGCTTCTAGTCGGATGAGATAGGCATGTGGCGTACAGAAATCTTGTTAGTTTAATGCTGAATATGTGTACAACTAAATTGTGCTAGTCTTGAAAACCGAGGACTGTCTGCCAGTAAAATGCATTAGGGTTGCACATGTAATTCCAACATAGAACAACATAAATCCTGTTCCGCAACATAGTTCTTACTGAAGAAAGAAAAACCATATTCCACCAGAAATTAATCCCATCACATAACTATCATCCACCTTCACTATTCGATAAGTGGGATGATTAAGTGATAATCATACAGATGCAAGTGTCCACATGAAACAGAAAGACCGAATCTCTTCAACGATAAATAAACCACCAAACATTCTTTTTAGCATGTGATCTGTATATGTGCAGTGAAATATTTTACCCAGAGATGAATGCATCTTTGCTCCCACATTTCTGAAATGCTCAGAGGTCTAGACTAACATGTCAATAGAGTAGAAGGTTGGCCTTGATTTTACACTACAAGTTGATGAGATGATTTAGCAAGTACCCTATATTCCGCAATTTTGCAAGATCGCATGTTTTGGTTTCAGTACGATTTTGAGCCTGTGATGGGCATCCAGCGACTCAATGCAACTAAATTCCGCATTATGCGGATGCAACTAAAGTCCGCATTATGCATGAGGCTAAATATAACTGTAACTCCATGAACTAAAAGGAAGGGGGCACTCACTCTTGAGGTCCTCGACCTGCTCGGTGGTGAGCTTTGCGGAGAATCCGCTGGCGGCGTGCTTGTAGTGGTAGAGGACGGCGCCCCTGGCCTTCTCCTCGCTGCCAAAATTCCCCCCAGATCAGCAAATTGACACACGGCCGGAAAAAGTCTCAAGAGAACGAATCAACCCCAAAACGACAAGGCCAAGCTAAATCGGACCCCCAAAGGCCTAGATCCCACAGGCAGGCGCCAGGGGCGGCGCAAACCCGAGCCAAACGGCTGCGGATCCGGTCCGATTCCACGGCACAGTTACCTGCCGAGGACGGGGGCGAGGGTGCGGATGTGGAACTCCTCGGGGTCGGCGTCCTCGGGGCGGTCGACGTACACGATGTGCACGGCCGCCTCCTGCGCCGCGGGCGCCTGCTGCTCCGGCTCGGCCGCCATGGCGATCTGGGCTGCCGACGCTGCTGCTGCTGCGAGGAAGAGGAGGGCGAGCAGAGGGTTACGGAGATGGCGCGGGGATTCGGTCTTCATCGCCGTGGAGTGGATTGGGAGGTGGCTTAATAATGACCGTGCGGCTGTGTGCGCGACGTGTCCCCCTGCTTCGGCCTCTCCGCGTGCTCTTGGCCTGTCTTGCCTTCGCCGCGAAGCATCTTTTGTCCACCTCGCAAGCAATGAAGTTTTCTTCGGAGAAGGTTCATCATCCCTTTGCTTGTCGATCAGGGGTTTCTGACTGGTTGCCGGAGAAAACAAGGGGCTCTTGACTGGTATAAGCATGTGGGTTTTTGTAGTCAGAACTTCGGGGCGATCTTGAATTTTATAAATTGATGAAGTGTTCGTACGACCAATAATAGTCGACCAAGTTGGGTTACAAGGATACTCCTCATTTGGATTTATAAGGCACGTGTGTATTGTTGGATAATTTGTTTGACAAATGAAATATGAGTTGCATGCCGCAATAATCGAATAGGAAATCAATACTGCATTTGTTTCCCGATATGATATGTATTTTCACTAATCAAATTGATAATCTAGAAATACATGGATGCCCTCTAAACCGAAAATAATGCAGTAAGTTACCAGTGTTGGGAGTTCTAGGCAAAGATTACTGAACTCGAACAGATAGCAGAAGAACTAAATGAAATGATGAAGTCACAGTGAACTAAAAACAGAAGCTATTGATGTTCGAACAGGCCATTTCAAAAAAGATGTCCGAACAGGGACAAGTGGACAAGATATGATCATGAATTCATGAGCACATCACCTCTCACCACAATGTAACTACGACCACAATGCAACTATGCAAGGACCGCATAAACGGACAAAACATGCAAAAGAAGGGCTCTAAAGCAGCGCCTCAAAGAGCCAACCGTGGGATTTAACAATTTTATGATCAATCGTGATTCGTGAGCAAGCCACGTGATGATAGCTAAGTGCATTGACAATGCAACAATTTGGGTCATAGGAGCCAAACAGTGCCAATACTGACATATGTTAGAATCTTACGAATGCTAGCGAGAGTTGCCATAATCAAGGCTTCCATGCTCGAGAAAGAAACAATACTCCCTTCGTTCCATAATGTAGTGCATATAGATTTTTTTTTCAAAAGTCAATCCTACAATCTTTGACCAAGTTTGTGGAAAAGAAATATTTACATCTAGAATGCCAAATATATATCGATAGACTCATCATAAGATGTAGTTTCATATTTTATATTTTGTAATATAGATATAAATAGCTTTCTCGTCAAAGTTTATAAAATTTGATTTTTCAAATAATCTATATGCACTACATTGTGGAACGGAGGGAGTAGAAAGGAATGTGTTGTGGGAGGGGTGCACACGCATCAATGCAAAATATTAATTCGATATGTGTCACTTATAGCTAGCCAACACTTATACGCTTAACTGTTGGGGAACGTTGCAGAAAACAAAAAAAATTCTACGGTTTCACCAAGATCCATCTATGAGTTCATCTAACAACGAGTGATCGGATTGCATCTACATACCTTTATAGATCGCGAGCGGAAGCGTTCAAAGAACGGGGATGAGGGAGTCGTACTCGACGTGATCCAAATCACCGGAGATCCTAGCGCCGAACGGACGGCACCTCCGCGTTCAACACACGTACAGTCAGCGTGAAGTCTCCTCCTTCTTGATCCAGCAAGGGGGAAGGAAAGGTTGATGAAGATCCAGCAGCACGACGGCGTGGTGGTGGATGCAGCAGTCACCGCAGCAGGGCTTCGCCGTTCTCTACGGAGGAGGAGGAGGTCTTGGAGGGGAGAGGGAGGCGCCAGGGGCATGGGGTGCGGCTGCCCTCCCTCCCCCCTATATATATAGGGTCCCCAAGGGGGCGCCGACCCTGTAGATCCAATCTCCCAAGGGGGCGGCGGCCAAGGGGGGTGGAGTGCCCCCCAAGGCAAGTGGGGCGCCCCCCACCCTAGGGTTCCCAACCCTAGGCGCAGGGGGAAGGCCCAAGGGGGGGCGCACCAGCCCACTAGGGGCTGGTTCCCCTCCCACTTCAGCCCATGGGGCCCTCCGGGATAGGTGGCCCCACCCGGTGGACCCCCGGGACCCTTCCGGTGGTCCCGGTACAATACCGATGACCCCAAAACTTGTCCCGATGGCCGAAATAGCACTTCCTATATATAATTCTTTACCTCCGGACCATTCCGGAACTCCTCGTGACGTCCGGGATCTCATTCGGGACTCCGAACAACTTTCGGGTTACTGCATATACATATCTCTACAACCCTAGCGTCACCGAACCTTAAGTGTGTAGACCCTACGGGTTCGGGAGACATGTAGACATAACCGAGATGGCTCTCCGGTCAATAACCAACAGCGGGATCTGGATACCCATGTTGGATCCCACATGCTCCTCGATGATCTCATCGGATGAACCACGATGTCGAGGATTCACGCAACCCCGTATATAATTCCCTTTGTCAATCGGTATGTTACTTGCTCGAGATTCGATCGTCGGTATCCCAATACCTCGTTCAATCTCGTTACCGGCAAGTCACTTTACTCGTACCGTAATGCATGATCCCGTGACCAGACACTTGGTCACTTTGAGCTCATTATGATGATGCATTACCGAGTGGGCCCAGAGATACCTCTCCGTTATACGGAGTGACAAATCCCAGTCTCGATCCGTGTCAACCCAACAGACACTTTCGGAGATACCCGTAGTATACCTTTATAGTCACCCAGTTACGTTGTGACGTTTGGTACACCCAAAGCACCCCTACGGTATCCGGGAGTTACACGATCTCATGGTCTAAGGAAAAGATACTTGACATTGGAAAAAGCTCTAGCAAAACGAACTACATGATCTTGTGCTATGCTTAGGATTGGGTCTTGTCCATCACATCATTCTCCCAATGATGTGATCTCGTTATCAACGACATCTAATGCCCATAGTCAGGAAACCATGACTATCAGTTAATCAACGAGCTAGTCAACTAGAGGCTTACTAGGGACATATTGGTGTCTATGTATTCACACATGTATTACGATTTCCGGATAACACAATTAAAGCATGAATAAAAGACAATTATCATGAACAAGGAAATATAATAATAATCATTTTATTATTGCCTCTAGGGCATATTTCCAACAGTCTCCCACTTGCACTAGAGTCAATAATCTAGTTACATTGTGATGAATCGAACACCCATAGAGTTCTGGTGTTGATCATGTTTTGCTCACGGAAGAGGTTTAGTCAATGGATCTGCGACATTCAGATCCGTATGCACTTTACAAATTTCTATGTCTCCATCTTGAACATTTTCACGGATGGAGTTGAAGCGACGCTTGATGTGCCTGGTCTTCTTGTGAAACCTGGGCTCCTTGGCAAGTGCAATAGCTCCAGTGTTGTCACAGAAGAGTTTGATCGGCCCCGATGCATTGGGTATGACTCCTAGGTCGGTGATGAACTCCTTCACCCAAATTGCTTCATGTGCTGCCTCTGAGGCTGCCATGTACTACGCTTCACATGTAGATCCCGCCACGACACTCTGCTTGCAGCTGCACCAGCTCACTGCCCCACCATTCAACATATACACGTATCCGGTTTGTGACTTAGAGTCATCCAGATCTGTGTCGAAGCTAGCGTCGACGTAACCCTTTACGACGAGCTCTTCGTCACCTCCATAAACGAGAAACATGTCCTTAGTCCTTTTCAGGTACTTCAGGATATTCTTGACCGTTGTCCAGTGTTCCTTGCCGGGATTACTTTGGTATCTTCCTACCAAACTTACGGCAAGGTTTACATCAGGTCTGGTACACAGCATGGCATACATAATAGACCCTATGGCTGAGGCATAGGGGATGACACTCATCTCTTCTATATCTTCTGCCATGGTCGGACATTGAGCTGAGCTCAATTTCATACCTTGCAACACAGGCAAGAACCCCTTCTTAGACTGATCCATATTGAACTTCTTCAATATCTTATCAAGGCATGTGCTTTGCGAAAGACCTATGAGGCATCTTGATCTATCTCTATAGATCTTGATACCTAATATATAAGCAGCTTCTCCAAGGTCCTTCATTGAAAAACTCTTATTCAAGTAGGTCTTAATGCTGTCCAAAAGTTCTATATCATTTCCCATCAAAAGTATGTCATCTACATATAATATGAGAAATGTTACAGAGCTCCCACTCACTTTCTTGTAAACGCAGGCTTCTCCATAAGTCTGCATAAACCCAAACGCTTTGATCATCTCATCAAAGCGAATGTTCCAACTCCGAGATGCTTGCACCAGCCCATAAATGGATCGCTGGAGATTGCATACCTTGTTAGCATTCTTAGGGTCAACAAAACCTTCTGGCTGCATCATATACAGTTCTTCCTTAAGATAACCGTTAAGGAATGCCGTTTTGACGTCCATTTGCCATATCTCATAATCATAGTATGCGGCAATTGCTAACATGATTCATACGGACTTCAACTTCGCTACGGGAGATAAAGTCTCATCGTAGTCAACCCCTTGAACTTGTCGATAACCCTTAGCGACAAGTCGAGCTTTATAGATGGTAACATTACCATCCGCGTCCGTCTTCTTCTTAAAGATCCATTTGTTTTCTATCGCTCGCCGATCATCAGGCAAGTCTGTCAAAGTCCACACTTTGTTTTCATACATGGATCCTATCTCGGATTGCATGGCTTCAAGCCATTTGTTGGAATCGGGGCCCGCCATCGCTTCTTCATAGTTCGAAGGTTCACCGTTGTCCAACAACATGATTTCTAAGACAGGGTTGCCGTACCACTCTGGTGCGGAACGTGTCCTTGTGGACCTACGAAGTTCAGTAGCAACTTGATCTGGAGTTTCATGATCATCATCATTAACTTCCTCTCTAGTCGGTGCAGGCACCTCAGGAACATTTTCTTGAGCTGCGCTACTTACTGGTTCAAGAGGTAATACTTCATCAAGTTCCACTTTCCTCCCACTTATTTCTTTCGAGAGAAACTCTTTCTCTAGAAAGGATCCATTCTTGGCAACAAAGATCTTGCCTTCGGATCTGAGGTAGAAGGTATACCCAATAGTTTCTTTAGGGTATCCTATGAAGACGCATTTTTCCGACTTGGGTTCGAGCTTTTCAGGTTGAAGTTTCTTGACATAAGCATCGCATCCCCAAACTTTTAGAAACGACAGCTTAGGCTTCTTCCCAAACCATAATTCATACGGTGTCGTCTCAACGGATTTCGACGGAGCTCTATTTAGAGTGAATGCGGCAGTCTCTAAAGCATAGCCCCAAAATGACAGCGGTAAATCGGTAAGAGACATCATAGATCGCACCATATCCAATAGAGTGCGATTACGACATTCGGACACACCATCACGCTGAGGTGTTTCAGGCGGCGTGAGTTGTGAAACTATTCCACATTTTCTTAAGTGTGTACCAAATTCGTGACTCAAGTATTCTCCTCCACGATCTGATCGCAAAAACTTGATTTTTTTGTCACGTTGATTCTCAACCTCACTCTGAAATTCCTTGAACTTTTCAAAGGTTTCAGACTTGTGTTTCATTAAGTAGACATACCCACATCTACTCAAGTCATCAGTGAGGGTGAGAACATAACGATAGCCACCACGAGCCTCAACACTCATTGGATCGCACACATCAGTATGTATGATTTCCAATAGGTTGGTTGCTCGCTCCGTTGTTCCTGAGAACAGAGTCTTGGTCATCTTACCCATGAGGCATGGTTCGCACGTGTCAAATGATTCGTAATCAAGAGACTCTAAAAGTCCATCTGCATGGAGCTTCTTCATGCGTTTGACACCTATGTGACCAAGGCGGCAGTGCCACAAGTATGTGGGACTATCATTATCAACCTTACATCTTTTGGTATTCACACTATGAATATGTGTAGCATTACGCTCGAGATTCATTAAGAATAAACCATTCACCATAGGAGCATGACCATAAAACATATCTCTTATATAAATAGAACAACCATTATTCTCAGATTTAAATGAGTAGCCATCTCGAATTAAACGAGATCCTGATACAATATTCATGCTCAAAGCTGGTACTAAATAACAATTATTGAGGTTTAAAACTAATCCCGTGGGTAAATGTAGAGGTAGCGTGCCGACGGCGATCACATCGACCTTGGAACCATTCCCGACGCGCATCGTCACCTCGTCCTTCGCCAGTCTCCGTTTATTCCGCGGCTCCTGCTTTGAGTTACAAATGTGAGCAACCGCACCGGTATCAAATACCCAGGAGCTACTACGAATACTGGTAAGGTACACATCAATTACATGTATATCACATATACCTTTTGTGTTGCCGGCCTTCTTGTCCGCTAAGTATTTGGGGCAGTTCCGCTTCCAGTGACCACTTCCCTTACAATAAAAGCACTCAGTCTCGGGCTTGGGTCCATTCTTTGGCTTCTTCCCGGCAGCTTGCTTACCGGGCGCGGCAACTCCCTTTCCGTCCTTCTTGAAGTTCTTTTTACCCTTGCCTTTCTTGAACTTGGTGGTTTTATTGACCATCAACACTTGATGTTCCTTTTTGACTTCTACCTCTGCTGATTTCAACATTGAAAATACCTCAGGAATGGTCTTTTCCATCCCCTGCATATTGAAGTTCATCACAAAGCTCTTGTAGCTCGGTGGAAGCGACTGAAGGATTCTGTCAATGACCGCGTCATCCGGGAGATTAACTCCTAGATGAGTTAAGCGGTTATGTAATCCAGACATAGTGAGTATGTGCTCACTGACAGAACTATTTTCCTCCATCTTACAGCTGAAGAACTTATCGGAGACTTCATATCTCTCGACCCGGTGTAAGGTCATATTTTTCCCTAAGTGTTTTGGTGATTGATGACAATGCATTTGCGGACTAATCGTGTGCCATGAGCTTTCCAGACTCTTCTCTGCTAGGCACAAGACGATTGGGTGCCCCTCGAAGACTGACGAAGACGGCGTCTTTTCTACGTTTCTTTTTTATGGATTTGAGTCATAGGAAAGCCGTACTATTAAGAGGGGGTCCGCGTTGGAAAGGTTTGGGTGGAATCATCACGTACACGTCTCCTTTTATCCCCTCCTTCTTCCTTGGAGCTTCCTCCATTTTCCTGCCATAGTTGACTGACTGCTTGTGTGGTTGCGGTAGTACCGCTCCAGGATTAACGGTAGTACCGTGGGCATCCATGGTAGTACCGCGCAGTGGCACGGTAGTACCGCTGGTGCTCACGGTAGTACCGCTCCCTCGGAGCCTTACTACCACTGCCCCACCCGGCTAGTGCCGCCCGGTTGCGGTAGTAGGAGCGGATGTAATTTTTTACATCCGCACCTGCCGCGGTAGTACCGCTTTCGCCGTGCGGTAGTACCGCGCTAGGCGGTCAGGCAGTAGTACCGCCCCTCGGCAGTACTACTGTGTCGAGTTTTTGCTACTTCCGTTCTTTTGCAGAAGTATGCACGGAAGTTCCCCTCCCCCCTATCGGGACTTTTTGCCTCACGGTAGTACCGCCCTGATGGCGCGGTAGTACCGCGCGGGCGGAAGTACCGCCCCAGCTTGCGTCTGTTTCCCTGGCTGGGGGTCGCGGCAGTACCGTAGGGTGGTACGGTAGCACCGCACCACCGTGCGGTAGTACCGCTTGGTTGCAAGCAGTACTACCGCGCGGCCTTGCGGTAGTACCGCTGGCCATGCGCGGTAGTACCGCTGGCCGCGGGCTGGTAGGTGGGTAACGGTTGGATCTTTTCCACACACTATATAAAGGGTCTCCTTCTTCCCCGTTGACTCACCTCTTCCACCATTAAAGCTCCATTATTGCTCCAAGCTCCATTTTCGCCTGATCTCACTCCCTAGCCAACCAAACTTGTTGATTTGCTCGGGAGTGGTTGAGAAGGCCCCAATCTACACTTCCAGCGAGAGATATTTGATTTCCCCTACTAATCCCTTGCGGATCTTGTTACTCTTGGGTGTTTGAGCATCCTAGACGGTTGAGGTCACCGCGAAGCCATAGTCCATTGTGGTGAAGCTTCGTGGTGTCGTTGGGAGCCTCCAATTGAGTTGTGGAGATTGCTCCAACCTCGTTTGTAAAGGTTCGGTCGCCGCCTCCAAGGGCACCAATAGTGGAATCACGGCATCTCGCATTGTGTGAGGGCGTGAGGAGATTATGGTGGCCCTAGTGTCTTCTTGGGGAGCATTGTGCCTCCACACCGCTCCAACGGAGACGTACTTCCTCTCAAAGGGAAGGAACTTCGGCAACACATCCTCGTCTCCACCGTTTCCACTTTTGGTTATCTCGTGCCTTTACTTGTGTAGCTTATTTGTTTCATATATCTTGCTTGCTTGTGTTCCTATTCGTGTTGCATCATATAGGTTGCTCATCTAGTTGCATGTCTAGACAACCTATTTTGATGCAAAGTTTAAATTGCTAAAGAAAAGCTAAAATTGTTAGTTGCCTATTCACCCCCCCTCTAGTCAACCATATCGATCCTTTCAATTGGTATCAGAGCCTCGTCTCTTTATTAAGGACTTTACCGTCCGAAGAGTATGGTTGATACCGTAGACGGAGCGGAGGAACACTCCGGTTTGAATCCTATCTCATCTACGGGTGATGGGGGAACTTCGGTCTATCGTGAGGAGTTCAATGTAGCCTTGGAGACATTGAAAACCTCAATGACGACCGAAGTTGAAAGCATGTTTACTAAATTTCTTGAGGGGCTTAAACTATCAACCGCACCGTTGAAAGTGGGGGATCCCGCCAACAAGGTGTCGGATGCTATCCCTGAAAAGGGGGAAGCTAGTAGTGAAAAGGCTCCTTCTTCTAGTGGCAAGAATGGCACCGGCATCTTTGCCCATGTGGAACCACCACTCGTTTATGGTGGACCGGTTCCTTCCACTCATTTGAATCATGCCGGTCCTCCCCCTAAGATTGTGAAAAATGAGGATTTTGATTCATGGGTTTACCGCTTTAAACGTCATTTAAATCATGTGAACACTAACCTTTGGAGAATCATTGAAGAAGGTTTCTATCCACATGATCCAAGCAACTTCACTCCTCGAGAAGCCGCGGACAATCAATTCAATGAGAATGCTCTCTTCATCATTCAAGATGCATTTCCACCCGAAGACCTACCTCATCTTCGTCCCTTCGCCTTGGCCAAAGATGCATGGCATTGTGTCGTGTCTCTCTACCGGGGAAGCGCAATCATTCAACGGTCCAACTATGAAGTGGTACAAGATGAGGCCGATGAGTTTGCAATGAAGGAAGATGAAGAACCTCGTGAGCTCTATCGGAGAGTCACCAAACTCGCGGTCTCACTACGAGATCACGGGAGCAAGGACACAGATGACAATTGGATCAAGCGCAAATTCCTCAAGGCGATGATGCCCTACCACAAGGCCATGTCCTCCGTCATTCGTCAAAGACCGTACTTCCACACTTTAACCTCAAGCGAAGTGTTGGATGAGTTTGTGGCCATGAACATTTTGGACAAGACCGCCGACAATGCGGTGCTCCATTCTCAACGGGCAAAGAAGCCTAACCTTGCATTGAAGGCCAAGCTCACCGTGGAAGAAGAAGAAGAGGAAGAAGAGGAGAGCAACCCCGAAGATACGAAGTATGCATATCATGAACATATGGCACTTGCTTCAAGGCAATTTTGGAGCAAGAAAAACTCGAGGCCCAACTTTAGCAAAAACAACTCGAGTGGCACAAGGGGCAAGCAACGTGTAAGGACTTGCTACAATTGCGGCAACGTAAGTCATTTCGTTGCGGAATGCCCGTATGAGAAGAGGGAAGACAATGGTGGCAAACTCATTCGAAAGGACAAGGCCAAGTCGTTCCCCAACAAGAACAACTTCACCAAGAAGACTCCTCCCAAGGCCTTGGTTGAGCAAGAAGAGTACAATGAGGATGATGACGATGATGAAGATGATGAGTCGGTTGCCATGGCCTCCATCGCCATTGCAACAACGTCACGAGTGTCCCTCTTCGACTCACCCAACGAAAGCATCACCGCCAAGTGCCTCATGGCTAAAGCCACCAACAAGGTAACCTCCAACATCAAAACTACCATCATTAATCATCCTTCCCAAACGGATAACATTAATGAAGTTGAGGGAGCTAATGTGGAGGCCAACGAGTTTGAGGCCTTTATGGGTAAACTCAAGGGAAAATCCAAGAAGCACTTTGTTGCTCTCTTGGAACAACTTGGTGAGGCCAATGACATGATCGAGGCTCACGAAGACACCATCTCGAAGATGGAAGGGCATAGTCGTGACTATGCCGATGAGATTTCGGATCTTTCCAATGCTCTTGAGGAAGAGTGTGGTCTTCGTTTGGCTCTTGAGGAGTCACACAACGTTGATCATGCTAAGTTAGAGAAAGATTATGATCATGCCCTTGTTGTTTCTCGTGTGCTAAATTCCGAGAAGGCCAAACTCGGGGTTGATCTTGCTAGACTCAAAGAGGGGTTTGATATACTTGACAAGGCCCAGAAGGCCTTGAAGGGTATTCACGCTAGTCTCAAGGAGTCTCATGATCAACTCCAAGTGAAGCTAACTAAGGAGAAAGCAACTTTTCCTCATATGGTTTTAATTGATAATGCAAATGCTACTAACCCGTGTTGTGAGCATATACATCTTGTTGAAGAAAATGCTAAGTTGAAGGAGCAACTTGAGAGAGGCCTTGCGACTTGCATACAAGGCAAGAAGAACCTCAATGATCTCTTGATCAACCGAAAGGGAGGTGTGGCGAAGGAAGGGGTTGGGTACGTCCCCGACTCCAAGAACAAGAAGAAGAATGACAAGACCAAACGACCTCCTCCCCTCATGCAAACCTTTGTGAGGGCGGGAGAGAGTGTCCCCGAGGAGAAGAAGAAGAACAAAGTCAAGAAGGGCAATGTCGCCTCACCCAACAAAGCCGGCGATTTTAATCCTTCTTATGTGTTGTGCCGTGCTAGTGATGGGCATGTTTATGCCAAATTTGTTAGTTCTCTTCATGAGTACATTGAATGGTCTATTTGGGTTCCTAAGACCCTTGTTACTAACATCAAAGGACCCATTACAAAATGGGTACCTAAAACCAAGCATTGATCTCTTGTAGGTGTTTGCTTCTGGTGGTGGATCATGGTTGCTCGATAGTGGAGCTACAAATCATATGACCGGAAGCAAGGACTTGGTGGTGGACGTGCACAAGGTTCCATCTATGCCCACCAATGTCGAGTGGGGTGACGCCTCATCTTCTAAGGTATTGGGACTTGGCAAGGTTGTCATCTCTCATGATCTCACGATCGAGAAGGTCATGCTTGTTGAGTCCCTTGCATACAATTTACTTTCCGTTCGTCAACTTGCAATCATGGGCTTTGCCACTTTCTTTGATATCGATACCGTGGCCCTCTTGTGGAGCAAGACTCTTAAAGTAGCCTTTGTTGGGCATGTCGAGAACGGTCTATATGTGATTAACTTTTCGGAGCGACCCACTAAGACCGCGACATGCCTAATGGCTAAAGTTGATGTGGGATGGCTTTGGCATCGCCGTTTAGCCCATGTCAATATGAGATCTTTGCAAAGTCTCCTAAAGGGGGACCATGTCCGTGGACTAACGAATGTTAGTTTTGCTAAAGATCGTGCTTGCAGTGCCTGTATTGAAGGAAAGCTACATGAGAAGGCTCATCCTCCCTCGACTATCATTTATTCAAAGAGGCCTTTGGAGCTCCTTCACATGGATCTCTTTGGGCCTCCATCCTTCGATAGTCTTGGAGGTAGGAAGTATTGTTTGGTGATTGTGGATGACTACTCAAGGTACACGTGGGTGTATTTCTTCAAGAGGAAGAGCGAGACCCAACAAACCGTCATTGACTTTGCAAATGAAGCACAACGTCAACACAATGCAAAGATCTTGACAATAAGAAGTGACAACGGCACCGAGTTCAAGAACTACACCTTGGATGAATTTCTTAGTGATGAGGGAATCAAGCATCAATATTCCGCACCATACACCCCTCAACAAAACGGTGTTGCGGAGAGGAAGAACCGGACGTTGATGGATGCGGCAAGGACCATGATGGCGGAGTTCAAGTCTCCGTACAACTTTTGGGCCGAAGCCATCAACACCGCGTGTTATGCATCCAATTGGCTCTACCTCCGCAAGGGCTTGAACAAGACTCCATATGAGATACTCACCGGTAACAAGCCCAACCTCAAGTACTTCCGGGTATTCGGGTGAAAGTGTTTCATTCTCAAGAAAGGTGTTCGGTTGTCTAAATTCGAGGCTAGAGCTTATGAGGGCATATTTGTTGGTTATGCTACAAACTCTCATGCTTACCGTGTCCTCAATAAATCCACGGGACTTATTGAGGAGACGTGTAACGTGGAGTTTGATGAGAATAACGGCTCCCAAGTGGAGCAAAGTGGCACTTGTGATGTAGGTGATGAAATTCCTCCTCAAGCCATAAGAAGAATGGGTGTTGGTTTCATCCTACCCATTGAGGAACCCCTTGTGGCCGAAGGAGAAGGACAATGCTCCACTCGAGTGGAGCCATCACCAACCCAAGGCCCACACGCTTCCGAAGAACAAAGTGAAGGCCCTCAACCTCATGAACAAGACCAAGGGCTAGATCATACTCAAGACGGTGTGGACACACCAAGTGATGCCCAAGGTCAAGTTCTCTCCCCCGAGCAAGTTCAAGATCAAGAACAAGTTCATGACGGCGCTCAAGATGATCAAGTAACCGCTCCTCAACTCACCACCGAGGAGGAATTAGAGCGTCGTGCCGCCAAGGTTGCTTCCAAGCTCTTCACCAAGGATCATCTCATGACGAATGTGCTTGGAAGCTTAAGAAAGGGGGTAAGCACTCGTAGACAATTAGCAAATTATTGTGAGCATCACGCGTTTGTCTCTTGTGTGGAACCCCACAAGGTCTATGAGGCGCTAGAAGATCCAGATTGGCTCAATGCCATGCACGAAGAACTCAACAACTTCGAGCGCAACAAAGTGTGGAGATTGGTACCAAGGCCAACGGGGAACCACAATGTCATTAGAACCAAGTGGATATTCAAGAACAAGCAAGATGCCCATGGGATTATCATTCGCAACAAGGCTCGTTTGGTAGCACAAGGCTACTCCCAAGTCGAGGGTATCGACTACGGTGAAACCTTTGCTCCCGTTGCTCGTCTTGAATCCATTCGCATGTTGATTGCATATGCTTCTCATCATAACTTTAAGTTACATCAAATGGATGTGAAGAGTGCTTTTCTTAATGGTCCCATTAATGAATTGGTGTACGTCAAGCAACCCCCCGGGTTCGAGGATCCCTACTTTCCCGATCATGTGTATTAACTCGATAAGGCACTCTATGGCCTTAAACAAGCCCCACGTGCGTGGTATGACCACCTTACCGAGTTGTTACAAGATCGTGGCTTTGAAGTTGGGATAATCGACCCCACTCTTTTTACTAAGAAGGTCAAAGGGGAGTTGTTTGTGTGCCAATTATATGTTGATGATATTATCTTTGGTTCTCCTAACAAAGCTTTCAATGAGGAATTTGCCGCTCTCATGACCTCAAAGTTCGAGATGTCCTCCATGGGAGAGTTGAAGTTCTTTCTAGGGTTCGAAGTGAAGCAAAGAAGAGAAGGAACCTTCATCAATCAATCCAAATACACTCAAGACATGCTCAAGAGATTCAAGCTAAGTGACGTCAAGCCGGCTTCCACTCCAATGCCCACCAAGTGCCAACTTGACTTAGATCCCAATGGTAAAGTGGTGGATCAAAAGGTATATCATTCCATGATTGGATCCTTGCTTTACCTTTGTGCATCTAGACCAGACATCATGTTGAGTGTGGGAATTTGTGCACGGTTTCAAGCCGCACCTAAGGAAAGTCACTAACTGGCGGTCAAACGAATCTTTCGATATTTGGCTCATACCCCAAACTTTGGCTTATGGTACCCAAGAGGATCAAACTTCAAGCTTGTAGGGTACTCAGACTCCGATTGGGCGGGAGAAAAAGTGGATAGGAAGTCCACTTCCGGAGGGTGCCAATTCCTTGGTTGCTCTTTGGTAAGTTGGTCTTCCAAAAAGCAAAGTTGTGCGTCTCTCTCGTCCACCGAAGCGGAGTATGTTGTGGCCGGTAGTTGTTGTGCACAACTCTTATGGATGAGGCAAACTTTAAAGGATTATGGTGTCACTTGTGACAAAGTGCCTCTTTGGTGTGACAATGAAAGTGCCATCAAGATCTCTCTCAACCCGGTGCAACACTTCAAGATGAAGCATATTGAGATCCGGTATCACTTCATCTGGGATCACATTAGGCGAGGAGAGATCGAGCTCAACTACGTCAACACTCATGATAACCTTGCAAATATCTTCACGACGCCCTTGGATGAAGCAAGATTTCGCGAGTTAAGGCATGAGCTAAATATCATCGATTCGAGCAATGTTGCGTGAACCCTTGCACACCCCACCATACTCAACGTGTTGTCCTATTTAGATGTAGGCATGGACATAGGGGGAGTGATGTTCTCTCAATGAACTCTCCCTCCCCCCATTATGCATAAATCAATCAAGTCTTTCACATTAGCCATTTTTGATGGTACTTGTGCTTCAAAGACGAGTTTTGGTCATGGACCCAAGGATAATTCTTCATGGTGCCATACCAATTGACTCAAACATAGGTGGCTACGGCCACCGCCCTCTCTTTTGGAGAGGTGGTGTCTCGTGGTTGGTTCATTTGTCGTGTGCCTTTCTGGTTTTGTGTGTTGCGTGGTCTTGTGGTGTTGTGTTGGCCCGGAGTTATTTTGTGCAAAGATCCAGTTTTTCGGGCTCGAAACGTGCATCTTCTTGAGCCCACGGTACTACCGCGTCTGGGCGCGGTACTACCGCTTGGGAGGCACGGTACTACCGCGCCACAGCACGGTACTACCGCACCACGCGGTACTACTGTGTCTGGGCACGGTACTACCGCGCCGTCAAGGGTGCGTGGGGGGTTATGACTCGGGCAGGGGAGTTCCAACTCCACATACCCATTCATTGTCTCTCTCTCCACGTCTCTCCCTCTCAAGAACAGCGCCGGAGGCCCTCGCCGGATCTCCGTCTCCGGCCACTCTCCTCGGATTCCGACCGGTGGGATCGTTCCCCACCACTTCCTCTTTCCATGGACCAAGGTTTTTCCCCAAATCCCTCTCTTTCTTGGTTGTTTTCTTGCTTCTAGGCTTTTGGGGAGAAACTTGTTGTTCTTGAGATTTTAGGCCAAATCTATGCAAGAGTAGAATGTAGGAGAGTCGTGATGCGTAGGAAACATACTTGATATGTTGTCTTGTGGTAGTTTTGTCCAACCGTAGTACTGTCGTGTTTTCGCGGGCTTTCTCAGATTTGAACCAGTTTAGATCTGACGCGGTGCGGTACTACCGTGCCCGATGTGCAGTACTACCGCTCTTGCGGTACTACCGCCCGTCAGGTGCGGTACTACTGTATAGTGCAGTACTACCGCTCCGCAGACGCGGTACTACCGCGTCGGCCGCGGTGCTAAGGTCGTACTACCGCTCCTACACCCGGTACTACAGTGATCTTGCACGGTACTACCGCGTCTAAGAGCCGTACTACTCTCTTAGCTCCGCAGCTCTTGGCAGTACTACGGTAGGGATCAAATCTCTCTCTAGGCATGTATCATGTGTGCCTTCTACTTGTTTCACTTGCTTTGTTGTGGTCTTTCAATTAATCTCTCTTGGCCGTTGTGGGTGCTTTTGTGTTCTGTGTCTCAGGTGGTGACTCTCGCCGTTCCAATCCCAGTCATGACACTGGCTCCAAGCGTCTGCGCAACCCCCGAGATGAAGCTCCAGAGGGCTCCAATGCCCCCAAGCGCAATGTCAAGACCACTACCAGCAAGCACAAGGAACCGGCTAAGGGCATGGGCGAGATTTCAACCACTGAGTATGTCGAGCGCCGAAAGATCAATCCCTATGTGAATCCTCGGGCTATCCTCAGAGGCACCGAGTTGTTCTGGACCAAGCAACAGGCTCTCATCTATCTGGATGTGATCAAGAACAAGCAGAATACCCACGTGGATGTTAAGTGGATAGACACGCATCACCTGCGGAAAGACAAGTTTCGTGACTATTTTGGAGAGGCTCTGGACTTGGTGGAGCGGTTTGCTATTGAGCCGGTGATCTCCTTTCACCTTGACTATGACCCTGAGCTTATCTGTCAGTTCTTTGCCTCAGTGTACTTTCATCCCGGGGAGGAGCGGAGGATGACTTGGATGACCAATGGGCGTCAGCTGTCTGCTACATGGAAAGAGTTCATGGATCTGCTGCACATTCCTGATGACGGGCTTCACACCCCCGTTGGCGTCCGCCCCCATGCCAACTCTGAGTCTGCCAACAAGAACCAGCTTCAACCCTTCCTTGTTGAGAAGGTACTCCCCAATGGGAAGTCATCTTGGGTGTTGAACTCCTTTTTGGATATCATGCATCGCATCTTCCGCAACACTCTGTTCCCACGCATTGGCGACAAGGACAAGGTTCATGCATATCTAGTGGTCATGTTGCTCTTGTGTGCAGAGGCACGTTCTTCTCAGACTCAGCCGCTTGATGTCTCTCACATCATGTGGTGTGAGCTTCGGTTTGCGGTGTTCACTCGCAAGGTACCTATCTATGGACCGTACCTGTTTCTGCTGCTCTCCTCCACTTGGGAGAAGACGTATCCAGGTGATGAGTTCCTTGCTCCAGACTGGATTCGTCATGAGTCCATCAGCCTCCACGTCAAGCCCAACTGGGCCAACACCACTACTCGTGCTGAGGCATCTTATGCTAGGAGGGCTGCTGGTCAGGGGGAGGCTACTGAGGACCGTGCTGAGGACCGTGCTGTTGAGGACTGTGCTGCCAGGTCCACCACTTCTTCCTCTGAGCCATCATGGGCCAAGAAGCTGAAGAACAAGATGAAGACTCTCTTCTGCATGCAGGCGAAGGGACAGTACAGGGCTCACGTATCTGACAAGGAGAGTTGCCGCCGTGACAAGAAGGTGATGAGGCTCTATGGAGAGGATGTGTCTGGCGGGTCTGAGGACGTCATCACTCCTGAGGCTGCCTGGATGTCTAAGAAGGGCTACAAGTGGACCAGTTCAGAGGATGACATGGAGGAGACTATCCCCGCCGCTGAGTCTGACGAGGAGCACGAGGAGCAGTGGGACGACTTCTCTGCCTGAGCCACCCCGTGTCTGTAGGTGTCCTCTCTGCCTTTTTGGCGTCTCGATGCCAAAGGGGGAGAGAGTGTAGGGATTTGCATTGTGTTTGGTGTGTCTGTTTGCTTTGTTTGCTTTGTCGTTTGGACCTCGTTTGCTTTAGTTCGGTTTGTGCTTCCGAGACCTTTCCTCCATATGGTGTAAGACATATGCACTTTATCTATCGTAGTTAACTTATGTATGGTATATCTTGTCTAGTGATAGATATGCCTTGTCTCTATAATATAGGGGGAGCTTTGATCCTAGTATTCGTGTGCCGTGCAGTTCAAAGCACTCATCTAGGTAGCACACATCTAGGGGGATCCCGTCTATATTATAGAGAGGAGGGGTTTGCATTTACTTAATATTATTTTCTTTGTGCAAATCCCGTATTGTCATCAATCCACCAAAAGGGGGAGATTGTAAGGTCATATTTTTCCCTAAGTGTTTTGGTGATTGATGACAATGCATTTGCGGACTAATCGTGTGCCATGAGCTTTCCAGACTCTTTTCTGCTAGGCACAAGACGATTGGGTGCCCCTCGAAGACTGACGAAGACGGTGTCTTTTCTACGTTTCTTTTTGATGGATTTGAGTCGTAGGAAAGCCGTACTATTAAGAGGGGGTCCGCGTTGGAAAGGTTTGGGTGGAATCATCACGTACACGTCTCCTTTTATCCCCTCCTTCTTCCTTGGAGCTTCCTCCGTTTTCCTGCCATAGTTGACTGACTGCTTGTGTGGTTGCGGTAGTACCGCTCCAGGATTAACGGTAGTACCGTGGGCATCCACGGTAGTACCGCGCAGTGGCACGGTAGTACCGCTGGTGCTCACGGTAGTACCGCTCCCTCGGAGCCTTACTACCACTGCCCCACCCGGCTAGTGCCGCCCGGTTGCGGTAGTAGGAGCGGATGTAATTTTTTACATCCGCACCTGCCGCGGTAGTACCGCTTTTGCCGTGCGGTAGTACCGCGCTAGGCGGTCAGGCAGTAGTACCGCCCCTCGGCAGTACTACTGTGTCGAGTTTTTGCTACTTCCGTTCTTTTGCGGAAGTATGCACGGAAGTTCTCCTCCCCCCTATCGGGACTTTTTGCCTCACGGTAGTACCGCCCTGATGGCGCGGTAGTACCGCGCGGGCGGAAGTACCGCCCCAGCTTGCGTCTGTTTCCCTGGCTGGGGGTCGCGGCAGTACCGTAGGGTGGTACGGTAGTACCGCACTACCGTGCGGTAGTACCGCTTGGTTGCAAGCAGTACTACTGCGCGGCCTTGCGGTAGTACCACTGGCCGCGGGCTGGTAGGTGGGTAACGGTTGGATCTTTTCCACACACTATATAAAGGGTCTCCTTCTTCCCCGTTGACTCACCTCTTCCACCATTAAAGCTCCATTATTGCTCCAAGCTCCATTTTCACCCGATCTCACTTCCTAGCCAACCAAACTTGTTGATTTGCTCGGGAGTGGTTGAGAAGGCCCCGATCTACACTTCCACCGAGAGATATTTGATTTCCCCTACTAATCTCTTGTGGATCTTGTTACTCTTGGGTGTTTGAGCATCCTAGACGGTTGAGGTCACCGCGAAGCCATAGTCCATTGTGGTGAATCTTCATGGTGTCGTTGGGAGCCTCCAATTGAGTTGTGGAGATTGCCCCAACCTCGTTTGTAAAGGTTCGGTCGCCGCCTCCAAGGGCACCAATAGTGGAACCACGGCATCTCGCATTGTGTGAGGGCGTGAGGAGATTACGGTGGCCCTAGTGGCTTCTTGGGGAGCATTGTGCCTCCACACCGCTCCAACGGAGACGTACTTCCTCTCAAAGGGAAAAAACTTCGGCAACACATCCTCGTCTCCACCGTCTCCACTTTTGGTTATCTCGTGCCTTTACTTGTGTAGCTTATTTGTTTCATATATCTTGCTTGCTTGTGTTCCTATTCGTGTTGCATCATATAGGTTGCTCATCTAGTTGCATGTCTAGACAACCTATTTTGATGCAAAGTTTAAATTGCTAAAGAAAAGCTAAAAATTGTTAGTTGCCTATTCACCCCCCCCCCTCTAGTCAACCATATCGATCCTTTCACCCGAGCATGAGCTTGAAAAACCATTTTCAGCTCTTCGAACATCTCATATGCTCCGTGTCTCTCAAAACGCTTTTGGAGCCCCGGTTCTAAGCTGTAAAGCATGCCGCACTGAACGAGGGAGTAGTCATCAGCACTTGTCTGCCAAGCGTTCATAACGTCTTGGTTCTGTGGGACAGGTGCGTCACCTAGCGGTGCTTCTAGGACATAATCTTTCTTTGCAGCTATGAGGATGATCCTCAGGTTCAGGACCCAGTCCGTATAATTGCTGCCATCGTCTTTCATCTTGGTTTTCTCTAGGAACACGTTGAAGTTGAGGACAACGTTGGCCATTTGATCTACAAGACATATTGTAAAGATTTTAGACTAAGTTCATGATGATTAAGTTCATCTAATCAAATTATAAATGAACTCCCACTCAGATAGACATCCCTCCAGTCATCTAAGTATAACATGATCCGAGTTAACTAGGCCGTGTCCGATCATCACGTGAGACGGACTAGTCAACATCGGTGAACATCTTCATGTTGATCGTATCTTCTATACGACTCATACTCGACCTTTCGGTCTTCTGTGTTCCGAGGCCATGTCTGTACATGCTAGGCTCGTCAAGTCAACCTAAGTGTTTGCATGTGTAAATCTGTCTTACACCCGTTGTATGTGAACGTTGTAATCTATCACACCCGATCATCACGTGGTGCTTCGAAACAACGAACTGTCGCAACGGTGCACAGTTAGGGGAAACACTTTCTTGAAATTATTATGAGGGGTCATCTTATTTACTACCGTCGTTCAAAGTAAACAAGATGCAAAAACATGATAAACATCACATGCAATCAAATAATAATAGTGACATGATATGGCCAATATCACATAGCTCCTTTGATCTCCATCTTGGGGCTCCATGATCATCTTGTCACCGGCATGACACCATGATCTCCATCATCATGATCTCCATCATCGTGTCTCCATGAAGTTGCTCGCCAACTATTACTTCTACTACTATGGCTAACACGTTTAACAATAAAGTAAAGTAATTTACATGGCGTTTCTCAATGACACGCAGGTCATACAAAAATAAAGACAACTCCTATGGCTCCTGCCGGTTGTCATACTCATCGACATGCAAGTCGTGATTCCTATTACAAGAACATGATCTCATACATCACATATATATCATTCATCATTCATCACAACTTTGGCCATATCACATCACAAAGCACTTGCTGCAAAAACAAGTTAGACGTCCTCTAATTGTTGTTGCATGTTT
This sequence comes from Triticum dicoccoides, assembly GCF_002162155.2. Lineage (NCBI taxonomy): Eukaryota > Viridiplantae > Streptophyta > Magnoliopsida > Poales > Poaceae > Triticum > Triticum dicoccoides. The sequence continues at coordinate 478,769,037 of NC_041380.1, forward strand.
TACGTGGGTGCAATAGGGTTCTAGCAAGAACGTTTTCTTACCTACGTAAAAGCCACAACGTGATTTGTCAACTTCTATTTACCCTTTATAAGGACCCTTTTCATCGAATCCGCTCCAACTAAAGTGGGAGAGACAGACACCCGCTAGCCACCTTATGCAACTAGTGCATGTCAGTTGGTGGAATCAGTCTCACGTAAGTGTACGTGTAAGGTCGGTCCGGGTCGCTTCATCCCACAATACCGCTGAAGCAAAATAAGACTAGTAGCGGCAAGAAAGTTGACAACATCTACGCCCACAACAAATTGTGTTCTACTCGTGCAAAGAGAACTGCGCATAAACCTGGCTCATGATGCCACTGTTGGGGAACGTTGCAGAAAACAAAAAAAATTCTATGGTTTCACCAAGATCCATCTATGAGTTCATCTAACAACGAGTGATCGGATTGCATCTACATACCTTTGTAGATCGCGAGCGGAAGCGTTCAAAGAACGGGGATGAGGGAGTCGTACTCGACGTGATCCAAATCACCGGAGATCCCAGCGCCGAACGGACGGCACCTCCGCATTCAACACACGTACAGTCAGCGTGACGTCTCCTCCTTCTTGATCCAGCAAGGGGGAAGGAGAGGTTGATGAAGATCCAGCAGCACGACGGCGTGGTGGTGGATGCAGCAGTCACCGCAGCAGGGCTTCGCCGTTCTCTACGGAGGAGGAGGAGGTCTTGGAGGGGAGAGGGAGGCGCCAAGGGCATGGGGTGTGGCTGCCCTCCCCCCCTTATATATATAGGGTCCCCAGGGGGGCCGGCCCTGGAGATCCAATCTCCCAAGGGGGCGGCGGCCAAGGGGGGTGGAGTGCCCCCAAAGGCAAGTGGGGCGCCCCCCACCCTAGGGTTCCCAACCCTAGGCGCAGGGGGAAGGCCCAAGGGGGGGCGCACCAGCCCACTAGGGGCTGGTTCCCCTCCCACTTCAGCCCATGGGGCCCTCCGGGATAGGTGGCCCCACCCGGTGGACCCCCGGGACCCTTCCGGTGGTCCCGGTACAATACCGGTGACCCCGAAACTTGTCCCGATGGCCGAAATAGCACTTCCTATATATAATTCTTTACCTCCGGACCATTCCGGAACTCCTCGTGATGTCCGGGATCTCATCCGGGACTCCGAACAACATTCGGGTTACTGCATATACATATCTCTACAATCCTAGCGTCACCGAACCTTAAGTGTGTAGACCCTACGGGTTCGGGAGACATGTAGACATAATCGAGATGGCTCTCCGGTCAATAACCAACAGCGGGATCTGGATACCCATGTTGTCTCCCACATGCTCCTCGATGATCTCATCGGATGAACCACGATGTTGAGGATTCACGCAACCCCGTATACAATTCCCTTTGTCAATCGGTACGTTACTTGCCCGAGATTCGATCGTCGGTATCCCAATACCTCGTACAATCTCGTTACCGACAAGTCACTTTACTCGTACCATAATGCATGATCCCGTGACCAGACACTTGGTCACTTTGAGCTCATTATGATGATGCATTACCGAGTGGGCCCAGAGATACCTCTCCGTCATACAGAGTGACAAATCCCAGTCTTGATCCGTGTCAACCCAACAGACACTTTCGGAGATACCCGTAGTATATCTTTATAGTCACCCAGTTACGTTGTGACGTTTGGTACACCCAAAGCACCCCTACAGTATCCGGGAGTTACACGATCTCATGATCTAAGGAAAAGATACTTGACATTGGAAAAAGCTCTAGCAAAACGAACTACACGATCTTGTGCTATGCTTAGGATTGGGTCTTGTCCATCACATCATTCTCCCAATGATGTGATCTCGTTATCAACGACATCCAATGCCCATAGTCAGGAAACCATGACTATCAGTTAATCAACGAGCTAGTCAACTAGAGGCTTACTAGGGACATATTGGTGTCTATGTATTCGCACATGTATTACGATTTCCGGATAACACAATTAAAGCATGAATAAAAGACAATTATCATGAACAAGGAAATATAATAATAATCCTTTTATTATTGCCTCTAGGGCATATTTCCAACATTAACATCACGTAACTAGCCTATGTTGAAGTCCTTAGCTAGAACCCGACTTCATCAAGGATGTACTCAACATCGGTAAAGCACTCTCATGCTCCAAATAGAGGCCCTGCTTTAGTCTCAGTGAAGCACCCTCACACCCCGGGTGAAGGACCCGCTCGGGCTTGATGAAGCACCCTCACGCTCTATGTGAAGGCCCTACTCAGCCATGGTGAAACTCTAGGAAAAGATTTCGCTCATCCTCATACTCCAATTAATGCTCTAGTGCACTGAAGGCATCATCATATCGCTAAGTCACAATATTGCAAGCCTAGCTCACCGAAAAGGGATTCTGCTCCTCCTCACACTCCAGTTAAAGCTCTCGTCGGTCATGGAAGAGGCTTAGGACCGAGCCAATGTGCCCTAGGCTCTCCCATTGGACTGCATAATCAAGTTGCATCTCAACCTTGGTTCCATTCCTAGGACTAGGTAGAAATTGTTGTAGTGTAGACAACATGTGAGCAAATGGTATCTCATCGTTAGTGCTTGCGGAAATAAAGTCAGTGAGGGTGTGTGTACAACCTTATGGGAAGGCTATCCAACAACGAGACAAGGTTGACACATTGATTTATTTTGAAGGTCACCTCGTGGGAGCGTGGCTTAATCCTGTGTTAGGAGAGGCGGCAAAGGGAGTGTCTCAACTAGTAGATGAGATCCATGGTAGAGTTGTCTTGGAATTCCCCACGATGAGAGAAATGCTCAACTAGTGAATCGAGTCGAAGACAAATCCACCTAAAATCTCACATTGCCTTGATGATATTCGAGCCTCGCGAGGTGCCTTAGATACGTCCCGAACCTTAAAGCTCTTCTCAGGTCACTTGGAGGCCCCTCCCCTCGAGCTCTGTTCAAGTGAGAGGAACGGTTATACGCCCCTTCGGTGAGAGAAATATTGTAAAACCATCTTAGTTCCTCATGCCCTAGAGAATAATATACAATAGACCCTATGACATATTATTGTAAGTCCTATATGGAATATTCTTGTAAGTACTTATGGCATATTCTTGTAAGTTTACCCAAATATCCTTTAGTCATGTGAAGAAGACCAAGGGCATCACCGTAATCTGTATATGAACACGGGATGTAAATATGTTGAACTTTTCCAATAAATAGAGGCGCGCCTTATACCCAAGGGGGGCCTTTTATCTTCTCAAGACACTTTCTCCTTTCTTATGTCCTTGTCCCTCTTCACCTCCTCAGTGAAACTAGGTCTCACACTTCATCCCCTCTTGCATTGTCCTTTCACATCCTAGGTTGATCAATGTCACATTTGGATGACCCTCAAACCATGCGCAAGTCGAGGTCACGTGAAGTGCATGAATCCTCCTTCCTCTAGGTGAACGCAAGTCTCCTTAAGTTCTCGTAGTCATACGAAGGTAGCCTCATGGGAGCAAGGCTTGCAAGGTTGTCACACTCGACTCCCAAACACACACTCATAGTCGGTTCACATAATCAAATTTGAGTGTCACAAATTCATTGTTTAGGTTTTCCTCGCTAACAAAATGGAACCATGGTTGGAAGAAATGGCACAACATAGACTACACATTATTTGGCAATGGGACCGGAGAGAGTCCCATTTCGGAGAGAGGTTAAGACTGGGAATCTTTGGTAGACCCATAGAGTTTCTGCTCCAACCACACATGTCATTTCATTTCCACCTCGTGATAGGAGCCATGTCGAATACAATGTCGCAAAATACTGCAAAGCACCGCAAAGAATTGCAAAGTATCATGTTTGAATTTTTTCCCCACAACACTATTCCTTTAAAATGGATGGCATCCTGGAGTAGAGCAGTGGCCCCATGGAGTTTTAAAAAATTACTCTAATGGTGACTTAGGAGAGAGAAAATCAGAAAAATACAAATATTCAAAAAAGGAAAATGTAAAGAGAAACAAGAAAAACGAGTATGCCTAGGTCTATTTTTAATGAGGAGCTACAGTTTACTACAAAAGGACACATGACAATGGATATGGTATGGTGCGGGTACAATAACCCAATACCCATATCCATGACTTGCATGGGCATACAATCCTACTCCTGCCCTAGCCATCGGGCACAAACCATGCTCATGCCCATCCCCAATAGGTATCCATGCCCGATGGGTACTCATCAGGCACATCAACACATCATTGTAGGGAATGGTGTAATTGCTAGGTCCATATGTGACGGAGGAACCACAACAAGTTCCTAGGGTTGGTGGAACGATGATTGAGAGGAGGATGGTGGCGGGGTATTGCAGGGGTATTGCGAGTAGAGCATGGAGAATGACCGCAGTATGACTGTCTAGTAGTGCTTCATAGTTATACAAATAATAACTTAGTTCTATGCCCTACCATGACTAGTCAGGTAGGATTCAGGCATAACCAAAAGTGTGCATGCCCTACCATGACTAGTCAAGTAGGGTTTGTGCTGTTGTGCATGCCCATGGGCACATATATGTGCTTATACTCTACCTATGTGGATCGGGTATCCATGGGTAAAATTGTCATCCTTCACACACCTCGCTTTAACTATAAGGCTCAACTCAAATTTCTTTAATAGCATAGCACTTATGCAAGGATTTGGGTAATCACCTTTTTGTCGGTCCACCAAATTACTCTAATTAAGTACTCTATGATGCCTTAATATTGTATTAGTTTTAGAAAATATATGTAGGGAAAATGTATGTACTCCCTCCGTTCCATAATTCTTGTCGTGGTTTTAGTTCAATTTATGTAATTATTTTACCTTTTCAAGGCAATAAAACACTTTATGATATAGGAGTATTTTTTAACTACTCCCTCGTTCACTATTATAAGATTCTTTCTGATTTGAATGTATATAGACATATTTTAGTGTGTTTGTTCACTGATTTCAGTTCGTATGTAGTCCATATTGAAATATCCAAAATATCTTATATTTGTGAACAGAGGGAGTACCACATTTTACCCTTTCAGGCAAAAGAACTGACAAATCCTGGCAAATTCTGCCCCATCCATACAAGTCCTAGCAACAAAATCTGAAGTTATCTGAAATTTGCATATGCTGAAAGCGGTTATATCCATTTCAGTCAACAACACGCACAGATCGCTGTAGGCAGATTCAGCAAACCTGCAGTAAGCACGCAGCCCTCCCAGATCGCCCAAATGTTTGATGTAAACCTCTGCACCAGCTAAAAATAAAAGCACATACCAAATTGATTCCCTGTGCAAAACATTCTCCTTCTGAACGAATATTACACTACACATTACATCACGTTACAGGAAAACATAGACAGAATACCTCTGCAGCAGAAAAGCATACGTCCTACCAAAACCAGGCAAATCAAAATAGCCAATTATCTATACCTAAAATCTAAAAAGTGCATACGCACTATTTAGAGACATCGAGTGGCCGGCTCGCGGCCGCACGATCCGGCATCACAGGCGATATCTGACAAGGTCCCGGCCCACCCCACCGACAGCCTCTTTCTGTCTTCCCCGCAGCACCTGCGTCTCTCTTTCTATTCTCTCTCTCACTCTTCCCCACGGATCTGGATCAGAGGGGGCTCGTCGGCCTCTCCCCTCAACGCCGACCATCAGGAGCCTCCCACTAACCGGCCACCAGCCCACCACACTCCACCGGCGGATCGGAGGAGGGGAGGACCACCCCGGCGTGGCTCTACCCTGAGGTCGACGTCGCACCACCACCACGACGGTTGTCTTGGCCGCACCACCACCAGCCTACTCCACCATGGCGTCCTCTCCAACTGCCCCATGCTCCCTGGGCAACCAGATCCAGCCCCATCGCTGCCGCGCCCTGCCGTCGTCGACGGGATGCGGCCGTCGTCTCCTTCCTCTGCCCGAGGCTGGTTGAGATCCTTCCTCTCCGGCTCCGACTGAGCCCACTACCCCCCATCTGCTTGCTCTTTGATGACCTCCTCCACGCGCCTGGACGCCGTGATGGCGGAGGTGGAGGATCCTCTGGTCACCGTGTGTCTGATGTCTATGTCACACTGGCGGAGATAGAGCAGCCTCCGGTGGTGGTGGTGTCTGATGTGGTCTTTCCGGCGTCATGATCTGTTGAGCGGAGATGCGGCAGTGTCAGGTCCCAGCGCCGACAGCGATTCTGGCCTGATTCAGGCAGAAGGGCCCCGTGAGAGAGCATTGACTCTCGTCGGAAATTCGTTAACTGGACTATCATAGCCTAACGATTCTAGGTGCCTGCATGTCAATACAATGTAGTAGTATTTGCTAGTAGTATTTTTTGTTGGCATCTATAGTAGTTCTACTTGCACATATAGTTGTTTTCAGTTGGACACGGTCATTGGAAGTAGTTGGCAGGGGCAATAGAAGTAGTTGCACAGAATCCGCTAGGCAGTTGGCCAGGGCAACAGATAAAGTTGCACATCTCACTGACATGATTTTGTTGAATGGTGAAAAAAATGCACATCCATAGACCATGAGGGTGCAGAAAAGTTGTATACAAGTGAGATCTTTAAAACTAGATCCCGCATGGGTATATTTTGACGAATTTTTTTGATGCCAACTTTGGAGCTATATAGTGCAACTCTATTACTGCATTGTGCAACTTTATTACTACATCGTGCAATTTTTTTCCAAAACTAATGTTTGGAGCTGCGCCTTCGTATGAGGTTACAACCTAGCAACCACGACAACTTTGATGTGCGACTAGTCTATGTGCAACCTCCTCTTGTAATGTAGTCTAGTCGCACACACATTGATATTTAGTTGGCTTGTAATGTAGTCTAGTTGCACATACATTGATATTTAGTTGGCTTGTAATGTAGTCTAGTTGCACACACATTGATGTTTAGTTGGCAGGAAGACTAATTGCACACGCATATGCTTAGTTGGCTTGTAATTTAGTCTAGTTGCACACACACTGATGTTTAGTTGGCAGGACACTAGTTGCACACACATATGCTCAGTTGGCGTGGCAATTTAGTCTAATTGCACACACATTGATGTTTAGTTGGCAGGACTTTTTTGGCACACACACATATGCTCAGTTGGCGCGGCAATCTAGTCTAGTTGCACACACATTGATGTTTAGTTGGCAGGACTTTTTTGGCACACACACATATGCTCAGTTGGCGCGGCAATCTAGTCTAGTTGCACACACATTGATGTTTAGTTGGCAGGACTTTTTTGGCACACACATATGCTCAGTTGGCGCGGCAATCTAGTCTAGTTGCACACACATTGATGTTTAGTTGGCAGGAAGACTAGTTCGTCGAAACATCCCCATGCGGGATATAGTTTTGAAGAGCACGTCGCAAGGATTCCAACGATGAAAACGGATCTTAATTCCGACGCGCGGTTTGGAAGATATAGCTTTTTGAAAATTTTGAAAACCGAAACAAATGCATATGTGATCTGTTTTTTCCAACTGACTGTGACCGGTGTGAATGTATTAAATGCTAAAAGATACATGCGCTAGCGGACAAAAATTACACACATGCATGTCTATTTTAGGCCAGCCGCTCGCGCATGTATGGCTGGCCGCTTCATCACGCTAGTGGGCAGCCGGCCGCCCACTAGATGCTTCCTTATCTATATCCTCCTCCCAGTCCCACATCACAAGCAGCGTTTAGATGTGCAACAGGCTCATATCCAGCTCCCCGCTCTCAAGAACCTCCCTAACCTTCTTGTCACACTCATCTTCTTCGTCAGTCTGTTCCGGTACACTGACCTTCGCGTTCTTTTCCTCATCATCCGATAACTCGTCCGCGTAGCCATAGCCTGATGTGCTTGATCTTGGCTTCTTCCTTGCGTCTTGCACAATCTCCATGATCTCTTGGGTTGTTTGCTTCGAGAAAGAAGGCACGCTGCTGCTCCTCTCGTAGTAGTCTGCTTGCGCTTCCTCTGTGAGCTCCCGCGGCAAGTTCTTCAAGAACCATGGGTGGCTCTTTATCTCCTTCATCGTGATTCTCTATAGAAGATATAAAAAATGTCACATCAAAGCGGATTCACTCATGGACACGTCGATCTTGCAATCTGGAGAGTTGGGACCAGTACCTTCGTTGGATTGCTCACAAAGATAAGAGAAATGAGCTGTCTGCAATCAGCAGATATGAGAATATTGTCTGGGATGGTGTAGTCGACTGCTGCTATCCGCTGCAAACAAAGATAAGCGATCGGCATTTGTGATTGTAAATTTTGGGTGGCGAAAGAACTTCTATAGGACTAGGCCATCACCTGAATGATCTTCTTAATATTCTTGGGGTCATCCGGGTCTTCAAATGGGTAGGCTCCCACAAGCATGACATAGAGAGTCACCCCACAGGACCATACATCTGCCATCTGCACTACCAAAATACACTTGTCAGCATTCAGTTACACCCTGTACTACTAAATATGTTTATCGATTGGATGACCTTCACCCACTTCCCTCTTCTTATTCTAAAGCCGTTTATGGAACTATGAATCAAGAGATCGTTGTACAGTACATCAGATTAATATGGCGTGGCCTCTTTCTCATTTTTTTTAAACGGAGGCAAGGCCTCTTTCTCATTTGGCAATCTGTAAAACAAAACAATCTAAGAGAAGACAGCAATAAACTGATTTTGGTCAACAAAGATAGGATCTACAGAACAATGATGAAAGAATGGTATCAATTTTTTTAAACGAAGGCAAAAGATTTGCCGCATATATTAAATAAGAGGAGAGCAGAGTTTGTTTGTGTTACAACATCATTTCTTCAGGAACAGAGTGAGTGAAGTGTGAACTCCAGCTTATCACAATTCACATCTTGAGTCTCTTTTCTGTACGAAAATCAGGCCATGCACTACTAACCGGATGGAGGGTGTTGGATAAAAATTCAAACAATCCATTAAATTTTGCAGAACGCACAAGAACTTAGCAAGATAATTCCTAGTCTCTTGATAATAAATATTGCAGATATTGTATGATTACCCAGCAGTAGCTACTAACAGGGTGTTCAATCAAATAACTATATGTGCAGCTATGTTCATCAATGAAAATCAATAATGTTGATGAATACACATTCTTTGCAAAGGGAATACCAATTGGCCAAACTAATTCTGTTCTCAAAGGGGTGCCAAAGTCTGAATAAAAGTGGCAAAACAGGGTGATTTTTCCACAATTGTATGAAATGGTGAAAATAGTTTTCCTGAATGGGGGGTTAGTGGCGATTACTTGCCAATTTTACTTTCCCCAAAACCGGCATCTTCCATGAGCCAAGTCCCTTCCTCGCATGATATTAATGTTGAATCGAATTCTCCATAATCAAGACACAAAACTGTGGGCTGTCAGATTCAACTTCCTTCAAAAACTCGAAGCCGTAAACGCAAGCACATCCTTTACCGTATCCTATCGCAGTGTTGTACAATTTTTTATGTAGGAACTTCCAACCTTTGCCACCTAAAAGAGTTTGGTAAAACTTCTACTCCTAAATTATGGTGCTCAGCCAAACAACACTTCAGGTTTGCTTTGCGTGGCAACTCATCCTTTAAGTGATGCAGTATGTCAACATCATGTAGTTATGTGCATCATCGTGAAAGGAAGAACCTTAAGTGGCGCGCTCTTACCAGATGTGCTTACAAAGGTCAGAAACATAAAACACATGTCATATATAAATAAGAGATTCTTTTAGGTTACCTTCCCATCATATTCCTGGCGACGAAGAACTTCCGGTGCAATGTATGCCGGCGTCCCCACCGCAGATTTGGGCCTTGAATGTAGTACTGAAGACTGTCACAAAATGGCGAAGAGTTCATTTTTTAACAGCAAACAACAAATAGTTATTCTTACGCAAACTTACAGAAACATGACAGCAGGATTTACAAGGCGTGGACCACCCACTCCACTCTTATGAGAATTGGCAACCAACCTTGGAGTACCCAAAATCGCATATCTTGAGCCGGGGAGCCGGGCTACCATCCAGGAGAACATTCTCCAGCTTCAAATCTCTATGGCATATTTGCTGGCAAGCAGTAAAGTGATTGCAACATTTAGCATATTTTCAGGCCCACTCACATTTATTTGAAAAATCACGCTGGCACTTTCTACTCAGGGGAATGATGTGAACTGTAACTTGCTTGTTGTCCAGCTAATATAAGAGAGTAATTTATTGCTTCTGCATACCATGTGATGGCAGTAGCTTACGCCGCAGATCAGCTGCTGGAAGAAATATCTGGCCTGCAGTAATAAGCAGAGGAAAGAAAGAAAAAAAACACAAAACAGTAAATTGACTCTGGATTTCGTACTTCTGCTGAGGAAAGAAGACCAAGACGGTGGTTGTAAATTGTGACCTCGTCCTCGCTAAACCGGCCGCGATCGACGATTCGATCAAAGAGCTCGCCACCCGCCGCGTACTCCATCACGATTGCAAGGTGTGTCGGTGTCAGGATCACCTGTCGAAAAATTTCCAATGTAAGCACCCGCGATTTTCACTTTGAAATAGGAAACGAAACACCATGGTGCCAAACAAGTGCAGAAAAACTTCAGACTCGGAAATTCCCAATAAGTTACATATCCACGCCACGCGCCCGTCCAAACTCTAATAAAGCATGTGAAAACACATTCACTACACGTCACCGGAGGAGGAAATGTTTCCCTACAGAACAGCCAATTAAACCCAAGAGGACAAACACAATGAATAACCGATTTTTTTACAGCTGGTCGCTCCGTTTCCGGATGAGAAGGCGCACCTCTATGAACTGGATGATGTTGGGGTGCCGGAGCGAGCGGTGGTTGACGATCTCCCGGTACACATTCTCGTCAATCTGCGGCCAGGCATCAGATATTCAGACCCAATTTGGAGCGCGCAGAAGGAACCACGGACAGGAGAGCAACACAAATCGATATAAAAAAAATGAGGAGCGGAGGAGCCCGACCCGGTGGCCGCGCTCGATGAGCTTGACGGCGACGAGCCCGTCGTTCTCGCGGTGGCGCATCAGCCGGGCCACCCCGAAGTTTCCCGACCCGATGTCCCGCACCTCCTCGTACTTGTCCATCCCGGTGAGGGGCGCGGCTGTAGCCGTCGGCGTCGTCATCGCCGCCGGTGCGGGGAGCCGAGGAGGCGAGGAGGGGCGGGGGACGGCGGGGCAGCTCGACGAATCGACCGGCGGGTAACAGGTGGCGGTGTGGTCTGTGGCGCCTGCGTCGCTTTCCGGCCTGGCGCTCGCTCTATGCGTCTCGTGCGTGCGCTCGCCGGGTATATATAGACGCGCGTCGTGTGCGCGTCCGACTGTACCCGAGATTCCGAGACTGGCTGTGACCTGTGACTGTATCCGTACCGTATTCCTTTCAAGATTTTTATAGTTTGTGTTTCAACAATCCTTTTCCTGCTGCAGCTCCGCAAAAAGGCTTCAACAGTAGACTGCAGATGGTTCGAGAAGATGATATAATGTTATCCCGGCTTATAGTAGTCTTTATTTTTAAAGACTTGCTAATCCTAAGTTGCGTGAAACTAATTTTTGGATCAGTCGATTCCTCGATGCATGCCCGAACCCTATCATGTGAGGACGCGGCGTCGCACGCGAAGGGGAGGCGTAGGTTTGACATGTGTGGATGGGGGTGCTTGCCAACGTCGGAGAAGGGGGCTTTAGAGGGATGGCCGGAACGGCGATAGCATGGCGGAGGCGGCGGCTCAAGCAAGACGGAGCGGCGCACGACGGGCACACGCCGACCGCGGGAGGTGGTGGCAGGCGGTTTGAACTAGGTTGTAGGGTGGTTGGAGGAACTAGGTGGGAGGAAGAAGATGAACGGTGTGGTAAAAAAAATCGACTCGTTTGCATCTTTATTAGGCAAAATTGATGTTTAGGCGATCCATTAAAGTGTTGCAGTTTTACCTAAATAGTCAATTAAAAAGTAGAAGGCACTACTGCATTTAGAAATACAACAATCACATAGTTTTCTAGAGTATAATAATAGTGTTTCCCTCACTGACTTTGAAACGCAGATTGTTTCTTCAAATAATCCGATATTTTCAAGAAAATTGAGTCTATTTCCAATCCTAAAACTATGGTCATTGATCAGACGACTTGAACATTGGACTGTGCAATTGTCTGTATTAAACCCTTAACTTTTCAAAACCCATTTAAATTGGCCCCTCATCGAATTGTAGCTTTGCATTAAGGGTTTCAAATTGTGCCAAGGAAAATCATGGATGTAGAACTCAAGATATTATCCCCGCAAAAAAAAGAACTCAAGATATTATAATATAACAAATGAGTATAAGTGCAATGTGTGCATCAATGAGCAAATTTAAATAATTTATTTTTTATTTCATTATTTTTGTAATCCAGTTTGACAAAAGGTTAAAGAATAGATGTAGATAGCTCGACGATATAATATAAAGTTATTCTTGATTACTCCTCATTCTTATATTTAAAGAGTTGTTGCAATCACCTAAACAATCAGTAAAAAGTAGAATTTGCAAATAGCTTTATCACAGATTTTTCTAAAATATGATGGTGAATCTCCTTCTTGGCTTTGAAACACGGATCATTTCTTCAATCAAATGTTTTTTTCTAATAAACAAGTCCATTTTCAATCCCAAAACAGCGCCCCATGGTCCGATGACTTGAACCTTGAACTATGCAACTGCCTATATTCAATCTCCAACTTTTGAAAATCATTTAAATTGGACCCTAATCCCGTATAGATAATTGATTTGCATTTGGGTGTTCCAAATAATGTGAAAAATCACATATGCAAGTACTCAAGATATTTAATCTTTGGCATTTAATTAAGATACAGATATGCAAAACCATGAACAATTTTCTCTTCTTTCTATAATGGATATTTATTGTTTTCTGCATGAATTCCCATTTCTCAATTTTGTGGATTCCTTATGTTTATGTTTTTCCTAAACATTTACTTTTCAGAAGACTTTACTTAAAATTTCAGGGTGCAAACCCACCCTGAACAGACATACTAGTGCCCCTTTGGTACACATGATTTCTCAAACAACAAAAATAGGAATAAAATGCAGGATTTAGGTGTCTTTGATTCGGGGAATTCTCAAAATGCAGGACATGTCCTATAAAAAATCCTTTAGGGTTGGAATACCGCATAAATTTAGATCAAAGAGTGTTTGATACCACATAAAAAAAATAAAGGAATTGAACAGAGTGACTTGAGTG
>NC_041380.1:478782463-478797447 GCF_002162155.2 Triticum dicoccoides
CGGCCCTTAGAAAGTTTTTCTAAGGATTACATTCATGTGAATCAACAACCTACATAGGACAGATTCCCAAGGACCGAAATCCTTAAAAAAAATGCATGGAATTCCTTTGAATAAAGTGAGCCCTTACAATGTTGTGACCACACGAAATCCTACAAGATTGCATTTGCATCGAGGATTGTTTGATTGCACCACTAAAAATGAAAGGATTCTATCCAAGAGGTATGTGTGAATGTGAAATTTCCTTTGGAACGTAATGTATGAAATCCTATAGAAAAAAACTCTGTATGATCTGATCATATGATTCAAACAGCCAGGATGGAAAAACTTCCTAAGGATTTCAACCCTCCAAATTTTGTATGAAAATCCCGTGAATCAAAGATGCACTAAGGTTTGAAAAAATGATTCGTCTCCCAAGGTACGAGAAATTATGAAGAATTCACTAGTACAAGATAGAGAAAATTCCTTATTTGATACTGTCTTAAAATTTGGTTCCTTATTTGACACTGAAAAAGTTTTTCTTCCCTATTTGACACTAGTCCTAAATTTTATTCCTATACGACACTTTCGTCCATTTTGAGCCTAAATGACACCTGAAAAAACGATTTTGCCCCTCATGCGGTATGTGTGTGCGCGCGCGTGTGCTGTTGCGTGTGTGCTGCTGCTGCATGTGTGCCGCTGCGTGTGTTTGCTACTGCGTGTGTATGTGCGCGCGCGCGTGTGCTGTTGCGTGCCTATGTGCTGCCTACGTGTGTGCTGCTGTTGCTGCGTGTGTGTGTGTGTGCTGCATGCGTGTGTGTTGCGTGCCTATGTGCTGCTTGCGTGTGTGCTGTTGTTGCTGCGTGTGTGTATGTGTGTGTGTGTGTGCTGCGTGCGTGCGTGTGTGTGCGTGTGCATGTGTGTTGCTGTGTGTGTGCACGTGCGCGTGTGTGTTGGTGCATGTGTATGTGTTGCTGCGTGTGTGCTCCTGCCCTCGCACTGGTGCTGCATGTGTGCGCTATTGCCCCCCCCCCCCACACACATACCACATGAGGGGCAAAAGAGTCTTTTCAGATGTCATTTAGGCTCAAAATGAATGGAAATGTCATATAGGGAATAAAATTTAGAACTTGTGTCAAATAGGGAAGATTTTTTTTCAATATCAAATAAGGAAGCAAATTTTAAGATAGTGTCAAATAAGGAATTTTCTCTACAAGATATGGTAGAAATGTGAGAGCTGATATATTCACCAATAGATGTAATTGTTTATATCTCAACGTGAAACACAAGAGATAAATGCATTTAGAGTTTGCATATTTACAAGGTACCTAGAGATTTATGTTGTTCAATGATTTTTTATGGTTATAATTTCATCTTTTCCCTTGCATACGAATGTTCACATTTTGTTGTAAAAGCAACTCTAGCAGACCCTGCATCCCGCCAGCCCATAAAACTCGTTTGCAGTTCACGCAAAACCGCTTTTGCGGGCCGGCGCGTGCTGGCACAGATGCAGACCCCTCAAACGGATCCGTAAAAAAATATTCACAGAATATGCTTTTTACGGGTCGACTATGCGGGTTCTGCTCGGACACCACCGTGATGACCCGCAAATAGATAAACTGCAAATCTCGCATTTGACATAGGATTTCACAAACAAGTTCAAATTCAAACGACATAAACAGTTTTACGCGCAAATAGAAGGCAAGTTCATTACGACTAACGCAAAAGAGGGCCGTGCAAAAGGTTTGCGCCCATGTCCGGCATCATCTCGATCGATCTTCACTCCGCGCCATTGAGTCCACCTTGGAGTTCATCGGCGCCATCGAATCCACCTCCGGCGCTTGTTCCAACTCCCGCATCGAAATCATCCATATTGCCACCATATGGAGCAGAGAAAACATCACTGGAACTGTAGCACGGACCGGCCGACGCCACCATTCTTCTCTTCAAGATTTCTCTCCTTGCCATATCATGCCATGTTTTGGTGAGGTCGTCCATGTCATTGCGGTTTATTGACATGATCTTGTTCTCTTCGGCGAGCAACATGGACATAGATTTGTTTTCGGCGGCGCGTGCTCTTCTCTCCTCGATGCTAGCTTTGCGCAGCCCCTTTTCCTTGAGCAACTGCCACTTTTCTTGCTTCTCCTTCGCCTTCTTCTCGGCCAACTCTTTCTTAATATCCAACGATTTCAACAACATCGACTCATTGGATTGCACCATGGCATCAATCTTCTCCCTCAAGCTTGATGCTTCTTGCTCTCTCTTCATCTTCTCCTTGGTCTTCTTGTCGCCATCGGGCTTGTGCAAATTTCTTGGGCCATCATCATCCTCATCTTCATCCATGTTTGTAAGTGAGCCTCTCTTTGGTGGGGATTCTTTGTCAATCAACTTCCACTTCTCGCACTTTTGGAGCAACTCCCAACAATGCTCTAGTTTGAAAATTTTGCCTTCCGAAGCTTCCATGTCCTTGTATCTATGTTGAGCAATCTTGTCCTACACAATGTGAACAAAGTGATCCAATCATTTCCCATGATGCAATATGATGATGCACAATTTCAACAAAGGCAAAACAAACTCACATAGTCGGACTCCACGGTGCCACTTGGAGGTGCATTGCGTACTTGCTCCAAGCAAGCTGCACATAGGCTTGATATTCTCCCAACGCCCTTGAAGCGACCGAAATGTGCGTGGAGTCCTATTGGGATGCTTTGCCATAATGCGGAAGTATTGATCTTTGATCGTTTGCCAATATCTCTTGGAAGTTTGAGAAGTACACGTGCATGCATCAAGAGACACCGCATTCCATGCTTGAATCAAAGCTTGATCTTCCAAGAGCGTGTAGTTCTTCGATCTTATGCTTTTCCCAGATTTTGCTTGTGATTGCTCAAATGCTTCCGCTTCGATCTCCAATTCGTCTGCACAACCATGATCATCCACGTCGCCCTCCGTTTCATTATAGTCGAATGGTTCGAAAGGGGCTTGATCAATGTCAACCGTGTTTGTGTCCAACAAATTCACGAACTCGGTTGTTGCATTGTTCGAACCACCGCTATAGCGAACGATAACAAGTCACGCGCTATCGAGAATAATGACGAAAAATGAAAGGGAATCGCCAAGACCGAAGACGCATACCTTCCGGCCATTTCGTCGAACACCTCGCTCGCAGGGGGAGCGGCACCGTGGAGCGGCATCGCCGGAGCACCTCCTTGCGGCGGGATGGAGCGAGAGGTTGAAGAAGGTGGCTTCTTTGTGTTGGGAAACGTAGTAATTTCAAAAATATCCTACGCACACGCAAGATCATGGTGATGCATAGCAACGAGAGGGGAGAGTGTTGTCCACGTACCCTCGTAGACCAAAAGCGGAAGCGTTAGCACAACGCGGTTGATGTAGTCGTACATCTTCACGATCCGACCGATCAAGTACCGAATGCACGGCACCTCCGAGTTCTGCACTCGTTCAACTCGATGACGTCCCTCAAACTCCGATCTAGCCGAGTGTTGAAGGAGAGTTTCGTCAGCACGACGGCGTGGTGATGATGATGATGTTCTACCGACGCAGGGCTTCGCCTAAGCACCACTATGATATGACCGAGGTGGATTATGATGGAGGGGGACACCGCACACGGCTAAGAGATCAAGCGATCAATTGTTGTGTCTTTGGGGTGCCCCCTGCCCCCGTATAAAAAGGAGTGGAGGAGGGGGAGGGCCGGCCCTCTCTATGGCGCGCCCTAGGGGAGTCCTACTCCCACCGGGAGTAGGATTCCCCCTTTCCTAGTAGAACTAGGAGCCCTTCCATGTAGTTGGAGTAGGAGGGAAGGAAAGGGAAGGGAAAAGGAGAAGGAAGGAAGGGGGCGACCCCCTCCCTAGTCCAATTCGGACCAGCCCATGGGGAGGGGTGTGGCCACCCTTTGAGGCCTTTCTCTCCTTTCCCGTATGGCCCATTAAGGCCCAATACGAATTCCCGTAACTCCCCGGTACTCCCGAAAATACCCGAATCACTCGGAACCTTTCCGATGTCCGAATATAGTCGTCCAATATATCGATCTTTACGTCTTGACCATTTCGAGACTCCTCGTCATGTCCCCGATCTCATACGGGACTCCGAACTCCTTCGGTACATCAAAACACATAAACTCATAATATAACCGTCATCGAACTTTAAGCGTGCAGACCCTACGGGTTCGAGAACTATGTATACATGACCGAGACACGTCTCCGGTCAATAACCAATAGCGGAACCTAGATGCTCATATTGGCTCCTACATATTCTACGAAGGTCTTTATCGGTCAAACCGCATAACAACATACGTTGTTCCCTTTGTCATCGGTATGTTACTTGCCCGAGATTCGATCGTCGGTATCTCAATACCTAGTTCAATCTCGTTACCGGCAAGTCTCTTTACTCGTTCCGTAACACATCATCCCGCGACTAACTCATTAGTTGCAATGCTTATAGTGATGTGCATTACCGAGTGGGCCCAGAGATACCTCTTCGACAATCGGAGTGACAAATCATAATCTCGAAATACGCCAACCCAACAAGTACCTTCGGAGACACCTGTAGAGCACCTTTGCAATCACCCAGTTACGTTGTGACGTTTGGTAGCACACAAAGTGTTCCTTCGGTAAATGGGAGTTGCATAATCTCATAGTCATAGGAACATGTATAAGTCATGAAGAAAGCAATAACAACAAACTAAACGATCAAGTGCTATGCTAACGGAATGGGTCAAGTCAATCACATCATTCTCTAATGATGTGATCCCGTTAATCAAATGACAACTCATGTCTATGGCTAGGAAACTTAACCATCTTTGATTCAACGAGCTAGTCAGGTAGAAGCATACTAGTGACATATTGTTTGTCTATGTATTCACACATGTATTATGTTTCCGGTTAATACAATTCTAGCATGAATAATAAACATTTGTCATGATATAAGGAAATAAATAATAACTTTATTATTGCCTCTAGGGCATATTTCCTTCAGTCTCCCACTTGCACTAGACTCAATAATCTAGTTCACATCGCCATGTGATTTAACATCAATAGTTCACATCACCATGTGATTAACACCCATAGTTCACATCGTCATATGACCAACACCCAAAGGGTTTACTAGAGTCAATAATCTAGTTCACATCGCTATGTGATTATTACCCAAAGAGTACTAAGGTGTGATCATGTTTTGCTTGTGAGGGAAGTTTAGTCAACGGGTCTGCTACATTCAGATCCGTATGTATTTTGCAAATTTCTATGTCAACAATGCTCTGCACGGAGCTACTCTAGCTAATTGCTCCCACTTTCAATATGTATCCAGATTGAGACTTTGAGTCATCCGGATCAGTGTCAAAACTTGCATTGACGTAACCCTTTACGACGAACCTTTTGTCACCTCCATAATCGAGAAACATATCCTTATTCCACTAAGGATAATTTTGACCAATGTCCAGTGATCTACTCATAGATCACTATTGTACTCCCTTGCCAAACTCAGGGCAGGGTATACAATAGGTCTGGTACACAGCATGACATACTTTATAGAACCTATGGCTGAGGCATAGGGAATGACTTTCATTCTCTCTCTATCTTCTGCCGTGGTCGGGTTTTGAGTCTTACTCAACTTCACACCTTGTAACACAGGCAAGAACTCCTTCTTTGAGTGTTCCATTTTGAACTACTTCAAAATCTTTTCAAGGTATGTACTCATTGAAAAACTTATCAAGCGTCTTGATCTATCTCTATAGATCTTGATGCTCAATATGTAAGCAGCTTCACCGAGGACTTTCTTTGAAAAACTCCTTTCAAACATTCCTTTATGCTTTGCAGAATAATTCTACATTATCCCCGATCAACAATATGTCATTCACATATACTTATCAGAAATGTTGTAGTGCTCCCACTCACTTTCTTGTAAATACAGGCTTCACCACAAGTCTGTATAAAACTATATGCTTTGATCAACTTATCAACGTGTATATTCCAACTCCGAGATGCTTGCATCAGTCCATAGATGGATCGCTGGAGCTTGCATACTTTGTTAGTACCTTTAGGACTGACAAAACCTTCTGGTTTCATTATATACAACTCTTCTTTAATAAATCCATTAAGGAATGCAGTTTTGTTTATCCATTTGCCAGATTTCATAAAATGCGGCAATTGCTAACATGATTCGGACAGACTTAAGCATAGATACGAGTAAGAAACTCTCATCGTAGTCAATATCTTGAACTTGTCGAAAACCTTTTTGCGACAATTCTAGCTTTGTAGATAGTAACACTACTATCAGCGTCCGTCTTCCTCTTGAAGATCCATTTAATCTCAATGGCTCGCCGATCAATGGGCAAGTCAATCAAAGTCCATACTTTGTTCTCATACATGGATCTCATCTCAGATTCCATGGCCTCAAGCCATTTTGCGGAATCTGGGCTCATCATCGCTTCCTCATAGTTCATAGGCTCGTCATGGTCAAGTAACATGACCTCCAGAACAGGATTACCGTACCACTCTGGTGCGGATCTCACTCTGGTTTACCTAAGAGGTTCGGTAGCAACTTGATCTGAAGTCACATGATCATCATCATTAGCTTCCTCGCTAATTGGTGTAGTAGTCACAGGAACATATTTCTGTGATGAACTACTTTCCAATAAGGGAGAAGGTACAGTTACCTCATCAAGTTCTATTTTCCTCCCACTCACTTCTTTTGAGATAAACTCCTTCTCTAGAAAGGATCAATTCTCAGGAACGAATATCTTGCCTTCGGATCTGTGATAGAAGGTGTACCCAACATTTTCTTTTGGGTATCCTATGAAGACGCACTTCTCCGATTTGGGTTTGAGCTTATCAGGTTGAAACTTTTTCACATAAGCATTGCAACCTCAAACTTTAAGAAACGACAGTTTAGGTTTCTTGCCAAACCATAGTTCATATTGTGTCGTCTCAACGGATTTAGATGGTGCCCTATTTAACGTGAATGCAGCTGTCTCTAATGCATAACCCCAAAATGATAGTGGTAGATCGGTAAGAGACATCATAGATCGCACCATATCCAATAAAGTACGGTTATGACGTTTAGACACACCATTACACTGTGGTGTTCCAGGTGGCGTGAGTAGTGAAACTATTTCACATTGTTTTAACTGAAGGCCAAACTCTTAACTCAAATATTTTACCTCTACGATCATATCGTAGAAACTTTTATTTTCTTGTTACGATGATTCTCCACTTCACTCTGAAATTATTTGAACTTTTCAAATGTTTCAGACTTGTGTTTCATTATGTAGATATACCCATATCTGCTCAAATCATTTGTGAAGGTCAGAAAATAACGATACTTGCCGTGAGTCTTAACACTCATCGGACCGCATACATCAGTATGTATTATTTTCAATAAGTCAGTTGCTCGCTCCATTGCTCCGGAGAACGGAGTCTTAGTCATCTTGCCCATGAGGCATGGTTCGCAAGCATCAAGTGATTCCAAAAGTCCATCAGCATGGAGTTTCTTCATGCGCTTTACACCAATATGACCTAAACGGCAGTGCCACAAATAAGTTGCACTATCATTATTAACTTTGCATCTTTTGGTTTCAATATTATGAATATGTGTATCACTACGATCGAGATCCAACGAACCATTTTCATTGGGTGTATAACCATATAAGGTTTTATTCATGCAAACAGAACAACAATTTATTCTCTTACTTAAATGAATAACCGTATTGCAATAAACATGATCAAATCATATTCATGCTCAACGCAAACACCAAATAACACTTATTTAGGTTCAACACTAATCCCAAAAGTATAGGGAGTGTGCGATGATGATCATATCAATCTTGGAACCACTTCCAACACACATCGTCACTTCACCCTTAACTAGTCTCTGTTCATTCTACCACTCCCATTTCGAGTTACTACTCTTAGCAACTGAACCAGTATCAAATACCGAGGGGTTGCTACGAACACTAGTAAAATACACATCAATAATCTGTATATCAAATATACCTTTGTTTACTTTGACATCCTTCTTATCCGCCAAATACTTGGGGCAGTTCCGCTTCCAGTGACCAGTCCCTTTGCAGTAGAAGCACTTACTCTCAGGCCTAGGACCAAACTTGGGCTTCTTCACTTGAGAAGCAACTTGCTTGCCGTTCTTCTTGAAGTTCCCCTTCTTCCCTTTGCCCTTTTCTTGAAACTAGTGGTCTTGTCTACCATCAACACTTGATATTTTTCTTGATTTCTACCTTCGTTGATTTCAGCATTACGAAGAGCTTGGGAATCGTTTCTGTTATCCCTTGCATATCATAGTTCATCACGAAGTTCTACTAACTTGGTGATGGTGACTAGAGAATTCTGTCAATCACTATCTTATCTGGAAGATTAACTCCCACTTGATTCAAGCGATTGTAGTACCCAGACAATCTGAGCACATGCTCACTGCTTGAGCTATTCTCCTCCATCTTTTTAGTTATAGAACTTGTTGGAGACTTCATATCTCTTAACTCGGGTATTTGCTTGAAATATTAACTTCAACTCATGGAACATCTCATATGGTCCATGACATCAAAACGTCTTTGAAGTCCCGATTCTAAGCCGTTAAGCATGGTGCACTAAACTATCAAGTAGTCGTCATATTGAACTAGCCAAACGTTCATAACGTCTGCCTCTACTCCTGCAATAGGTCTGCCACCTAGCGGTGCATCAAAGACATAATTCTTCTGTGCAGCAATGAGGATAATCCTCAGATCACGGATCCAATCCGCATCATTGCTACTAACATTTTTCAACATAATTTTTCTCTAGGAACACAATAAACTGGGAGCAACATCGCGAGCTATTAATCTACAACATAGATATGCTAATACTATCAGGACTAGGTTCATGATAAATTAAAGTTTAATTAATAATATTACTTAAGAACTCCCACTTAGACAGACATCCCTCTAATCTTTTAAGTGATCATGTGATCCATATCAACTAAACCATGTCCGATCATCACGTGAGATGGAGTAGTTTCAATGGTGAACATCACTATGTTGATCATATCTACTATATGATTCACGCTCGACCTTTCGGTCTCCGTGTTCCGAGGCCATATCTGTTATATGCTAGACTCGTCAAGTTTAACCTGAGTATTCCGTGTGTGTAACTGTTTTGCACCCGTTGTATTTGAACGTAGAGCCTATCACACCCGATCATCACGTGGTGTCTCAGCACGAAGAACTTTCGCAATGGTGCATACTCAGGGAGAACACTTATACCTTGATAATTTAGTGAGAGATTATCTTATAAAGCTACCGCCGAAATAAGCAAAATAAGATGTATAAAAGATAAACATCACATGCAATCATAATATGTGACATGATATGGCCATCATCATCTTGTGCCTTTGATCTCCATCTCCAAAGCATCGTCATGATCTCCATCGTCACCGGCATGACACCATGATCTCTATCATCTTGATCTATATCAATGTGTCATCACATGGTTGTCTCGCCAACAATTGCTCTTGCAACTATTGCTATCACATAGCGATAAAGTAAAGCAATTATTTGGCGCTTGCATCTTATGCAATAGAGAGATAACCATAAGGCTTTTGCCAGTTGCCGATAACTTCAACAAAACATGATCATCTCATACAATAACTTATATCTCATCACGTCTTGACCATATCACATCACAACATGCCCTGCAAAAACAAGTTAGACGTCCTCTACTTTGTTGTTGCAAGTTTTACGTGGCTGCTACGGGCTGAGCAAGAACCGTTCTTACCTACGCATCAAAACCACAATGATAATTTGTCAAGTTGGTGTTGTTTTAACCTTCGGAAGGACCGGGCGTAGCCACACTCGGTTCAACTAAAGTTGGAGAAACTGACACCCGCCAGCCACCTGTGTGCAAAGCACGTTGGTAGAACCAGTCTCGCATAAGCGTACGCGTAATGTCGGTCCGGGCCGCTTTATCCAACAATCCGCCGAACCAAAGTGTGACATGCTGGTAAGCAGTATGACTTATATCGCCCACAACTCACTTGTGTTCTACTCGTGCATATTACATCAACGCATAAAACCAGGCTCGGATGCCACTGTTGGGGAACGTAGTAATTTCAAAAATATCCTACGCACATGCAAGATCATGGTGATGCATAGCAACAAGAGGGGAGAGTGTTGTCCACGTACCCTCGTAGACCAAAAGCAGAAGCGTTAGCACAACGCGGTTGATGTAGTCGTACATCTTCACGATCCGACCGATCAAGTACCGAACGCACGGCACCTCCGAGTTCTGCACACGTTCAACTCGATGACGTCCCTCGAACTCCGATCCAGCCGAGTGTTGAGGGAGAGTTTCATCAGCACGACGGCGTGGTGACGATGATGATGTTCTACCGACGCAGGACTTCGCCTAAACACCACTACGATATGACCGAGGTGGATTATGGTGGAGGGGGGCACCGCTCACGGCTAAGAGATCAAGAGATCAATTGTTGTGTCTTTGGGGTGCCCCCTGCCCCCGTATATAAAGGAGTGGAGGAGGGGGAGGGCTGGCCCTCTCTATGGCGCGCCCTAGGGGAGTCCTACTCCCACCGGGAGTAGGATTCCCCCTTTCCTAGTAGATCTAGGAGCCCTTCCATGTAGTTGAAGTAGGAGAGAAGGAAAGGGAAGGGAAAAGGAGAAGGAAGGAAGGGGGCGCCCCCCCCCCCCCTAGTCCAATTCGGACCAGCCCATGGGGACGGGTGCGGCCACCCTTTGAGACCTTTCTCTCCTTTCCCGTATGACCCATTAAGGCCCAATACGAATTCCCGTAACTCCCCGATACTCCCGAAAATACCCGAATCACTCGAAACCTTTCCGATGTCCGAATATAGTCGTCCAATATATCGATCTTTACGTCTCAGCCATTTCGAGACTCCTCGTCATGTCCCCGATCTCATCCGGGACTCCGAACTCCTTCGGTATATTAAAACACATAAACTCATAAAATAACCGTCATCGAACTTTAAGCGTGCGGACCCTACGGGTTCGAGAACTATGTAGACATGACCGAGACACGTCTCCGGTCAATAACCAATAGCGGAACCTGGATGCTCATATTGGCTCCTACATATTCTACGAAGATCTTTATCGGTCAAACCGCATAACAACATACATTGTTCCCTTTGTCATCGGTATGTTATTTGCCCGAGATACGATCGTCGGTATCTCAATACCTAGTTCAATCTCGTTACCGGCAAGTCTCTTTACTCGTTCCGTAACACATCATCCCGCAACCAACTCATTAGTTGCAATGCTTGCAAGGCTTATAGTGATGTGCATTACCGAGTGGGCCCAGAGATACCTCTCCGACACTCGGAGTGACAAATCATAATCTCGAAATACGCCAACCCAACAAGTACCTTCGGAGACACCTGTATAGCACCTTTGTAATCACCCAGTTACATTGTGATGTTTGGTAGCACACAAAGTGTTCCTCCGGTAAACGGGAGTTGCATAATCTCATAGTCATAGGAACATGTATAAGTCATGAAGAAAGCAATAACAACAAACTAAACGATCAAGTGCTATGCTAACGGAATGGGTCAAGTCAATCACATCATTCTCTAATGATGTGATCCCGTTAATCAAATGACAACTCATGTCTATGGCTAGGAAACTTAACCATCTTTGATTCAACGAGCTAGTCAGGTAGAAGCATACTAGTGACATACTGTTTGTCTATGTATTCACACATGTATTATGTTTCCGGTTAATACAATTCTAGCATGAATAATAAACATTTATCATGATATAAGGAAATAAATAATAACTTTATTATTGCCTCTAGGGCATATTTCCTTCACTTTGAAGCCGGAACCTTCCTTCGCTTTATGCCCGCGATCTTGCCGACCTTCTCCGCCGCCGGCCGGGATCGCGCTGCCGCGTTGGCGCCCGGAGTGCGGGCCATCGCGGCGGGGGCGGCCGGATTCCCGCCCTACACGACCACGTTGCCCTGCCGCTTGCGGGCAGGTGCGGCGTGGGCTTGGGCGACGGCGGCGGGGCCAACATGGCCGGCGATGAGATCCGCCCGAGGGGAAGGGTCGTGCACGACCTCAACGGTGACGGGGGACATCATGGGGTCGTCCATGGCGGCGAGGGACGGCCGGGAAGAAGCAGCCGGAGCTTGCGGAGTGGGGGCAATGGTGACGAAGGGTGCGGGGAGCGGGAAGGGCCACGCGGAAATGTCCCTCCCGCCAAATCTCGCGCGGAATAGGGGTTGAGCTCGGGTCAGCCTCCTAGCCCGTGAAGATAGAGGTTGGGGAAGAGGATTTGCCGTGCTTCGCAAAAAAATTTGCGGGCCGGGTCGGGATGCGGGGTCTGCTCGTACAGATTTCTGGCCCCGACCCGCAATTTGACGGTTATTTTACGGACCGGAGCGTTTTGCGGGGTCTGCTGCTGGAGTTGCTCTAAAGCCTGTCATCTAAAACTGGGCCAAGGTTCATACTGAGCAAGATCTGGTCTGGCAGGTACTGTTTTTCTCGTCGGGGAAGCTGGTCCACCAGAGTGTAAAAATAATAAATCTAAACCAGCAAACACTCGTTTTCCTTGCTCGGCCAGCCCATCCCTTGCAGCAGATGAACGCCAACGTGCATACACCACTGCGTCGCGTGGTCGGTTCCGAGCACGACAGAGAGCTCGAGAGAAACCAAGTTTCCGTCCCTGCTTTGTGCAGTTGAAGGTCGTTACACTTGTCACTCGACGGGTGACAGGTAGTCCTGCAGTTCATATCTACACGCTGCCGACCATGGACACGTTACGCGAGATGTTTGGCTGGTCAGGCAGAGGAGCTCTCCACATCGACGTACTACGCGCG
Source organism: Triticum dicoccoides (assembly GCF_002162155.2). Lineage (NCBI taxonomy): Eukaryota > Viridiplantae > Streptophyta > Magnoliopsida > Poales > Poaceae > Triticum > Triticum dicoccoides. Next base: position 478,795,285 of record NC_041380.1, read on the forward strand.
GGAGCGACCCGCCGACTAGATAGAAACTACTCCTGAGAGTTTAGCAGCCAATCCAAAGTTAACATCTGTCACCAGTCACCATGCTACCCTCTGCACATCACGCCATGGGATAGTTTGCCCATCCCTGTTCCTAAAACCGGATATACCGCAGCGCGGCCAAGTAAATTTTATTCCCTCTGTTTTTTTTACTCCGCATTTTAGGTTTGTTTAAAGTCAAACTTTATATACGTTTGACAAATTTGTGGAAAAACATATTAACAAATACACCACCAAATATGTATCATTGAATTCATCATTGCATATATTTTCACATCATATAAATTTGTTACTGTAAATGTTCATATTGTTTTTTACAAATTTGGTCAAACTTTATAAAGTTTGACTTTAGTCAAAACTAATATGCGGAGTAAATAAAAATAGAAGGAGCAGTATGTCTGAAGGCGCTTCTGTTAATCTGATAGTCTTATTTTAAGTTATTTATCTATTTTTTAGGGCTTGCACGAGATTTGCGTGCCTTTATATATATTAAGTGCGAAACAATCTGTGGTTGGATGGTTAGAGGGACAGTGATATCCTTAGCCAACCAGGGTTCAAGTCATGATGCTTGCATTATTTTTGGATTTATTTCAGGATTTCCGGCGACGCGCTTCCAGTGGGAGGAGACGTTCCCGTCAACGACGAGGCACCTACGGTAACTTCGTAAATCTCAAGATGATATGTCGGCTCAGTCTCTCAAAGGTGCTCATAGAGGTAGGGTGTGCGTGTGTGCGTTTATATGGATGAGTGTACGCGCGTATGTATAAGCGCTTGCGTCTGTACTATGTTAAAAAAACCAATGGTCGTCTGAAGAGATTTGGGACTTTGCGTAATTAGGTGACTCCTCAAGGTTTCTTTGCAATTTGTCAATAACTCTATAGGAGACCGTTGGATCGGAGATCCAACGGCCCAGATGCTCCCGTAGCATGGGAGCCTACAAGCTCTCCTGGAGCACCAGATATGCACTCCTCCACGTGCAAGTTTTCAATTGCGACATTGGTCTTTTAATCCCATCAACTGCTGACGCATGTGGGGTTTTTGCCCTTTGAAAACCCCCATGTTTCTCTCAAGCCACAATAGGCGCCGGGAGCATAGAATCATAAAAAAAATCGTGGGTAATTTCATTAGCGAAACTACTTCACAGACGACATTTGCTTGCACGATGCTGAGCCGATGCCAAATCCAACAACTTTCTGTACATTGGCGTCTTGAATGGATGGTGTGAGATGGAGTGTCGTGCTGAAATCGTCTGTGAATGTCGTCTGTATAGCAGTTCTCTTTCATTAGTGGCTTACAACGGTATGGTAGTCGAAGTGATTTCTTTAGTAGCTGGAACATTAGCTCATAGCATCATGGACTTCAAGACATAATTACTTAGATTCGGGCTCCCTTGCGCTGCTAATATCCCTACTCCTACCTTGATTGATATTATGTCCCGGACAGTATACAATCTTGGTTACAAACAGAGGATCCAACGAGTTAATAGGCAACTCGACGAGCTATGATGAACGAAACTAGGTGAGATTGGTTTGTATCTACAGGTAATGTCTTGTCTAAATCCTGGAAGGTTGTGGGGCTTGTAAAAAATGGTCCTCTTGTATTTGGTCTTGGTTTTCTTTTATCAGGGTGGAGAGGTGGTGCTAGACTCAACGTCTTTCGTGGATGTGGTCTCTTCTTCCGTCAAGTTGGATAGGCTTGCCATGATTGAATACATGTGTACTTGCAAGGTATCTCCTAGAGTGTGGGTCAGACATGAAGCCATGATCTGCTTAACCCATATGGACTTTCAGGGTGTCCTTGACTATCACTCACCCAAAGTGGGCCACCTCTTTAAGGCCGTGTTCGGTAATACTCCGCTCCTTCGCCAGGGAGCGGAGCGGGCGGAGCGCCCATTTGGCTGCTCTCCCAAATTACACAAGATGTCGCTCCGCTCCCACAGCGGAGTTAGGAATGGAGAGTTTCCGAACGACCCCTAAGTTGGCAAGCATCGAATCACCAACTCCACTCTCTTGTCACACGATCGTAGGCACAAGGTGCTAGATACCAAACATCCTGGGAGAACACACTTGACATGAGAAGGTGGTTGATCGTTAGCCAACCAAAGAGCAAGGCAAGCCCCCCCCCCTC
>NC_041380.1:478797581-478798104 GCF_002162155.2 Triticum dicoccoides
CCAAGGAAAGGAAATCCATCGTCTAGAAAGGATCCATGGGCACCAACCATGCGAAGAATTGGAATTTGAGGGGTGTCCAGGATTTCCAACTCAAACCGGCCTATCCATAGTTCCAGCTCCCCGCAAAGGAGATGCGGTAGGAGGAGCATGTAGAGTGATCGTCGTTCACAGTCCAGTTCCACCTTCACCTGGTGGCCTTGACAACAAGATGAGGGGCGTGGTGATCTTCATCCAAAGAGTTATGAACTGATGGATTGCTTGGATAGAGAGTCTCCTACGCATATCATGAATCTAGTGCTAGCTCGGTGGACCATCAACGACTATGGAAGTAAGGAGGGACGAGGGCTTGAAATTGTTACGAGATCTAGTGTGATTAAACTCACTCATCTACCATCAATCTATTGATTTTTCTAGAAACTTATTATGTACTCCCTCCGTCCCATAATATAAGATCATTTTGCAAGCTAAAACATCATGCAAAATGATCTTATATTATGGGACCGAGGGAGTAGTTATGTATTAG
>NC_041380.1:478798313-478811362 GCF_002162155.2 Triticum dicoccoides
CAAATAAATAGTCTACTTCATGTACTATGCATGTGCATGTGTGTTTAACATCTGTTCCGGAAGGAAGGTTAAGTATCTCGACGTCTAAATCCTCGGTGCACACAACCTTTTTCAAGAACAAGGTGTACATAACCTTTTTTATTTAAAAAGAGGCAATACAATAGGTCAAAGCATCAACTTACAAGCATAGCACATGAAGTAGACAACAATAAAACACCCCACTTCACCTACAACAATAGTTGTTCTTTCAAAGACTGAAAAACACACTCACAACAACTCGCCAAGTCCAGATTATGAATGCCAATGAAAAGAATTTTCATTATAGATACCACATGAAGGCCAGAACACCAATACAAAAACAATGTCTTCAATAAGAAGACGACACAAGTATGTAATTGCTGGGTACGACTAGTAAAACCCGAATTGCAGTTTTCTATCCCGAATATGAAGTGATGTTTCACTCACCACATCGATCTTATGAGTGCGGCACCACACATGGCCCACCTTGAATCACTATGGCGTCCTTCGGAGTTAGCGGCCCATGGCAGGCCACCACCTGAACTCTTCTCAAACGTGAACCAACGTGGTTGTGTGTTTTCGGTCTCAAAGTTAACACCCTATTCATCCACCCTTTCTCATAGAATTTTTCTTCCGAGAACACATAGGAGATCTGTATGTCTATATATTAAGATAGAAAGCAAGTGATATTTACATTTACACAGACCATGCTTTACATATGTAAAGGAGTGGCCGCCCAAACAACCACGGATACAATGGACCGTCAAAGAAAAAACCCGCTCTGTATTGTTGAAGGAGAAAAAACCGCTCGATCCAACAATCACTCCAACCACATCATACTGGTGACAATGGGACAGAAGCAAGGACTATCATGCTTTTAGGCCAACTCCACCGCGCGATTCCATTTTATCCGGCCCCGTCCATTTGGGGTAAAAGGGACACGAGGCGGCCCAGCGCGCGATGGCCCGGACCCATCTGATCCGTTTTGTGTCCGTGCCGATCCATTTCGAGCGCAAACATGCGCCGGGTTTGGGTCGCGGTGGACAGCGAACGGACGCTTTGAACGTCCGCGTTGGAGCCGCGTGGCAGGCGGCCACCTACCTCTCACCCGCCAACATCAATGCGCACGGGCGGGTGGCCCCACCTGTCATCCGCCCAGCGAACGGTCGTCGTCCTTCTTTAAATGGGAAGCCGTGGACCGGTCATCGTCCACACTTCCCACTCCGCCCCCTCTCTGCCCCCTCGAAACCCGACACTCTCGAAACCCTAGCCGCTCCCCATCCTTGACCTCGCCGGGCCGGCCGCAGCCATGGGGCTTTGGAACTACGGCCGCAAGGGGAAGCACGACCGCGAGGCCGGCTCCTCCTCGGGACGCCGCCGCGGATCCGTCAAGAAGGAGGAGGCCGCATCACCCCCGCGCTACTCCAGTCGAGCCCACGCGCCTGCCCCCTTCACCACCGCCCCTAGGGCCGCCGGCGAGCGCGACCGGCGGTACCTGGTCGTGGACGTGTGCTGGCGGTACTGGGAGACGAGGACGCCGGTCCTGTGGAGCGACGTGGACCTCCCCAACAATTGGCACCTCTCCGCGGACCGGGTCCCCATCCCGCCGATGCCGACGAGCGGCCGTGCGCGGCGCGATGAGATCGAGCGCCGCCGCCGCCGCCTCCCTGACGACCTCTACTACGAAGAGAGGTACGCCCCCCGACTCCGTGTTGTGGGACACGTGGCTCCAGGACGAGCACGACGTGCGACGCGCGTCCTACTTCACTGGCATGGTGTTGGGGCCGCGGCGGCCGCGTCGAGAGGTGCGCGGGCGTACACGGGTGCGCGGCCTCACGCCCACGCCGTCGCCTTCCCCGTCTTCGTCACCATCTCCACCTCCTCGCATGACAGCGGAGGAGGAGGCTTGTCTCATGGTGCGTGTCATGGAAGACTCCATGCGCACGCATGGGGAGCGCCAATGGGAGGGCCTCGAGGAGATGACGGCCCTCTCCGCGGCCAGCGACGTCGCCATCCCCGAGCTGGAGATGGTGCCGAAGGAGGAGGTGAGGGAGAAGCCGCCGGTGGCTGCCTTCCACCTAGGCCTGGTGGGCCAGGGGTGGACCTGGTCGTGCACAGTGGAGCAGATGGCCGACGCCGTGGGGGGCGTTAACTGGTGCCCCCTGCCGCCGCCATCGCCGGAGCGGGACGCCTCGCCTCGGGAGGAGGTGGTGTAGGCACCGGCCAGCTTCCAGCCCACCGCCCCCGTGCACCACGGACCGCCGGCCCACCTCTGTACGCCGTCGGACTACGTCGACCTCGTCAGCGACGACGACGACACCGGCGGCCACTGAAGACGGCAACGACCACAACATCGACGGGTGCGGCAGGAGCGCGTGGGCGGCTTTTTTTATTTTGTTTTATGTAAATTATGAAACTGAGCCGTTTAAGCGAACCGTAAAACTGGGCCGTTTCGTGGCCGTGAACCTTAAATTATGTTTTAAGTTTTTTAACTGTATTTTATTTACTTCTTTAGGCATTTCATTTAATTTTTTTTGTTTTTTTATCACGTCCATGCAAGACATGATTTAGGATGCGACCGCGTGTTGGACGCACCCATGACCCAACGGACAAAGACGGACATGGGCGAACCCATTGTCGCCCTAAAGAAACAAAATCCGGTCAAATCGGATGTTCGTTTAGAGTCGCGCGATGGAGTTGGCCTGCCCGACGAAGATCGAAACAGATGGTGTAGCCGTACGTGCATTGTACTCCCTCCGTTCCAAAATATAGCGCGTCCTCGGTTTCCGTGCTTCAACTTTGACCATTAATTTAATCAACAAGACCGACTGCGGCGGGCGAAAAAATTATACCAATGAATTCGTATTCAAAAAAAGTTTTTAATTATATAATTTTTGATCCCGCCGCAGTCGGTCTCGTGGGTTAAATTTATGGTCAAAGTTGAACCTCGAAAAGCGTGGGCGCGCTATATTTTGGAACGGAGGGAGTATCGTACTACGCAGCAAGCAAGCAAGCAGAGGTTCCACGTGCTAGAGCAGGCATTTGAAAGACCCATCCAAGCAACGAGGGGCCAAACTCCAGTACCGGATCCACGCCAACAAGAAGGGAGGAGGATTTGGATCAAAATCAGATCCCACGTCCCACCCCACCCCACCCCAGGGACGGGCACAAACTGGTTTCCTCTACCGGACGGGAGAGGGAGGCGCGCCGCTCGTACGCGCACGTACGCGCGGGACTGTGCCTGTACGTCCAGTGCCTGCTGTGCTGCATGCGCGCCCACAGATCCAACAAACGGCATGTGCTGCCGTATGCTGCGCTCTCTTTGTTGCAGCAGCAGCAGCCTACGAACGAGCTGAGCTGCCCCGTTTCTGCACATCTCAGCACTGCCCCTCCACGTACACGTACTGGCGTGGCATGTTTCGTCGTTATTTGCAGTGGGAATGTGGGTAGGATTTACCATCAAATGATGAAACTATATGAAAAAACCCGGTACATTGTCTCATGAAACATACCATAAAACATATGATCCTCTCCCGATCTCCCCATCCAAAGTGTTTACATGGCCTCCTGCCTACGTTCTTGCTGGAATTTAGTCTACTTTAGGCCTGCCCAATTGTAATTTCAGAAATTCCTAATAAATCCTAGAGACACACTCAGTCCATTCGTGCAAGGCAAAAAGTGGAACCAAAGTTTAATCCCACATTGCTAGTTTGGTGAAAGTTGGACCTTCTTATAAGGGAGAGTATTTCCCCACATGTATGAGCATGGAACAAGAAGGACATTCATGCGTGCTCCTCCTCCACCTCCCATCCCGGCTTGCAGCGTGCGTCCTTCCTTGTTCTAGACTCTGTTCTACATATGTTCTTTTTTAGTTCATATGTGCACAAGCCATTTTCTAGCCTCATCTTTAGATTACATGACTTGTTTCATCTCTACTATGATAATAAAATCATATGGTAAAACGTAAGAGATGCTTTCTTCTGTAAACCATTCTCTACTTTCTTCTCTAAAACGTAAGAATGGCTTGTGCGGAGTTATTTACCCAAAACCACCACACTTGGGGATAGGGTAACCACTTGGTACCACATTGAAGGCAGATCACAGAAAACCACCAGAAATGTGCCTAATGCGTAACGCGGAGCACTGATAGTCGGATAACCTCGCGAAAACAGTCAAACTGACTGGTTGGGCCCACCTGTAAGCCTGACGTGGAATGCCTATGTGGAAATTTTGCTGAGTTGGAAATTTTGCATAGTGCCCCCAGCGCCAGAGGCGAGGCCAGGCGTGACCACCTATTGGATGCCCATGGGCGTCAAACAGCAGAGCTAAGCCTAAATGCCGAGGAAATGAGTCGGGCCACTATGCTGCTAGCTGTTCTTCTCTCTTAGTTTTTTTCTCCAAAAAGACTGGCGGTTTTTTTTACATGAAGCTAAATATTTAAAATCCTGTGAAAAAATAAATGTAAATATGTTTTAAATTCTTGATCATGTTTTTATAAAGTTCAATGTATATAAAAAACATCACCCATATATTGATAAAAGTTTATAGTATATTTAAAAAATGTTCAGTGTGTATTAAAAGTCTATTCATCATGTAATTAAAAGTTCATCACATATTAAAGAATGTTCCATGTGTATAACAAAAATATTCAGTGTGTTTTCAAGGAATATTTATCGTATATCAATGATTCGTTCATTGTGTACTAATCTGTTGTTCACCATGGTGTATGAAAGATGAAGAAAAAAGAAAGAAGAAAAGAAAAATACATAAAAGAGAATAAACAAACAAACAAAATACAAAAATAACCAAAAACAAAACGAAAAGCAAATAGCGAACCGGAGAAACAAATGAACTTTGAGAGCAACTAATTGAGGGGTACCTCTTGCAGGAACCCCTCAAGAGTCATGTGTCGCGTGCTGAGCGCTTCCTTGGGATTTTTTAATTTATTTTTCTAAACACGTTTTTGGGCTTTAGATGATATTTTTTTCGTCATTTTCGTTTTTGCTTGGTTGTCCGTAGGTTTTGAACACTTTTTATTTCCTGAAAACATAAGTTCTTTTACGCGAAAAAAAACATTTTTTATTCTTCCGCGAGAGACATAAATTTACTTCCCGTGGAGGTACAAATTTGGTTCCGCGCGGAAAAGGAAAAGGAAATTGTGTTTCGGTTCTTCTTTTGTGAGAGGCACAAATTTAGTTGCATAGATTTACTTCCACAAGAGGCACAACCGTGCCTCTTGGAAAAGTAAAAGACGACTTTTTCTTCTTCTTTCGTGAGAGGCACATATTAACTTCTCGTGCAGCCATAGATTTGGTTTCGCGAGAGACACAACTGTGCCTACTGGATATAGAACCTCTCGGAAAAAGGAAAAAAATAATTTTTTTTGCTTCAACGAGAGCCATAGATTTGCTTCTTATGAAGACACATATTTGTTTTCACGGCTCTGACTAATCGGAAAAGGAAGAAAACATATTTTTTATTCTGCGAGAGGTACATATTTTCTTATCGTGAAGACACGTATTTGCTTTTGCGAGAGGCATAACTGTGCCTATTCGGAAAAGGAAAAAAAGGTGAAAAACATGTGCTTTCGACTTGTTTTTTTGTCTGTTTTGTCATGGAATTCTTTCTTTTGTCAAAACATATCAATATAGGATCTAGTTTCGAAGATCACCACGTGAGAAATCCAACAGTGAAAACGGTTCATAATCTAGACACACTGTTTAAGAGATAAAATGTTTTGAATAAACGGATCTACAAAAAAGGGAAATTGATACGGGACGCCTCGGAAACGATCTTTCACGGTGTCAAAGAACTCACAAGGAGCATCAACAAACTCACTCGAAACTTTTTTCAACAAACTTTGTTTCCCTCAAGTGGCAAGAACAAGAGGAAACACTCTCAGATAAATTACAACGAATAACTAGTTTGATTTATAAGGATGCAACCCAGACCATGAAGCTTGTGAACCTATGAAGAATCACAAGAGGGAACCACAAGGATCCTATATGAATTGAGGACAGGCCCTCCAATCCACACACACGAGCTAACACTCAACGATACTAGTGCTCACAGCACAACACAACCTTACCGGCTGTCTACAAACATAAACTCATAAATCTCATCCCCCCTTCACATGAAACAGCTGGGGAGTATTTATACTAGAAGCACCCACTAGTTAGGTGTGAAAAAAACTCAAAATGAAGGGTAAATTCGTGAGCCCCAAGCTGTAGCAGGAGCAAACTTGTTGAGCCTCGCACTGTAATAAATTCCTGGACAGCTTGCATGGAAACTTGCACAACTTTTGACTCAAGACCTCAAATGATGCACCATTTTTTGAATGAAAGCTGACTTCAAAGACCATCTTTTCCAGCCTCTATAAAGTGCTAGAGACTTCCGGAATTAATTTGGTTTAGGTGGGAAGTTGCAGCTGGAAATCTGATGTGTCATTTCTCCCAAAATAGGCACCGAAGCTTCCCAACTAAGATAATGGTTTTGCCCTTGTCTTCCTTTGGATGCTCTAATGGTTCATCATTTGTGCTAGCATTAACCTCACTCTTGGATGCCTTGGTCATGATCTGGTCCACATCATCCTCCCTTCCTTCAAACAAAACCGTCCTCGGTTTTGAGGTATTCTTTTTGGGCTTCTTCACTTGTGGGAATCGCTCAACCTTGAGTACTTGATCCATCATAGGTTCCAAGACATGGTTCACTCCTTGATGCATGAAATAATACTTGTTAGACCTCCCATGGTGAGTAGCATCATGATCAAACTGCCAAGGTCTTCCCAAAAGAAGATGAAAATCTTGCATTGGCACCACATCACATACCAGTTTGTCCACATAACTTCCCACTGAAAATTGCACCCTAGCACGATGCGTAATCTTCAGCTTACCAACACCATTCAGCCACTTCACATAATATGGCTGGGGTTGCCTCCATGTTGATATCCCAAGAGCATGCACAAGATCACTACTAATGATGTTGTTGTAGCTGCCTCCATCAATGACCACCTTGCAGTTTTTGTCCTTGATCTTGCAAATGCATTGGAACACATTTTTTCGTTGGCCCTTCTCAACAATAGGAGCATCATCATGAGACACTTTGCGAACCATGAGATTAACACCATTTCCTCCATCTAAACTCAGAGGTGCTCCGGTCTCAAAAGTACAACAATTTGCATCTTTCTTCTCAGATTCAGATTTGTCACTTGAGTCATCGGTGACATATCCATCATTTGTGAGTAAAACCTTCTTCAGATTAGGACAATCCTTCTTGAAGTGACCTCTATCCTTGCATGCATGGCACTGAATATTACTAATGCGAGTGGTAGGAGTATTGAAAGATTCAACCTTTGATGCATTAGCTTCTTTTGTAGTCATCTTGTTGTGTGAGCGAAAATCTGCAGCAACACTTCCGTCTACTTCTCGCTGAACTAAACCTCTCCAAGTGCTTGATGTATAGGTTTGGCTGCGATTTTGGCGACGCTTCAGCTGCTGCTCTACACGAATAGCTTGATGCACAAATTCTTGCAAATCTTGATATGTAACCATCTCTATCCTTTCTTGCACATCTTCATTCAGTCCATGAAAGAATCTTGACATTGTGGCCTCCTCTGTCTCATTCACCGCTATCCTAATCATCAAAATCTCCATCTCTTTATAGTACTCATCAACACTAGAATTACCTTGGCACAACCGTTGGAGTCGATTGTACAAGGTTCTTGTGAAATGTTTAGGAACAAACCATCTCCGCAACAGATTTTTCATTTGCGCCCATGTCTCCGGACGGCCTCCAGCACGACACAATTGGTTCCACCAAATCAAAGCATATTCAGTAAACTCAATGGATGCATATCATACCTTCTTCTCCTCCGTATAGCGGTGGCTGTCAAAAATCTGATCCACACGCATCTCCCACTCCAAATAATCATCGGGCTCGGTTTTCCCATTGAACGATGGTATGGTAAGTTTGAATTTACCAATCCCATCATCTTCATGGTCACGATGAGCACGCCCATGACCTCTTCCTCCCATGGCAAAGCCTTCTTGGCCTTCTCCGCGACGATCATGATGAACACGTCGTGGTCGAGGCTCGTAGTAGTTTCGAGCATCATCGGAGTGGTCGCTCCAATGCTCTCCATGGTGGTCCTGCTATATGAGGAGTTGTCGATGTCGACCCCGTGCAGCAAGCCCATCTCGTGGTGGCGACGGTGGCGCCCAAATAGCACCTTGCTGGTCATAGCAAGCACGCCGAGGTGGTGCAGCGTAGTAGCTATGAGCATCACCCGAGTAGACGTGGTTGTGCTCTCCATGCCCCTCCTCAAGGTGGCGTTGGCCCTGCTGTTCGGGGATTTTTCGATGTCGACCCCGTGCAGCAAGCCTATCTCGACGGAGTTCCTCGGTGAGGGAGTCGATTCTCCGGCCAAGGTTGGTCTCCACGACCGATATGCGCCTCTCCACCTTGTTCAACACATACTCTCGTGTATCCTTCAATGCTAACACATAGGCGGGCTGCAAGCTTGGATCGTACACGGGAAGGGGCAGCTCCTCCTCCACGAGGTGCCTACCTCCATGCACACCATCAACACTGCTGGATCTCCTCGAACTCATGGAAGCTTCTCAAGAACAAAATCAGCAAGAGAGAAAATAGCACCGCGAACAACCAAAAGCTCTGATGCCAAGATGATACGGGACGCCTCGGAAACGATCTTTCACGGTGCCAAAGAACTCACAAGGAGCAGCAACAAACTCACTCGAATTTTTTTCAACAAACTTTGTTTCCCTCAAGTGGCAAGAATAAGAGGAAACACTCTCAGATAAAATGCAGCAGATAACTAGCTTGGTTTACAAGGATGCAACCCAAACCATGAAGCTTGTGAACCTATAAAGAATCACAAGAGGGAACCACAAGGATCCTATATGAATTGAGGACATGCCCTCCAATCCACACACACGAGCTAACACTCAACGATACTAGTGCTCACAGCACAACACAACCTTACCGGCTGTGTACAAACATAAACTCAGACATCTCATCCCCCCTTCACATGGAACAGCTGGGGAGTATTTATACTAGAAGCACCCACTAGTTAGGTGTGAAAACAACTCAAATAAAGGGTAAATTCGTGAGCCCCAAGCTGTAGAAGGAGCAAACTTGTTGAGTCTCACGTTGTAATAAATTCCTGGACAGCTTGCATAACTTTTGACTCAACACCTCAAATGATGCACCATTTTTTTGAATGAAAGCTGACTTCAAAGACCATCTTTTCTAGCCTCTATAAAGTGCTAGAGACTTCCAGGATTAATTAGGTTTAGGTGGGAAGTTGCAGCTGGAAATCTGATGTGTCATTTCTCCCAAAATAGGCACCGGAAGCTTCCCAACTAAGATAATGGTTTTGCCCTTGTCTTCCTTTGGATGCTCTAATGGTTCAGCATTTGTGCTAGCATTAACCTCACTCTCGGATGCCTTGGTCATGATCTGGTCCACATCAGAAATACTCTCAGATTGCGACAAGTGACGCACAACCACCTGGCGCAACATGAGAAGATGGAAATGACATTTGCAAAAGGTAACCCTTAATAAGTGATTTCGACCAACTGTGAGCGAGCAAAACACAAACGGGCGCAATAAAACCAGTCCGGCTCACATCACTTCGCCTGTGCGCGTTTGTCCATACTTGCCGATGACGATGAGGAATAGGATCCACCAGGCCGACCTACATCTCGCAATAAGCGCTATATGACCCTGACAGGGTGGATCCTATTTTTGCCCATTAAGAAACAGTATTGAAAGTGCATATAGTCCCCATGCATGGTTTTGGTAATTAAACGACAATCCTAATGGACTAGTGTTTGCATTGAGATATACATTTGAAGGAAAGTTCCATTTGCAATGCATGAAGAATATTGAATGAATTGATGGATGTAATCCATCAACATAAATATATGCATTGGGACTTGATAATGAATGACAATTCCTATGAAGAAACTATGGCATCAAGTTATATAGGAAGGTTTGTTCCATGGGTGATGTAAGAAGGAGATTGAATGGATTCGGAATGAATGCCATACATATAGTTGTGCATCAAGATTAATCATGGAGCAAAGATAAATGTTGACCAAGATGAAGATCGAAGATTGTCAACACACAAGCGCCAATCATGTGCCACATGAGGTCTTGTGGTACGGTTAGAATTTGTCAATTACGCTTTGTGTACTAACCCATTCTATGTGTTTTCTATGTCTGTGTGGGCTAGGTGATTCTCATGGACTTACATAAACAGAAAGATTTCAAGTGCCCATGAGAGGATGACATCAAGTGATGATGATCATGGTTTACAAGGGCAAGTTCAAGATAGGCAATCTAGAGAATTACATGATTGAAGCTTGCAGATGATCATGTGATGGACACGTGAAGATGAATGCAAAGCAAAGCTTCCCACATTGTGTATGGGGGAGCTACTTGAAGACTTCACCAATGTCTTGCCTTCAGCTTGAGCCAAGAAAAAACATCAACATCAAGCTCAAGTGAAAGGCTCGAGTCAAAGGTATTAGTTCCTTTGACATTAGTGTTGTGGAATGATGACCACCGAAGAAACACATACACTCAAGAATGGATTCTCGATAGCTATGTAGTATAGCTCTTTTATGATTCTTGAGTTATAGGGATCCCGCACTATTAAGAGGGGATCAAAGGGGTTCGTGATGGATTTGCTCAAGTCAACATCTTCTCTACACAATTCCACTCCTATCCTATATACCAAACAAAATCAAAGCCAAATAGGTTTCCCAAATCTAGGATAACACCTTTGCATATTTGGCAGCCTACATTTTGGTTGATCTTGGATGGTTCTCTATGTGAGGACCTGGGCTTTTTTCCATAGCTTCAAAACGAGCCCAAGATCATCGAAATCGAAGTTCGTATGAAAAAAGTTATGCATGTTTTACTTTTGGTATGCTGGCTGTTTTCTGCGGGGACGAAAGTTTTGGGCAGCCCGGAAGTTCCGGGGGCCAGAAGTTCCGGGGGCCGGAAGTTCCGGGCAAGTTTCGGGGGAAGTTCCGGGTTAACCAGAGAGTTTGCACATATCTGGTCCAAAGGGAGCCCGGAAGTTCCAGGCAGGTTCCGGGCCAAGTTCCAGGCTAACCAGAAAGTTTGCACATATGTGTCCAATAGCTGGCCCGGAAGTTCCGGGCCTGCCCAGAAGTTCTGGGCTGCATTTTTCTGTGCGTAACGGGCATATTTGGTGGGGCACTATATAAGGCACCCTTCTTCCCCATCGGGTTAGAGCTTTTTGGATATGAGATTTCCCCATTCTTTTGAGCTCTATCCTCCTCCCCAAGCCTCAAAACTCCAATCCATTTGGGGGGAAACTATCCCGTGGATCTAGGGTTCATTTGTTGACCTCCTCCATTGTTCCTCTCCTCTCCCACCCCTCCATATCATTAGTTGCTTTTGGTGGGATTTGAGCCTTCTCGTGCTAGACCCCGAAGAGATTTGTGAGAGTTCTTGAGAGAGATTTCATCCAAGCATACACCAACTCCTCCTCTCTCTTTTGACCAAAGAATTTTTTGATTTGAGCAAGTCTTGAGCATTCCCCCCTTTATCTTGTTACTCTTGGAGGTTGGAGACTCCTAGGCGGTAGGAGTGCTCCGGTGAGGAATCAACTTGTGATTTGTCCCCTGGAAAGTTTGTGAAGGTTTGGAGGCCGCCTCAAGGTCTACCACTAGTGGTTGGGAATCACCTTCGTGGTGATATATTAAGGAGAATAGGGTGAGCCTTCGTGGCGTTGATGTGCCTTCGTGGTAACATCCACCTCTCTAACGGTGACTAGCTTCCCTCCAAGGAAGTGAACATCGGGATACATCCTCGTCTCCGTGACTTTGGTTATCCGTAACCCTAACTCCTTACTTGTGGTTTACTTTGGTCATTTGACGTGCATTCACTATAACTTGTTGTCCTTATTATATTGTGGTAGTTCATTATATTGTGTTGGCCATTTCCTTATAGAGATTATTTAGGCCTACACTTCATATTCCGCAATTCATACTTGCTACTATTGATATACTTTGTGATTAGTGTGAATTACTAACTTGTGTCATACACTTCCAAATATTGTGATATTGCTCAAATAAATTTGTATAACTTACTTGAGTTTGCTTGTATCATTCAATTCCATATATTGTGATACAATTTGTGTAAGCTTGTATTGCTTACTGGTGGTTGTGTGTATTATTCATTTTCATATCCCGTGATATACATTGAGTAAGTTTGTGTGACTTACTTGTGCTTACTCATATCCTCGTTAGTCTCATCTTGTTTATGCTAAGTTGTTGGTGCACTTAGTGAGCCTAGTATATTTAGAATTTGTGCTTGAAAAGTATCCACTTAGTTTATTTCCGCATTAGGATATAGCCAAATCCATAAAAGATTTTAAAACACCTATTCACCCCCCCTCTCTAGGCGACATCATGGTCCTTTCAAGTATAACGGAACAAGCTATGGCTCCTCCCAGCGTTTTGACGTCGCTATCGTTCCGCTATGGTCTGGTGTTTCTTGGGCTGCTGCTCGGTACACTTACCTAGGCCCATTGTGGTTAATCAGGCCTGGACTGGTCCATAGCCATCGTCTGCTCTTCTTGGGCTGCTGCTCCATACACGTATGTAGGCCCATTGTGCTTAATCAGGCTTGGGCTGCTGGCAGGCACCGATCAATCTTTATGTCAGAAAAAAGGCATCGACCGATCTTCGTTGCTAGCCTTCCGCTCCTCTCGTGATGGGTGAAGGAAGTAGCAACGGCGGCGGCGGCGGCAACAGCTGCACCACGTTCTGAGAGGTATCCATGTAAGCTCAAGATGATTATATGCACAAAAAATGAAAATAAGTAGAACATCCTACATCAAAGCCTTCACTGCATAGGTCACCATACGGCAAAGCTGGTTAGTAAATAAACAATCCATCCCTATGTAACTTTACTGTAAAATAGAACGATAGTTCAACTACAATTTTTTTCTAACAATAACAGATTGAGCTGCC
>NC_041380.1:478811683-478822648 GCF_002162155.2 Triticum dicoccoides
ACATGTCACTTAAGCTGCCTAGACACTCTTGTTCCATGCCCATGGCACGAGCTAACCAATATGATGTTCTGTTGTGTGGCTTTGCACCCAATAGGTCTAGTTGCAAGTTCCCGCGTTATTAGTTTAGTGAATTGCCACCAAAATACTATACCAAATATTCATCAGATGAAGTTATATATTCACAACATTATAATTCTATAAGTTTGGTAGACATTTCTATAATTTTCCATTAAACTGGACGAGCGCGGCAACGCGCGTCATCATGTTCTAGTAAGCCTTAAGAGTGGAGCCTCCGCCAGCAGGCGAGACGCAACAGGCTGGCTCCGTTGCGTGCATGTGTATATTGCTTGGTTCGCTGCGGTTTTTTCTTTTCGGTTTTTGTTTTTTCTTTTCTTTCTGGTTTTATTTGTTCCTTTCCTTTTTGTTTTTTGCTTTTTTCTTCCGAGTTTATTTTTTTTCGTTTTTTACATTTGCATTTTTTAAAAAAAATTCTAATATACGGTGAACATTTTTTAACAACACACTACATATTTACTTAGTATAGCTGAACTTTTTTAATATAAAGTGAGTTTTTTATATTCAAACTGAGCATTTTATTTCGTACATGGTAATCTTTTTTATATGCAGTGATTTTTTTAAAGGTATGGTGAGCAACTTTTCAATGTAACGTGAACTTTTTTTACGGAAATATTAACGCCCACACGTGTAGGCGTTTGCACATCACCCACACGCCTCCATCACCACTCATTTTGCGACGTATGAATAGATGACATCATCAGATTTTTTTTTGGTTTTCGGCTTAAAAATGTTGTATCTCCTAAATAAAAAAGCGAACTAAAAATCCGTTTTCACCATTAAATCCGTCTCGACGAGATCTTCAAAACTAGACCCCATGTTGATATGTTTCGACGATTTTTTTTGCCAGAAGTTGCCACGATGTTTACACTGCAGTTGCCATAGGGCTTAAACTAAAGTTGCCATGTGGCAATTTTAGTTTATAGATCATGGCAATTTTAGTATTTTGATGATGGCAACTTCAGTACTTTGACCATGAAAATTATTTTTTGTATGAACCATGGCAATTTTACGTGCATGTATCATGGCAATTTTAGTTTATGGTTCATGGCAAGTTTAGTTTCTTAATTCCCCATTTTATAAATGTCAAAATTTACATTTAAATGTAGAAGAAAATAACTGAAACATATCATGGCAACTTCAGTGTAAACATCATGGCAATTCATATGCAATAGACATGGCAACTTTTAATCTAAAAAAATTCATTAAAATATATCAACATGTGATCTAGTTTCGAAGATCTCATTGCGAGGGATTTAATGGTGAAAACGGATTTTCAATAGAATTTTTCGTTTAAGAGATAAAACATTTTAAAAACTAAAAATCCAAAAAGATTTCTACATGCATACATGCGATGACGTGGCAATCTGTTTACATTAGAGACGGGTGGTGCGTCTCCCTTCCTGCCACACGTGTGGCAGTTAGTGCGACCCTTTTTTTAATAAACATACTGAACAGTTCTTCCCAAAAAAGTCCGGGCAATGGGCTGTGCCCGCCACCAGACCGTCATCTACTTCGCCGTCTTTTTCTATATATCTTTACCTACTAATAAAGCGGCTATCGCTTCTGCCCGTCCGTCATTAAAACTGCCCATAAAGTTGCAAATAATTACCCACCAATGCCACCGGTAAGTGAGAAGAACGTTTTTTTTCCGCGCTCGCTCATAGCTCAATAAGGGGAGATCCCCTCATATACAATGACCAGGCGAGCAGCGCACTGGTTGGTTCCGTGACCTACCGCGCTAGAGGTCCTGGGTTCGATTCCCACAACCACCCTTTTCCTTTAAAAAATCAATTATTTTTTGAAATTTTCATATCTTTGAAACCCTAACTTTAAATCTGACATGCCATATATGAAAATTCATCAGAAAAATATGTAGATTTCAAATATGCTATTATCATTAATTTTTGAAATTACGTTCAGGGTGCAAACTTAAATAATACCTTCTTTGTATGATGAGATATTTTAGAAATGCCTATTACATATGTCCTTATAGATTGGTTGTTTTTGTGGAGCTATCCTATATGTTTGCAACCAAATTAAGTCTTGAACTGAATTATGATTGCACACACACACACACACACACACACATTCGCGTCGCGTCGCATATATATGCGCTGGGTATATTCATCAGAAAAATATGTAGATTTCAAATATGCTATTATCATTAATTTTTGAAATTACGTTCAGGGTGCAAACTTAAATAACACCTTCTTTGTATGATGAGATATTTTAGAAATGCCTATTACATATGTCCTTATAGATTGGTTGTTTTTGTGGAGCTATCCTATATGTTTGCAACCAAATTAAGTCTTGAATTGAATTATGATTGCGCACACACACACACACACACACACACATTCACGTCGCGTCGCATATATATGCGCTGGGTATATTCACTCCGTCCGAAAAAACTTGTCCTTCAAAGAGATATACCTAGCACTAATTTGGTGTTAGATACATCCATTTGAGGGACAAACTTGGGACAAGTTATTTTGGACGAAGGGAGTATATGAAAACACTTATGCACATGTTATCATTAAATACTAAAATGTACTTTGCTATTTCATTCTAATGCAATATTTTTTTGCGTCACCGAAAAACAACAACAAATGCGTAAACATATATAGGCAACTAGGTAGATATTTGCGTTGTATAATGAATTCTAAACACCTTCAGTTCACTTCAAAAATCATCACACCTTTATGTTTTTGCACAACACCACTTATCATGTTGCTTGTTTTTTTAGAAAAGTTACCATGTTGCTTGTTGCGTGGCATCATGAAAGATTTCAAGGATTTGCTGATGTCGTTAAGTGTATGTATGAGGCGTGAATTTTTTTTCTCCCGTTGCAACGCACGGGCACTTTTCCTAGTATATATAATATAAAAAAGCCAGCTCTGAAAAGGCCCAGGCACGAACAAGCGCCAGAGCTTTCCCTCTCTCTGTCTAAAAAATGTAGCTCTCGGGTTTGTTCCGTAGCACCCCGGTAGCTTTCCGATGTGAGGTTTTGAGTTCTTGCCGTCTTCTTCCCGGTAGGCGGTAGCTCCCGGTTTCTGCGAGGGAACGTGGGGCGCATCACGCGAAGCGTCCGGGCGAGCCTCCGCAGAGTCACACTTGACTTGAGGTCTAGGTACGTTGACCTTGAGCTAAGCAAAACCCATTTTACTTCTTCCCACAAGGACAAGAACAAGGGCCTTGAGCGCAGCAATCCGGGACCAAGCGTACGCGTTGATCAATTTTGTCTGCCTGTCCTAGCGCCAATACGCGTAGGGCACATGCATTTGATCTTACCCGATCGACATATCCTGGAGCTCTTCTGTGCAATCGTTAGTGCGCCGTAACAGGAACAGGAAGCTAGCTATCTTACCCTCTCGACATATCCTGGAGCTCCCTCCCGAACCCGTGCGGCGGCCGCCGGGCCGCACCGGGCGGCCACCTCCCGACCTCCCCTCGACTCCCCGCGCATCCCCCTCCTTTCGCCGCTGCTGGCAACGTCACTGGGTGAAGACCCTATGGCGCGCTGGTGGCGGGCCTTCTCCGACGTCTTGAGATCTAAGGCGGCGGCGGCCTGATTTGGATCTCCCTTCTGACGAAGATGGCAGGCAGCGGCGGCCGGGGCGCGACGGGGGGCTTGGCTGCCTCCGGCGGGATTAGTAGGAGATGGCGGCAACGACGGTCGGGGCGCGTCCCGAGCTCGATCTAGGACCTTCGAGTCTAGGCGGGTGGCTGCCGTTACGTCCTTAAACTGCTGCATCTCGTCGGATTCGGCGACGGCTCGCTGAAGCATTCTAGGTCTGCATCGCATCACGAGGATTATGGCGATGTTGGTCATCTCCTACGTCGGAGGTGGTCGATCTGAGGCTGGGTGATCGGATCTCAAGATCTGTAATCTAGTTCCGGTTGCGAGTCGGGGAGACGTAGTCGGTGAAAACCGAGCCGACGGCGGACGATGGCGGCGTTCTGCGCCGTTACCTTGATGAAGGCATCGTCTTGTAACTATTGTCGACCCACTTGTGCTGCTTCGGGGGAAACCCTAGGATCTGGCTTTCCAGATCGGACGATGGCGGCACTACAGTGTCTTTTCTCTCTTGGGAGCATCGTTTGTGGATCAGCGTTGGAAGTCAGAGGTAGGAGGTGGAGCGGCTTCGTCTTGCACGAAGCTTTAGTGGAGATGTCAAGTCATGCCTGACCGAGAGGTGCTATGCTTTGTCATGCCTAGTCAGCAGGTGCTACGCATGGCAGATCTTCCAGAGACTTCAAGCTGCGTCAGCTGGTGGTACTTGGCGGCATGGTGCTGAGGTGTACCGGCGGCGACCGCGGCGTGCTCAGCAGTTCGCGCGCAGGGAGGTGGTGACATTGGCCGCCGTGGTGGTGTCGACGGCAGCTAGACCGGATAAGGATGATGCGTCAGTACAACTCTGAAGATGGAGTGATGGCAGTTGGCGGCGGCGGCCTCTGAGAGCGTGCCGGACCGGTGTGTGTCCCATATCCGGCAAGTGGCTTAGTTGGGGCCTCAGGTCTTAAATGTTAGGCTTGGCTGCGAGGTCTGTGATATTAAGCCCGGACTATCAACATCTTTTTACCAACTGGATATAAGTAGCGACAGATATTGCCTAGAAGGTGGCTTCAGACTTACTGCTGTATTTTTTTGTAAGGTCTTTTGTGAATAGTTAATAAAGTAATTACATGCATCGCCCAGATGCAGAGATCGATGGTCTTCCTTTTTTTTTTAAAAAAGCTAGAGAGTCTGCTAGACCCACTGGAAGAAAATATACATGTCATGTAAGTGCCGTCTGTGTATCCAAATACGTTGGACAACCAATTGTACTGTTCATCGATATCCTCTTTAGCAGGTTATAAGCGACAGGCCACGCATCATGTGTGTGTATCCCGGAAGAACATGGGCAACTTGCTCATCACCATGCACATTATTTGGTCAATGGTATAACTTGTTTGAATTGGTCAGAACCAGCTGCCAAGGCCATCAGTGTCAGATGTCAACTCCAACTCGAAATCCGCAACGTCCAGACGACCGGTCCGTTGTCGTGCCCACTAGGAACCAGTGATCTGCCTTGCAGATCACCACGGCAGAAGCAAAAGATAACGTGTGTTTGGGGTCGTAAAACGCGTACGCGAGAGACGGAGCGCGCCCTGCCAAGTACTCCTACGTGTGTCCAAATGGCAAAAGAGATCACCACGAATGGCCCGAGCATCTGCCGTAGTACAAGTTTGCTACAGCTGTCAACGAGCCGCTGTGTACACAAATGGCCTGAACTCAGTAACTATGAAAGGAACGTACATAGACTTTTTTTTTCATAAACGCGTGATGGGCTTTGATTAGATGACATGTTCAAGGTTTTTCTCCCTAGGTCAAAAGGGGGAGAAAACACCGCCAACACACCTCGCACTTGAGTAATTTGTGACACGTAAACGTCGAAGGCTTCATTAGATTTGATGGTTGGCTAGTATTACTAGTATTGATTTAAACACTACCTACCTAATGATGTACTATCTTCGTTCTTAGAGCATCGTAAATTTGGAGATGTAAAAGTGAGTGCAGTATAATTTACATCATCAAAAAGTGTTTTTTACATTTTAAAAAAGAGTCAACTTCAACAGACGATATATATTTGTAATATAAACTTCCTACTCCAGCAGATGATGTATATTTGGTGATGTAAACTGCCTACTCCAACAAATAATTTTGTCGAACAGGTTGCGTGCGAGGTGGAAGAAACCGGCCGGCGGCATGTCAGAGCATTGATGGGCAGCACAAAAGCACATCTAGGATGGGCGTGACTGCTTCAACGGTCTCTGGACGGCCATGCGGCCGGAGGACTCCACGCGCAGCGATGCAACGGCCGCGACAACGACAGACAAACTGCCGGTGTTTTGCCAGTTTGATTGATGCCACCTTCTGACCATTTTTAGCAAACTTCACAACTTTACACACGTGCAAATTATTACAATCAGACAACTTTCGCCATAACCGTAGCTTTATCATGCACACCATCAGAACTTACGCCCACATGTCACAAGCACACTCGTTGAATATGTAGTTCTATAAGTGGCTTTGTGATAATACTTTCATTTACATAGTTACTGAGCTAAAGCCAGTGGCGGAGACAGGCCTGAGGCAGCTAGGGCTATAGCCCCAGGCCTAGAAACAACTTCCTTTGTAATTTCTTCATGCAAAGCATAGAAAATCATAGAAGTTTATCACTCAACATAACACAGCCCTAGACGTAATCTGCATCTAGCTCCGCCACTGGCTCAAGCCATTTGTCTACACATCAAACTTGTACGCCCAACTTGTTTTTGTCTGTACTATGGTGCGACATCAATGGCCTAAATAAGATAATATAATTAAAACGAAAGTGAAATCCTGTTGACAAAGTTGCGGATCTTCACAAACGAAAGTGAAATCCATTAACTAATACGGGTTGTGTGCACAAGTGGCAGAATCATGCAATGTAAATAGTTTCCTAGGATTCGAAGCAAGTGTTGGAAGATTCTGCCATCTCCAGCACATAACAAATATCCACTTGCCACTTCTTGGAGAAGCCTAGAGAATCCTTGAGCAAAGTCTAATAAACTTAGTTATGATTTTCTTAACTAAATTTGTATTAAATGAACCAATAAATATTTTATATTAATTGTCTTGACAAATTTTGTTGTGTGCAGACTTACATTTTAGTGGCACTGCACAAAAGAACAGGGCCAAGGGGTTTATGAAGTAGGAGAGAGATCGGTGAGAAAATATTTGTCGCTCTCAACTTTGTTAAGAGGCTCAACTGTGAAGTGTGTGTAGCTTTGGCTAGTATTCTCGAATTGTTGGTTTAAAATCTAGTTTGTCAAGAGGCTCAACTGTGAAGTGTGTGTCTTTGGCTAGCATTCTCGAATTGTTGGTTGTGAACCGTGTAAATGTACATGTGAATTTCGTTATGAAAAGCAATGTGCAAATAAATGATTATGCCTGTACATTGTGTTCCTATTTTTCTGTCAATTTCGTTTGCATTGCTGGTAACATACTTCAATAAAGCACGTGCAAGCAATGGTGAACGGAATTGTTATCACTGACCGGTTGGCAGTCATAACAAGTACAACATCAGTTACCTACTGGTTGGCCCACCTGTGATTAGCAAGTCATCATTGACCCCGAGGCACTTACCGGTTAGAAACTTGTCTATGATGATACAATCTCGCCGGTCAGTGGGGTTCGGATCTGTAGTAGTGTGAAAGCTTTGTCCCAAGGGGGGATCTGTGCCGATGATCTTGATGCCCACAAGCGTCATTTTCTCCGTGAAGGCATTGTCAAAGGGGTTCTTCACACTTGCCATGGGTCACCTTGGCTCACGGACATTGGTTTGTGTTTGGTTGTCGAGTCTAGTTTTCGTTAGGGTTTGCTCGAGTTCATCATCACGGTGTTTGCTTGATTATCCCCTAATTAATCATGTCATTTTGGTTTTCGGTCTAGTTTCTGTATAAACTGGGTCAACTTGATGGTTTCATTTCTTAATGAAATGATAGGAGCATCGTGCTATGCTTTTGATGATGTCCTGTAAAAAAGTGAACAACAAAGACCACTAAAATATGAAAATTTACACCAAGGCCTTTAGAAGTCATACTCTAGCCCCACCCTTAGTGTCTCAACCTTCTCTCAAAGGTTCTAAAGAATCCCATTAACTATCCAACGAAAAGGGAGTTAAAAATGATCGTGAAGCACATTGTAGTCAAGAATCGAAAATTACGTACTTACGGGCAACCTCCTACGAAACCCCCTACGGACTTCCCCTCCACGGCCTCCCACTAATTCCCTCCCCCTTGATTTTTGTGTGGGCTCCTCCCGTCCAACCAGATGTTAACACCTCATCTTGTAATTGTAAGTCTACAATTAATCGTAGGTGTAGCAAAAACTTGTCAGGAATACATCATCTGCAAGAAAACTACTGAATGCTTTGTCATGAAACACTTCAGAATTTTTTGTTTGAAAAAAGGCATCTCTATAATTATCAAGGATAACAATTAATCAATCCAATGCAAAGATAACAAGATACAAAATGTCTGAGAAAGATAATAATATTACATCAAAAATCATATTGGACTTCTCTCTCCTTCGATAGTACACCGTCCGTTGGAGCTTGAAAATTACATAGAACCAACAATACGGAGAGGCAAACCTGCAAACATCATCACCATACTATGTTTTGAAGACTGCGATAACCATTCACCGCTAGAAACGAGATCTAGTAATCGTCGAAAAACAATGAAGACCAAGAGACAAAAGGACTTGCTAAGTCAACTTAAAAAACAAAATTGAAGTCAATTGAGACTTAGGCAAACCCCGGTCGAATGGGAGCGCAGGAACCAAAACGAGCACGGCACGCCATTGCAAGACAGAACAAAATGATCGACTGGCCATTTGTGGGGTCAAAAGTCGTCGGGGCCGAAACCCATTGGTCCCCAGTGTCTGGATGGCCCACTCGTGGATGGATGGTACGATAAAACCAAGAGATATTTCGGCCCCACCGTACGGAATTAGCATGCTAGAGATCCATCGCTGTGGACGCAGTGTGAAACAATTCGGACGCAATTCTCTATCACTTATGTACAGTAGAACAATAAGATGGCTATCTGTACTAGTTACCGCGCCGGCAGAACCATGGATATAAGTCGCGAAGGCGAAGCTGTCTACCATGTCAACTTCCTAATTAAGGACAGTAGTAACTTTCTTGATTACGCCCACGTACGTAAAAAACGTAATGATGGAGGAATTACGCGGAACTTGGGCAGAACGTAGGTGATGGCGATGGTCGTAGAAGTTTCGCCCTTCCTTGACATAGGCTTGCACCAACCGAACTACGCGCGTCGGCGCCGGTGACATGTATGCACGCCCGGCCCGGGCTCCCTCTATATAAACCACGGGTGCACGCCAGTCGACCGCAACCCAAAAGAGGTCGAGGTTCCATCGAGAGCATTGGCCATGAAAATGGATCAGAAGACGATCATCGTGTGCTCGGTCGTCGGCTCCCTCGGGGTGCTGAGTGCCATCCTGGGGTTCTCTGCCGAGGGCACCAAGCTCACCGTAAGCTACCACACTCACTACGTTCATCTATCCTTGCTACTGATGTACTACATGTACACGTGTGTTCGTCTTACTTACTCTGTTGATGCATATCTTGCAGGTTTCGGACTTGTACGTGGATGGAGGGGTGTGCCTGTACCCGCAGAACCCCGCGCTCGGGCTCGGGGTCTGCGCCGCCATCTTCCTCATCGTGGCCCAGATCGCCTTCGCGGTCGTCGGCGGCTGCTGCGGCTGCTGCAGGTCCCGCGCCATCCCCTCCGAGAGCAACCGGATCATCGGCGTCGTCTGCGCCGTCTTCTCATGGTGAGTGGTCGATCCTCGGTGGATAAATCAGCAAGCGCTCGCTAGCCGGGCCACTACTTGCTGACTAAAACATGCATGCATGCAGGATCATGGCGATAATCGCGTTCTCGCTGCTGGTGACGGGCGCGGCGTGGAACACCACCGGGACGCGGGACCCGTCGCCGTTCGGGCTGTGCTACGTCCTCAAGGACGGCATCTTCGCCGGCGGCGCCGTGCTCACGCTCGTCGCCACGGCCCTCGGGCTCACCTCCTACGTCATGCTCCGCGGGCAGCCGGCCACCGCCGCGCCCAAGGAAGGCGAGCAGATGCCGGCGGGCGCCGCCGGGATCAGCATGGGGCAGCCGCAGTTCCAGCAGCAGCCTCCGCAGGGGCAGGGGTACGGCCAAGCGCCGAACCCTCACTACGCCCCTCCTCCGGCACAAGGACAAGGCTATGGAGCGCACACAGCCAACCACCAGCAGCAGCAGCAGCTACCCCCGCCTCCTGGACGAGGCTACGGGCAGTACCCTCCTCCTAAAGGACACGAACAGGTGTGACGCGCGCCGTTCGATCAAACCATGCATCTCGATCGTGATATACTCCGTGATTTCTACCGTTTTGTGGATGTAACGTGTGTCTCGCTCGACCTCACCGGAGGCCCTATATTCTTCAGTTACTTTTAGAGGATCAGTCATGCTTGTTTGCTGCTTTACGTTTGCAATCGAGATCTCTCCTATGATCTTCAGAGAGTCAGCAATGCTAAAACTAATGCTTGCTTTGCCATCGTGTTTTCAGTTTAGATCTCAAGTCATCATGTTGAAAAGACGGTTTCACGACCGGGGCCAGCAACGCTAAAACTAATGCTTGCTTTGCTATCGTTTTTTTTTTTTGGTGGTTTCTGCTACGAACGCTCTATGGTGTGTCTGATTTCACGTGCGAACCTCAACGCGGTGACAGTCGTCCGTCTGCATGAGCGCATCATTTGTTTCATTCACCCTCCCGAGCGAAAGAGGCAAACGTCGAATCCAATAACTTTTTTTGAGCACTTTGAACAAGTGACATTCCCCTCTGATGTAGCATGACAATTACTAAAAATATGTGTGGCAACTGGCGGTGCTTGAGGCCAATTTTTGGGCGGGCTGGATTGGCCAAATAGAACTAAATAGCACGCGGGTTGATGTTCCAAGGCCTAGGAATTAAAAAAAAAGTGTATAAATGTAAAAATGCTGGGCGGGCCACGGCCCTTTCGGCCTTGCTGAAGCTCTGCCAGTGGCATTATTTGCGGGCCATGATTAGTGGTCATCGGAATGGGCTCCGGAGACATCCGAAAGATTCCGAATTTTATTTGTGAAAGAAAGTTATGAAGGGCCGTCATAAGATGACGACCCCTAGTAGGCCTATGGGGGCCCACATGGGGCGCCATGCCTTATGGCGGCCCCTAGGCCGAATGGGGAAGGGGAAGGAATCCTTCCCTTTTCCACCAAGTGGAGGAGGAGAAGGATTCCCCCTCCTTGGGGAGG
>NC_041380.1:478822887-478832950 GCF_002162155.2 Triticum dicoccoides
GGGGGGGGGGGGTCCCTTCTCCTTTTCGCACTTATATATATGTTGGAAGACCTCCCTCTTGAGAAACATCAAATCAAAGGGTCTCTCTCCTGCATAACTCAACACTCTTCAGGTCTAATTGACCTACGTGTTTAGGCTCCTAATTAGGCGGTCTCTAATCTTTGGTCTAACTTGTCTAAGAGAATTAGACTCGTAACTAGACGAGAAGCACCACTAGGATCTCTCTCTCTCTCTCTCTCTCTCTCTCTCTCTCTCTCTCTCTCTCTCTCTAGTTTTCTCGCAGTTCTTCTTCCTGGACATCGAAGCTTTGTCGGACTACTACTACGGAACGCGTGGATACCTCGGAGGGGTTTTCTACTTCGACTCTCGTCTCGGAGAACAATTCTCGCAGCCGGGAGGTGCAACCTATCTGCGGGAATCGACGGGATCATTAAGCTACACCGACTCGTCACTGCTTCCGCTACTCTGCACCGTCGGTGAGTTTGATCGTTACCGTCATCTTCATAGTGTTCCTGGGTGTGATCATGTAGCATTTTTTTTGTTGCGTAGCATGTTCTCCTACAACGATGTCGAGTAAGTCCAGTCTCGGGAAAGCACCCAGGATAACATAAACTTCAAGACGACACCCTTAGGGGGGAAAGCAATGCGAGATCGATGTTGTCCTTTGACCTTGCACGTCAAGGTCTAGGCCTTGACCCAAAGATGTGACCCGAGAGCTAAGGAGGTTGAAGAGCCCCACGACGACCCCCAGGAGGAAAGCAACGTTTGCAGACACCGCACCGTCGACTTTTGCCCGAGCAAATTTTCCTCCACACCCCACGCTACCAAACGAATGTGGGAAGACCTACAAACACCACCAGCCCGCAAACCCACCGGCACAAACACTTCCTGAGCGGTGAGTGCACCACCACCACGTAGGAACCACCAATCTCATCGCCGGCACAACCGACGGGCCAGATCTTACTCCTCTGGACACAGTCACGAATGTGGCACCTTCTAGCCCGCCGATCGACCGGGTGAGGCAGCCGTCACACCGGCCAGAGTCACCAAAGATGAGCCACCCTCCACACTAGCCAACGCCGCCGACATCTCACCACCCGGACGCCCGCACAAGAACAGCCGCAACCACGCCTAGAACCGCGGTGGAGGGATGCCCCGCCGCCGCCATCCTCCCCCTACCCGTTGCCTGGCGGTGATCTGACGGTGGCAGGGAGGCGGCGGCAGCGGCCTAACCCTAGATAGGTTTCAAGAGAGAGATGAGTTTCCCTCGTACCCCTGTCCATGGCTTGTTGTAATCAGACTTCATTCTTTGTTTTAATTTGAACTCGTTGATTTAAAAAGTTGTTGGATTTTAATGTTCAAAAGTAAACAAACAACTGAATTATATTGATGTGAAATTGATGTTAGAATAGTGTTTATGTGCACATACATAGAAGAAATAGGGGTGAAAAAATTGTAAATGTTCAGGTTTGTGGAATCTGACTTTGCGCACCGCATTTGCAACCTCCAAAAAGAAATTATATGCAGTGCGGCTTCAAAACTGTCTTTGAGGGTGCCGTTCCAGGGAATCTGATACAGAGTTGCTCCAACATTGAAATGGATTAATCAATCGTGGAGGAATTACGGGGAACATGGCCAGAACATAGTGATGGTGGTCGCCGCAGAAGTCTCCCCCTCCGTGGTGACATAGGCTTGCACCAATCGAACCACGTCAGGCGGTCACCATGCCCTTACCATATACGCATGCCCGAGCTCTTCTATATAAACGCGGATGTACGCCAGTCGACTACAACACAGAACGAGATCGAGATCCGTTCGAGAAAGGTGGCCGGGAAAAATGGATCAGAGGATGATCATCGTGTGCTCGGTCGTCGGCTCCCTCGGGGTGCTGAGTGCCATCCTGGGGTTCTCAGCCGAAGGCACGAAGCTCACCGTAAGCTGGCTAGCTCCATCGATCTATCCTTGCGTACTTGGATCCTTGGTGTATCTCTCCGTGTTGATATGCAGTCTGTCTCTGTCGCAGATTTCGGACTTGTACGTGGGTGGAGGGGTGTGCCTGTACCCGCAGAACCCGGCGCTGGGGCTCGGGGTCTGCGCCGCCATCTTCCTCATCGTGGCCCAGATCGTCTTCGCGGTCGTCGGCGGCTGCTGCGGCTGCTGCAAGTCCCGCGCCATCCCCTCCGAGGCCAACCGGATCATCGGCGTCGTCTGCGCCGTCTCCTCATGGTGAGTGATCCATCAATGAACAAATCATCAAGCAAGTGCTCGCTAGCCGGACCACCGCTGACTAAAAACGTGCATGCTGGTGCAGGATCTCGGCGATGATCGCCTTCGGCCTGCTGGCGGAGGGCGCTGCGTGGAACTCCACCGGGACGCGGTACTCGTCAGTGTACGGGTATTGCTACGTCCTTAAGGACGGCATCTTCGCCGGCGGCGCCGTGCTCACGCTGGTCGCCACGGCCCTCGGGGTCACCTCCTACATCATGCTCCGCAAGCAGCCTGCCGCCGCCGCCGCCACCTCTGCCGTGCCCAAGGCAGGCGAGCAGATGCCGGCGGGCGGCGCCGGGATCGCGATGGGGCAGCCGCAGTTCCCGCAGCAGGCTTCTCCACAGGGGCAGGGGTACGGGCAGGCGCCGCCGAGCTACCCGCAGTACTCGCCGTCGCCTCAGGGACAGCCGGGGTACGGCCAAGCGCCGAACGCGCAGTTCCCTCCTGCCGCTTCTGTTCCATACGGCCAGGCGCCGAACCCGCACTACCCCCCTCCTCCGGCACAAGGCTATGGATCCAACCAGCAGCAGCAGCAGTTCCCACCTCCTCCGGCGCAAGGCTACGGGGTGCACGCGCAGAACCAGCAGTACCCTCCTCCTCCTGCCGCTCATGGCTACGGTGCGCACGCGCCGAACCAGCAGTTTCCCCCTGCATCTCCTCCTCCTGCCCATGGCTATGGACCGCACACGCCCCCTACAGGACACGAACAGGTGTAACGCGCGCTGTCAACCATGCTTTTTTTTTTTCAAAAAAAAAAAAGATATAGCCCCGACCTCTGCATCGGGACAATGCATTCAGTTGTCTGATCAACCATGCATCTGCCGTGCTACATTTCATGATTTCGATTTTTTTTTTCCAAATGTAACATGTGTATCTCTTGTCACTCTACCTCTAAAGGAGGGCCCCGTATTCTTGTGTTACTTTACTTGTAGAGGATCAGCAAAGCTTGTTTACTGCAATACCGCTCTACGTTTGCAGTAAAGATTTCTCGTTTAATCTTTAGAGGAGAGCAAGCAACGCAGCAATTAATTACTTGCTTATTGTCCTTGTTTACTAAATATGAATCGGAGGGATCATGCTTTGAAAAGAGACCGCTTCTCCTCCTTTCGAGTTGTAGCCGACGACTTTGACGACTCTGCATCTCAACTATCGATGGCAATGCAAGTGTGCAACTACCCGGATTCATGGCACGACGCTGAGCGAAATGTTAGAAAGTCGAAGCACCTTGGACGCGTTTGGTTCACATCTCTGTTTTAGGGCATTTTGCATATTTGTTCGAGTTAGGACTGGTAGGACAAATGCATGCTAAAACCAACATCTACATGTAGTTTGGTTGCCTGCATTAGGCTTCATGCACGAGGGAAGCAACCAGTCAACATACTGTTTGGTTGTCTGCGTCGCTGTTGTTAGACAAACAACATGTTATTTGGTTACAAACGGCTAAAAATATGATCATCACTTCTCACTAGTGATGACCTTACCCCACTGAACATTGTCTTGTCCTAACTAGGAAACAAATGACAGTTTATCCTAGCTATTAGCAAATGACAATAGAAATTATTAAGAGCCAACATGGCTGAATAGGGAAAGTTCAATGATGCTGATTAGGTGGAAGTTCACCCCCTTCATATTCCTCTTCTTTTGCTGTTGATGTGTTGCTTCCACTTCTTCGCTTCTGCTGCTGCCTCTCTCTTCTTCCTCTTGTTCTTCGGCTTCAGATACTTGTCTGATCTCTGTTATCCCACATTTTCTAAGCCCACTTCAACCTTTTGTTCTTCCACGCTTCGTTGTCGAACACCTCCACACCATGGCCGGAGCTGAACACCTCATCAGGAGTCACATCTTCCTCCTCCGGCACAAGTTCATCAACACCCCATTGCAGGATCCAGTTATGCAGAATGCAACATGCAAGAACAAGCTTAGCCTGGGTAGGGTAAGGATGGAATGGCTTTCGATCCAGGATCTTGAACCTGTTCTTCAGAGCTCTAAATGCCCTCTCAACCGTTACTCTAAGGCTGAAGTGTCTGAGATTGAACAGCTCCTGTGGAGTCCTAGGACAGTTTCTACCAGAGAACCCGTTCAGATGGTACCTGGTTTTCCTGAAGGGTGGAAGAACACCTAGCCGACATGCATAGACATCATCTCCTAGGTAGAACTTGCCTTAGGGAATGTTGATGCCATCATGGCGACTCATGCTGCCACTGAGAATGTTAGCATCATGTGCTGATCCTTCCCAGCCAGCCAGCACATATGTGAACTTCAGATCGAACTCAACAATAGCTAGCACATTCTGACTTGTATAGTGCTTCCTCCCTCTAGCTATATACTGCAACTTGTGACCTCGACACTTTGGCAGTGACATGAGTACCATCTATTGCTCCAATGCAATCCTGGAATGGCATTACAATATGCTATTAGTGCTCACCCTGAAGTATGGCTACAGAAGAACAATAACAACATATCAAGGCATGAACTACATACTGTCAGTGCTCACCTTGAAATATGGATACCATCTTGGGCTTGTGCGATTTTTGATAGGAGTCCAGTCGGTTGGTGACCTGACCATCTCTCCTATGAGCTCCCCAATAGCATACAACACTTTCTCAAAGTACCTGGAGATGTTCTCCATTGATCTCCTAAAGGTGTTGTGTATAACCCTAAACCTCTGGTTATGACCAACAATATGAAGGAACACGGCCACTTGCTCTTCCACAGTGATGTGGATGCTATCTTCTAGCAGCCCCCTGCTTCTAAACGTTTGCACAAGCCTGGCGAAATGTACTCTTCTCATTCGAAGCATCCACGGAGCCTCTGTGTCATTGTAGTTGTAAATGTAGTTCAGATTTGCTATCCTCTCCTGATCCCGGATTAACATCGGACCATACCGGATGAGAGGTTTCGCATTCCGACGGACATCTCTGTTATGGACCAACAGGATCCAGGCCTGAACCACAGCTACCAGCGATGCTGCCTAAACTAGAAGCTTTGTTCGTTCATCCACAACCTAAGCGACATAAATGATGCAGTCAGTGATGGCGATATCGAACCTTAACGGTCCTATCGAAGGACCTAACACATAAAAGAGGAGGAGGAAAGGGTTGCTTACCAGCTTCGAGGTCCGGGGAGACATGGCGGAGACGAGGATGGCCGGACGGAGTCGAAGAAGAAAGGGAGAAGCAGCTGCCGCTGAAGGGAGTGATGATGCCGCCACTTGCCGCTGTAGGGGAGTGTCACAGCTGCAGATCTGAGTCACCGCCGTCGTCGGTGCTAATAACAGAGGAGGGCTGGTCCTACAGCTAGGGGTGAGCGAATAAATGGGGCGGTGAGGGTATATTTGATGCCATCCCGCCTCGGCCTATTTTCCCCTCCTGCCATCTCCGACTGCATCCCTCCTGCACCGTGCCATACACCATGTCTTCATTTTTCGCTTCACTCCGCCTGGTTTGCTAGAAACACCCGATTCGAGCGTTCCCAGCGAGTCAGGCTCTGTAGTGCTTTAAGTTTTGTGTCGATATGAGTCAGGCCGGCTTTCTGGCAACCAAACGGCCCAAAAACATCCCGCGCGGGCTTGGTTGGGCTGTATGCAGCCTACCAAACGCGTCCCTTATTACTCGTTCATCTTGTTTTTCGCTTGTGCCTTCTATTCTAGTCTGGCACCAGCAGTCAAGTTGGTGGACGTGTAGAGGTGTGTCTTCGACGGATCTATCTTTGGTGAATTTATTTGGATCTCGTCGTTGTTCGTCTACGTTCATATGTTGGTGGGTTGGATCCTTCCGATCTACGTTATTCTTCATCGGCGCGCGACGGTTGCTGTTCTAGTGCGCTGGTCCTATGAGGCCTTAGCATGACGACTTCCCGACTGCCTACTACAATAAGTTGTGCGCTACTCCGGTGATGGAGGGGAGATGACGGTGACGATGCCTTCGACTCGCATTAGTGCTTATAGTCATTGTTAGGTGGTCTATGAATCTGGTTGTAGTTTTTATTATTGTATTGTCATGATTGAAAATGAATAGTTCGAAGATTTTCTCGCAAAAGAAAACTAGGGGTTCAACGGCACTTGTTACTACGAACTTGTTTTCATATGGAAGATAAGCTATATTTGGATTTGGCTCAGTACATAAATACAAAAAAACTCAAAGACCCGTAAATAAATGGCAAGTTGAAGTGTATTTTTTTCTGATATTACTAGTGAAGGTAGTCTGAGATCACTTCATATAGTGGGTTTTCTCGGACGTGATGAAATTTTGCAAGCTCTTAAAACATTTGTCAAAGTTTTCCATATTTTTTTAGATTTTTTTGAACATTTTTAAATGTTTTTTGAGTTATAGTTCATCCCGAGCTCATTTGAGCTCGGGTGTAGAAAGGGACTTTTGAATTTTCTCACAACTCTTAGTGATTGGTACGAGAAGAGACAGAGAATACCTGTTCGTCTTGCCTGGCCGGTCTTGCAGATGAGCGAATGTCTTTGGAAGCGCTCGCTCTTGTGATCCTGCATAGGGAGAGGGCAAATTAGATTTTTAGGAAGCCCTACACGCTACTGCTCACATTCGTCACCATGCATCGTCTACCTTGCAAGTCAGGCAGCGTTGCGTACCGTCACGTCCAACGACATCTAGTTTGATCGGTTTTTTACCAACATCGTCGTCGACAACATCGCCTGGGCTACTTCAGCTTCAAACTAGCAGTACTTGCGCCATGATCTGACCCAATCTCTGTTTATGGTGTTGTTGCATGTGTACTGTATTTGCTATTGTTCATGTTCTTTACTGCATCTAGTATGTCCCACATTTCCTTGCTAATTGTTGGTTTAATCATGATTTATATTCTGGAATTAATCATGAAATTGCCCAATTATCCCCCGCAATTCTTTTTGCCTAATTATCCAACACGAAAGTCAAGACCTATGATACTGTAATGTGCCTATGCCTTAGTGAGCTCTGTCTTTTGTAGGAAAAAAATACAACATGTACGTGCGGCAACTCTTCAGGCTAGGGCTATAATTTGCCAGTACCGAGACGTAACTCGCTCTCGCCTCTGGGCACGAGGTAGTGGGCCAGCCCAGTACTATAACATCTGTGGCTCAACGTTTTCTTCTCTGTTGTTTTTTATTGGTTTTATACATACATTTTTTGAATGGTCCAAAATATTTTTTGAATTACACGAACGTGTTTATATTCCACGAACATTTTTTCAATTTATTAATTTTTTACACTGCATTAACTTTTACAAAAATATGATTTTTAAAATTAGAAATATTTTTTGAAATATATGTATTTATAATATTTCAGAATATTTATTTTGAAAATACTAACAAAAGAAAATAAATAAAGAAAAACAACTAACCTTCATGCAGCTACTTGAGCTGGCCCAGTATTATGGACCAGAAGGTGCCCTTGAGGCAGAACCTCCTTCGGCCTCGCAACTGGTGATAGATAGTCCAAAATCACTAATTAAGGAGTACTCGTTGCAAAGAACACTTCACTTTTCCATGTCGCAACAAGTGGCACGCTGCGTTACTTGTCGCAACCTGAAAGTTTTCCCTTTTTTCGTAGATTCGTTTATTCAAAACGCTTTATCTTTTAAACCGTGCGTCCAAATCTCGAACCGTTTTGACCATTCGATTCCTCGCGTCGAGATCTTAAAAACTAGATCTCATGTTGATAGGTTTTGATGAATTTTTTTTTCACAAAAAAACAGATGAAAAGAACCACGCGAAAAAACCAAACCGGGAGAACGGTTTTTTCCCTCTCCGAAAGAGGCACACCCGTGCCTCTCGCGAAATTACACCCGTGCCTCTCGCAAAATCACACCCGTGCCTCTTGTTGAGTCAAAACCGTGACTCTCGTGGAAAGAAAAAAAAACAGAAAACACGTTTCTTTTTCGTTTCCGAGAGGCACGGCCGTGACTTTCGTGAAAGTACAACCATGCCTCTCGCGGAAGCAAAACCGTGACTCTCACGAAAGAAAAAACAGAAATGTGTATTCTTTTTCCCTTTCTGAGAGGCACGGCCGTGACTCTCGCGAAAGCACAACGTGCCTCTCGCGGAAGCAAAATCGTGACTCTCGCGAAAGAAAAAAAAAGACAGAAAACGCGTTTTGTTTTTCCCTTTCCGAGAGGCACGGCCGTGACTCTCGCGGAAGCACAACCGTGCCTCTCGCGAAAGCAAAACTGTGACTCTCGCGAAAGAAAAAAAATACAGAAAACACGTTCTTTTTTTTCGTTTCTGAAAGGCACGACAGTGACTCTCGCTAAAGCACAAGCGTGCCTCTCGCGGAAAAAAACCATGACTTTCAGAAAAAACACGTTTTTTTCACGCAGATTTTTTTTTGAATTTTTTTAGATCGAAAAGCTAAAGAAGACAGGGAGAAAACCAAAACATCGAACAAACCCGTAAAAAACTGTTTAAAAAACCAAAAACACGTGCGAAAAATTTTAATTTTTTTTTCCGAAAGAAGCGTCCAGAGCGCGACACGTGGCGAATGGCTGAGAACGTGCCAAATAACGTTGATCGATGCAAGGCTTCCGAAGAAGCGCTCATTAACTTGTTGGTCCCTACATAGTCGGTCCCAGCGTTTTGCCTCACTTCTAGCATGACCGAAGGAGGTATTACCTCAGGGGCGCCTCGGGTCGCTATCATTGGGCCGGCTAAGTAGCCTTTTTCATTTTTTACCTCTTGTTTTAGTTTTACTTTCGGTATTTGTACCTGGCGAACATTCGCTATAAGGGGGGTGGCAGGCGAACCATCTTTGCTTACTTGTGAAACGACATCAAACAACGACAGATTTTAGAGGAAAATTGCCTTCATGGGGACAAACTGCCATGTCTTCTCAAGAAAATGCTACCACTCCTCACTTCATCACAACTAAAACAGCCATCGAATCTGCCACCTCCCCTCGCAAACATTCGCCAGTTAGGAGGGTCCTTTACTTTTTCTGTATTCCTTTTCTTTATTTTTTTATATTTTTGAAATGCTCTAAATACATACATTCCAACACTTAATTTAATTATAAATTTTAAAAACATTCACTGAGAATTTGAAAAATGTTAACAATGTGTAAAATTTTGTCAGAGTAATTTAAAATAAATGCTCGTACATTCAAACAAAATGTTAGTAACATTTAAAAAATGTTAATGAAACGTAAAAGGTATTTGCATAATTTTTCAAAATCATACCGTTCAATAAACAAGTATATATATAAAAAATGTTCACATGTTTACCCAATATATTCGTGAAATTTAAAAAATGCTTGTACAATGCAAAAATTGTAGCAATTCAGAAAGGAAAGACTTGATACCATTCAAATAAATGTTCAATGTGTTTCTGAAAAATGTATTGCATGTATATGAAAAAAGGTTCAGTTATGTATATAAATATGTTTGTCATGTATTTGAAAATGTGCAAATATGCATTAAAATATGTTCCACATATATAGAAAAAATGTACAACTTGAATTGAAAAAGTAGGTATGCATTTGCAAAGAGAAAATGAAAGAGAAAAAACTAGCAAGAAAAAGGAAAATAAAGAAAAACTCAAACAAACTGATAGAGAAACACAGTGAAAGGGAAAAAAGAAAAAGAAATGCATGTAAGGTTCTAAAAACCGATCCAAACCGGGCAAAAGAAGCTTCCCAAAACCGACATAACGGGTTGGCCCACTAAAGTGGCCGTGCAGCCAGCGCCAATGACGAGGCAACACTGGGAAGGGACATACTTAAACTTGGGCTGATTAGACGCATAGGAAATGGTGAGACAACCAAAATCTGGGTGGACAATTGGATCCCTAGGCACGTGA
>NC_041380.1:478833158-478861108 GCF_002162155.2 Triticum dicoccoides
CTGATCGATCACACAACAGCTACATGGAATCGTGAGAGGTTGGAGGAAGTATGCCTACCGATAGATATCCAGGCTATTGTCCAAATACCAATCTGCACATCGAATATACTGAATAGCTGGGCTTGGAACTTTGAAAGAAATGGAAGTTTTACAGTCAAGTCGGCCTACATGATGTTGGTGAAAACAAAATACAGAAGAGGCATATGGATGGATGGGAGTGCGGGTTCATCAAGCACGGACAGAGATGAGCAGTGTTGGAAACTCCTGTGGGGTACTCAAGTACTGGGGAAGATACATATGTTTTTGTGGAGATTGGCATGCCACTCTATTCCAACTGAAGATGTGAGGGCAAAGAGAAATATGGCAATGACGAGTGCTTGCAGCTTTTGTGGTGCGGAGGACTCATGGCGACACTCGCTGCTCGAGTGCTCGATGGCAAGATGCGTATGGGCATTGGTTGATGGGGAGCTGGCGGAACATCTATGCGAAACGACCGAGCCTAGCGCCAAGCAGTAGTTATTCACAATGATAGGCACGCTATCTCATGCAACATTCGTGAAGTTATCGGTAACCCTGTGGACAATTTGGTGGGCGAGGAGGAAAGCAATACACGATGAAATTTTCCAGAGTCCTTCAACTACCCACCTGTTTATATGCAGCTTTATCAAAGAACTTGATATCCTTTCAGTCAAAAAGGTCAATCAGTAGGGAGCCAGTATGGCGGGTACACAGTGACCCAAAGCACCCCCACCGGGCTTCATGAAAATTCATGTCCATGCTAGCATTGCAAGAAACCAGACCAGAGGAGCTGCCTCGGCTGTGTGTAGAGATGCGAATGGGAATTATGTTGGAAGATCCTCGCTGGTCATCGAGGGAGTGAGCAATTCTACAACTATGGAAGCTATTGCCTGCAGGGAGGCTCTCTCCTTAGCAGATGATCTGATGCTACAGAACTTCATTGTGGCGTCTGACTCGAAGCAGATCGTGGGTGAGATCAATAATGGCGCCAATGGTGTACACGGGGCCATTTTATCAGAGATAAAGAATAGGGCTCTTTTGTTTAACTATTTTTACTTTTGAAGGCCGAGTGGTTAATCGCGACGCCGACAGGTTAGCCAAGTTTTCAAACTCTCTAGATCAGGGAAGACATGTTTGGTTGATGCAACCCCAGAACTGATTGTAATGCCACTCCATGTGGAGTTTGATCAATAAAACTTGGTGATACCCCTAAAAAAACGAGGCAGCACTGGGAGCAACTAATTGAGGAGCGCTTGTTCGGGAGCCCCCCCCCCAAGGGTCATTTGGGCTGGGCTGAGAGTAACGGCACCACTTGACGCGCTCTCAGCCGTCGTCACATGTCGCATTCTGGGCACTTCCTTCGGATTTTGTTTTTTCTCACATGCATTTTCAACTTTTTAGATGTTTTGTCAGCTTTTTGGTTTTCCAGCCGTCTTTTTTAGTTTTTTGATAAAAAATTTCAAAAAAAAATTGCGCGAAAAAACGTGTTTCTTTTGCTTCCACGAGAGGCATGGGTGTGCCTCTCGGAAGCGAAAAATGTGTTCTCTTTTTTTTTCTTCCTTCTGCGAGAGGCACGTGCATGCCTCTCGGAAACGAAAATAACACTTTTTTCCTTTCGTGAGAGGCACGGCCGTGCCCCTCGTAAATGAAAAAAATACATTTTTTTTCTTTCGTGAGAGGCACTGTTTTGCTTCCGCGAGAGGCATGGTTTTACTTCCGTGAGAGGCATGATCGTGCCTCTCGGAAATGAAAAAAAACATGTTTTCTCTTTTTGCCTTCCATGAGAACCACCGGGAAACGTGTTTGCCAAACGTCCAGTTTAGGATATAAAACGTTTTGAATAAATGGGTCTATGAATAAAGGGGAAAATTCTCAGATTGCGACAAGTGGCGCACATGCAGCGTACCACATGTCACAATGGGAAGGAGAAAAGTGATATTTGAAAGGAGTGCTGCTCAATTTAGTGATTTCGTACAGCGCTGCTACTCGCATAAAGCGAGACACAACTCCCACGAATGTTGTTGAAAGTGCGTTATAGCGACTAGAGGGGGGGGGTGAATAGGCGATTTTTATGAAATTCTTCACCGAGGAATTTGCCGGTGAGGAAATTCCTTAGCGAAGAACTACTAGCAGCGGAATAAGTACTCAAAGTAAACATAACAGAATACAAACATAGTCATCATGATGAAATGAAGACAGGCACAGAGTACAGGAAGCGTAATCACAGGATAACACAGGATGAAGACAAACAGACTGAAGAAATAGAACTTAGGAAATTGAGAAAATCTTCAGTCAAGGTATTCTAACACAGATATGAACAAACATACAACACAGTTATGAGGAAATGAAAGAGTTGAGGAAATAGAACCAGTAAGCTCGGTGAAGACAATGATTTGGTAGACCAGTTTCAACTGCTGTCTTAGTTGTACGTCTGGTTGGAGCGGCTGAGTATTTAAACTCGAGGACACACAGTCCCGGACACCCAGTCAAGGACACTTAGTCCAAGACACCCAGTCCTCACCGTATTCTCCTTGAACTAAAGTCACACAGACCTCGTCCAATCACTCGTGGTAAGTCTTCATGCGACTTCCAAACCTTCACAAACTTGGTCACCCGGCGATCCACAATTCCTCTTGGATGCTCTAGACCATGACGCCTAACCGTCTGGAAGAAGCACAGTCTTCAAAGGTAACAAGCGTCAGATCCACTCAGGATCAATCTCTTCAGTGATGCTTAATCACTTGGGTTTTTTAGGTGTTTGGGTTTTGGGTTTTTGGTTTTTCCTCACTTGATGATTTTTGTTCAAAGTCCTCGGAGGATGGGTTGCTCTCAAATGACAAGTGTCGGTTTCTCTCGGAGCAGCCTCTCCCAGCTAGTGGTTGTAGGGGGCAGCTATTTATAGCCTAGGGAGCAGCCCGACATGATAAGACATAAATGCCCTTCAATGATATGACCGTTAGGTGGATAGATATTTTAGGACAGCTGGCGCATAGCACAGCAACGGTCGGAATTTTGAGTAGCAAAATCCTCAGGGCTATCATGTTCCTCACTGTGTAGGCAATCCGCACTGGCGAATTCCTAACTCCTCAGTCAAGACAAATTCCTCAGAGACCAGAAGAACTTCGTCTCTGCCACTGAAGAAATTGACTGAATTGTATGAGATTTCCAATGGCTTCACTCGAAAGGATTGGTAGGTGTAGGATTTTGAGTTGAGCATCACATGGAAATTTTTCCTTAGTATTTCCTCGACCCCATTTAACAGTACGGTGTTTCCTATGACTCAAGAAAGAGAAAAACAAAACTATGAAAACGAAAGTCTTCAAGCTTCATATTTCTCGCATGAATATCAAATCTTCACGGACACACTAATTTCTTCACTTTCAAAGTCTTCATGAAAGTCTTCAGAAATACCAAAATCTTCAGTCGAAGATATTTATTTTTAGGGGTCGACTTTTCCTGTAAATATCAAACTCCTCATAGACTTATAGACCTGTGTAGACTCACAAACGCATTAGTCCCTTAACCTATAAGTCTTCAATACACCAAAATCACTAAGGGGCACTAGATGCACTTACAATCTCCTCCTTTTTGGTGATTGATAACAATATAGGTTAAGTTTTCAACGGGGATAAACATGTGAAGTGTAAATACTGATATTGAGGAATTTGATTGTAAGATATAGAAGAACTCCCCCTAAAGATGTGCATAGTGAGGAATTTTCTTTTGAAGCAATGCACACTTGAAGAGTTGAATCATGGAGATCTCCCCCTATATCTTGTAATTCATACACGCATTTAACATATAATATGAAGAATTTGAAATGCATGATGAAATATGGTGCCTGATGAAATTCAGCATGCGTGCAATAATATCAACAAGGAATAAGCATGCAGAATAGTGCATCAAGAGTGTCAGAGCACAGTGCATCAAAAGTATCAGAGCACCATCGGGTTTAAGATTACAACTCGACCCAATAAAGTTTCAGAAGAACGAGAGTTGTAACTTAGCAAAAAAATGTTGTATATGGGTGATAAAATAGACCCGCTTGAAGACTAACTCAAACCCCCCCCCCTTTGTCATCAAATGACCAAAAGGATCGAAACTGAGGACTAACGCCCCTGAAGATAATCAAGTTGATGAAGGAGCGCCAGCGTTGTTGGGGTCGTTGGTTGATGTAGGGCCGGCTGCAGTGTCGTCTAAATCTTCATGTTCATCAGTGTCGCGCGATGAAGAATATGAGCTGGCCACCAGAGAAGGAACCTTGACCTTCTTGAATTTCTTCGGTGGAGGTGCAGACCAGTCAAAATCTTCATTAAGACCCATGTTCTTCAGATCTTCTTTACCATACAGATGTGACAGGATTGCCCAGGTGCGACCAAAGACTTGATGGGGGTAGTAGTGGTTTTTCTTCACTGCATTGTGTGTGGCAGTCATGTTGTGAAGAAGTGAACCAAACTGACGCTTAACCCATTTGTG
Source organism: Triticum dicoccoides (assembly GCF_002162155.2). Taxonomy (NCBI): domain Eukaryota; kingdom Viridiplantae; phylum Streptophyta; class Magnoliopsida; order Poales; family Poaceae; genus Triticum; species Triticum dicoccoides. The sequence goes on from NC_041380.1 coordinate 478,837,653, forward strand.
ATTTCGATCCACCTTCTGGTGAAGACTAAGCAGAAGTTCACGACCAGTCATCACGCGCGGAGCAGTGGCTTGAGGAGTGGACTTGGGAGCATTGGCAAAGTCATGTGTGGTAGAGTCATCATTGGTGGAATAAGATGCAACTTTGCGAAACTGACCATCCAATGGATGAATGCCTTCATCAATTACAGCTGGTGCCTTGCCCTTTTCATCAACTGAGGAATATGTTTGCTTGAGGACTTCAATTGGGGGCAAGTAGCTGAGATGATTCTGGAAATCAGCTTTGTAGTTGAGTGAAGACCTTGTCCTGAGGAATCTCATGATCCAAGGTGCATAAGGCTTCAGCTCAAACGGAGACAGTGCAACATTGACCATAGTCCTCATGAAGAAATCGTGATAGTTGACAGGAATTCCATGAACGATGTTGAATACCAGATTCTTCATGATGCCAACAATTTCCTCATCAGATGAGTCGTGGCCTTTGATAGGACTGATTGTCCTCGTAAGAATATGATAGACAGTTCTGGGCATGTACAACAATTCCTTCACGAGGAATTTTGTTCGTGGTGCCTGACCTGGTTTCAAAGGCTTCATTAGCACTTGCATGTAATGATGTGTGAGCTCAGGTTCACTGTAGATGCAGCGAGCTTCTTCAAGGGGAGGACTGAGTGGTAGAGCACGAAGCAATTCAGAGGCTGGTGCAGTGTAGTGAGTGTTTTCAGACATCCAGTCCAGCACCCATGAATTCATATCTTCAGCATTTCCGGTGATGTGCAGCGTTGCATAGAATTGAAGAATCAGTTCTTCATTCCAATCGCAGATGTCACATCAAAAATTGAGCAGTCCAGCATCGTGAAGAACACTGAGGACTGGTGCGAAGCACGGCAGAGATTCCATATCCACGTGAGGAATATGCTCATGGTAGAAAATCTTCTCCTTGTTGAACAACACTGAGGAATAGAAATTGGTTTGACTAGCAGTCCAGAAATGCCTCTTCCTAATGCGAGCAGAGTCATATTGAAACGCCCTCGATGCGGCTATATCTCCTACGTGTCGAAGCACGACTTAGAGGCATAACCACATTGAAAGCAATGTCACAAGTAAGGTAATCTTCACAACATCCCATGTAAAATAGATAATAGGGGAAAATGTACATAGTTGGCTTACACTCGCCACGTCACATAAAGTACATAAATAACATTACAATCATCCAATACACTCATGGTCCGACTATGGTACCAAAATAAAGATCAACCCCAACATGCGACACGGTCCCGATCGCCCCAACTGGGCACCACTACTGATCATCAGGGAAAGACACATAGTAACGGCGTGAGTCTTCATTGAACTCCCACTTGAGCTCAAGCGCATCATCTGGAACGGAGTCATCGGTCCCTGCATCTGGTTTGGAAGCAATCTGTGAGTCACGGGGACTCAGAAATCTCGCACCCTCGCGATCAAGACTATTTAAGCTTATAGGTAAGGCAAGTTAATATGTGGAGCTGCAGCAAGCGACTAGCATATATGGTGGCTAACCTGTTCGCAAATGAGAGCGAGAAGAGAAGGCAAAGCACGAACGAAGAACTATAGAACCACCTACGTCAAACATTACTCCAACACCGTGTTCACTTCCCGGACTCCGCCGAGAAGAGACCATCACGGTTACACACGCAGTTGATTCATTTTAGTTAAGTTAAGGTTCATGTTATCTGCAATCGGACATTAACAAATTCCCATCTGCCCATAACCACGAGCACGGCTTTCGAAAGTTCAAATCCCTGCAGTGGAGTCCCAACTTAGCCCATCACAAGCTCTCACGGTCAACGAAGGATAAACCTTCTCCCGAGACATTCCGATCAGACTCGGTATCCCGGTTCTACAAGACAACTTCGACAAGGTAAAACAAATCCAGCAACACCGTCCGAATGTGCCGACAAATCCCGATAGGAGTTGCACATATCTTGTTCTCAGGGCACACTCAGATGAGCTCTCCATACAACTAAAACCAAACCTCGAGTTTCCCCGAGGGGGCGCTGCACAAGGCTCTAGTCTGGACCAACACTCAGAGGAGCACTGGCCCGGGGGGGTTTAAATAAAGATGACCATTGGGCTCCGGAAACCCAAGGGAAAAAGAGGCTAGGTGGCAAATGGTAAAACCAAGGTTGGGCATTGCTGGAGGAGTTTTATTCAAGGCGAACTGTCAAGGGGTTCCCATTATCACCCAACCGCGTAAGGAACACAAAATCCGGGAACATAACACGGATATGACGGAAACTAGGGCGGCAAGAGTGGAACAAAACACTAGGCAAAAGGCCGAGCCTTCCACCCTTTACCAAGTATATAGATGCATTAAGATAACAAGATAATATGATATCCCAACAAATAAACAAGGTTCCAACAAGGAACGATCTCCAATCTTCACCTGCAACTAGCAACGCTATAAAAGGGGCTGAGCAAAGAGGTAACATAGCCAATCAACGGTTTGCTAGGACATGGTGGGTTAGAGGTTTGACATGGAAATTTGGGAGGCATGATAAGCAAGTGGTAGGTATCATAGCATAGGCATAGCAAAAGAGCGAGCATCTAGCAAGCAAAGATAGAAGTGATTTCGAAGGTATGATCATCTTGTCTGCAAAGTTGTTAGAGTTGATTTGATCCTCGTAAGCAAACTCAACGGGCTCCTCGTTAGCGAACTCGTCTCCCGGCTCTACCCAAACAAGACAAACAAACCAAAGGAACACAATCAACCACGTGCAAAGCTCGAACAACATGATGCAAACATGATATGCTATGCGGGACGCGATATGTGATGCATATGCAAGATTTGATAAGGAATGATCGAACCTGGCCTCAACTTGGAAATACAAGAGTGCCACTGAAAAGGTGAGGTGATATCCGTTGAAATCGATATAAAGAACACCGGAATCGGATGCACGGTTTGGAAATGGCAAGCAAAACAAATATGGCAACAGTCTGTGATAAACAGCAAGTAGCCATCTAAATGCATCAAGATAATTATGCTACAACACTCAAACATGACAGCAAAATACATGGCAGGGATCCACTCATGATGCTTGATAAAAGATGAACACTGAGCTACGGCCAATTCATCCATTAACAGGTTCAAACAAGCATGACAAAAGTGCAAATGATAACATATTTCAGACTTAGTGAAATTAACACAAGTCTGGAATTTAACATCAGGTAGCACACTTTGAAGCATGAAAACTATATGCTATAGGAACTTAACATGGCAAAGCAAGGCATGAAATGAAGTTACTCAAAGCACTTAACAAAAGTTCCTTAGTGACCTTGAGCCAAAAGGAATCATAAAATACAATTGCAAGCATGTGAACATGGCAAAAACATAATCAGGTTACAGACTTAAAGAAAATCTGGAACATGCAAATCTGTTAGCGAGTAGGCATGTTTACGAGCTCGATACACTCACTACAGAGTAAGGCATGACAACCTAAGCATACAACAATCAAGAATACATAATATAGAAGCTAGACATGGCAAGAAAAACAACATAGCATGCACGGATCACTAGCAACATCCTCGGCAAAATCGCTAACGAGTAAATAATCTGCCAGGATTCACGAAATAGCAAAAGTAGAGCTCGATTGACTCAAGCTAGGGTGCTCCATAATTGCAAAAAAAGACATGGATGGATAGATTACCACAATATTAACAAATCATCCTTACTGATCATCCTCAAAAGAGTCACGGATCACTAGGAAACAACATGAACATATGACATATTGATAAAAACAGAACAAGGACTTAGAGAAATTCTAAGTCCCTGACATCAGCATTAACGAATGCACTACTTTGCAAGCTTGTGCTAGTCACCAAACATATCACAAAAATACATGGTAAGCACCTATGTAAAGATGGCATGACGTATAACAAAACTCATGTAGAGCTCAGGAGCATATCATGCACACATTAATCATGGCAAAAATGACAAATAGCTATTTGATGCAGCAGATCTGACAATTATCTCAAATAGCTCTCTTCCAATAGCATCTCGGGTATCAAGATGAGCTCAAATTAAAATGATGCAATGAGATCCAATGATGCACTCTCTAAGAAGAACATTTTGATATGCTACACGCCCAAAACGGAGCTACGGATGCGGAGTTACGGCATGATGAAAAACACAAATAAATTAGGGTTTCAGGGAGAAAGTCAACCGAGTCTAGATCTCAGATCCAGATCGCACGGAAACCGAGGATGGCCGGAGTTTCTCGCCGGGGTACACTATAGACGGCCGGAGCGGGGGCTTGGCGGTGGTGCCGTGCGCCGGCGATGAGGAGAAGGCGGTGGGCGGCCGGAGCGGCGAGGTCGGCGCCGGGCACGGATGGGGCGGCGCCGGCTCGGGTCGGCCGCGGTGGTGCTCGGTGGCGCGGTCGCCGGAGCGGCGAGGTGGCGCTGCTCGCCGGTGAAAGGAGGCGGCGGCCGGCGAGAGGAGAGGCGGCGGTGCTCGGGCGGCTCCTCCCGCGGGCGGCGACGACGAGGGGACGGGCCGCGGGGGCCCGGATCGGGCTCCGCGGGCCTCGGCGGCGGCAGGCGGCGGGCGCCACATGGCGGGACGCCACTGGTGCGGCGCGGCGGCGTGGTGTGTCCGGCACGTACGGACACGTCCGCCGTGCGGAGAGGGGATTTTTAGGGTTTGGGGGGAGAGAAGACCCGGGATTTTCGGGGAGAGGTCTATATATAGGCATAGAGGGAGCTAGGAGAGTCCAAATGAGGTGCGGTTTTCGGTCACGAGATCATGATCGAACACTCTAGATGATGGAGAGGGTTTAGGTGGGTTTGGGGCCACTTTGGAGGGGTGTTGGGCTGCAACACACACGAGGCCTTTTCGGTCCCTTGGTTAATCGTTGGAGTATCAAACGAAGTCCAAATGGCACGAAACTTGACAGGCGGTCTACGGGTAGTAAAGCAAGGCCGCTTGGAAAGTCTCGGTCCAATCCGGAAATGTTTAACCCCCACACACGAAAAGAGGTAGAAAGGACCACTTGAGGAGATAGGAGCGCCGGAATGCAAAACGGACAACAGGGAAAATGCTCGGATGCATGAGATGAACACGTATGAAAATGCAATGCACATGATGACATGATATGAGATGCATGACAACGACAACAACACACGGAGACAAAAACCCGAACCTGAGGAAATAAAATAACTTAGCGCCGGAAATGGCAAGAGTTGGAGTACATATAAGGTAAATTACATCCAGGGTGTTACACATATGGGTTGTAATCTTCGAAGAATACGTACTCGCCGAAGAAATCATCAGCCTTGAACTTTTGCTTGCGTGAGAATGGATCCTTTGGCTTTGGCAGAGGAGTGTTAGTGAGTTGCATCACGACCTCAGGAATCTCAATCGCAGGTTCTTCAGGCTGAGGAATTTCTGGTTCTTCCTTAGTGGCAGTCTGCGTAGTTGGTTGTTCAGCAGCAGCAATTTCTTCAGTGCTAGTGGCTGGAATTTCCTCATGGACAGATGCAGTGGGATGAGTTTATTCAGAGCCCATGTGAACAGTTTATGTGGGGGACTGAGGAATTTGCTGTAGAGGGGTGAACATTGGAGAGTTTGGATGCTGACTTTTTCAGAATTTATCACTGATTACGGGTGTGGAGCAACCAATGTCCACATCTTCATCTTCCATTTATTCAACGCCAACCTCTTCAGCTGTGAACTGAGGCATAGGCGATGAGATGATAGGTGTTGAAGGGATTGCATCCACTTCAATTTCTTCATCCAACGGTTCAGACGAAACAACAGAAGGAGTTTCTTCATCAGATCCGCTGGGGATCACATATTCTTCATCAAAAGGAACAAGGTCCTTTGATGGTCTGGTTGAGATGGGAACAGCATCAATCGGATTTGCAAATGAACTTGTCATAGGCTTCATTTTCTTCGGAGCTGAGGAATCTGAAACAGCTGATGCTTTCCTTTTCTTCACTGCAGCACGTTCTGCAGCCTTGGTCTTCTTCACATCTGATGCAGATGGAAGGATTGGAGTTGGTGTTGGTGCAGGAGCAACTGAGGAATCTGGTTGATTTTCTTCAGGCACAACTAATGCAGTTGCCCTGATTTCTTCAGTTTCTTCAGGCACACCACTAGTGGGTGCCCTGTCAATTTCTTCAGTAGCTGGAATGCAGTCATCAGCCCTGGAACTCATATTTTCTTCAGCAGCCTGATTGTCATCAACGGTACTGGCATGTTTTTCAGTCGGCTGAGCAGATGCTTCAGCCTGAGAAATTTCCTGTTGCATTGGGGCAGCAACATTTGAAGTGAACTGTTCAGTTATCTTTACAAATCTAACTTTGGCTCCTTGCCAATCAGCATAGTAGGCTTTGAAGTCATCGCTGAGGGTTTTGATTTTAGATTGGATTTTTACAAGTTCATCAGTTGTCATAGTGACAACGTTGTTCTTCAGATATTTCTCCTTTCCGTACTGGGCCTTCTTGATCTGCCTGGCCTGATCATATTTCCATTTCCCCTCTTGGATGAAATGAGTTAGCATGTGATTTTGACCAGGTGTCAGCTTGAAGTCAGGCATAGGAGTATTTGGGTCCTTGTGCCAGAGATCAATGTAGTCGAGGATCAGCTTGGGATCCAAAAGCAGTGGCACAGGTGTGCCTTTGGCTCTAGCGGCCCTAACTTGTCTGTCTCTGATGATTTCTGCAAGTTCATCATCATCAGCTTCATCTTCTTCAGGTGGCACTTGGAAAGCGACTTGCTTCTTTTGAGGACTTGGGCGTGGACCTCGTCCAGCAGTGGCCTTGGTCTTCAGCAGAGTGTGGCCAGATGAAGAATTTGGTGCAGTTGAGGAGCTTGCTGAGACACCAGAGGCAATGGAGATGCCTGTAGTCCTTTGGCACGAGGCCAGATGCGCAGGTACCGAGGACTTTGTCGGAACAGCTGAAGACTTTGGAGGAGGTGCTGAGGATTTTGAAGGAGCAACTTGAAGGATTGGTCGTGAGGACCTTGAAGAGTCTGGCCGTGAGGGCGCAGCTGAGGAACTTGGCCGTGAAAGCACTGTTGGTGAAGCACTTGGCTTACGAGCAGGCTTCTTAGGCATGGATTTCCTCGGCTTGACAGAGGCCTCAGCAGAGGCAGCATCAGCCACAGCAGAGTCTTCATTGAATTTCCTCACTACTTCTCTAGCTTGCTTGGCCAGCTTGGCTTGGCGCTTGGCCCATTCATTAGGATAGTCCTCACCGCGCTTGAGGCTGGTGGGATCGGCAATTTGGCCAGGTGCCAGTGGAGCTCTTTGGCATGGAGGATTGAGTGCGAATTTCTTCATATACTTAGGAGTGACATATCTGTACTCCCTCCATTCTCTTGCCCATCTCCTCTCTATCTTCTGAATGCGCACTTTGCGCTCATTCTTGGTTTCCTCAGTAGGTGTGCAGTACCCAGCATATATGTCATCAGAGATTTCAAATGATGTATTTACCTCAGGCCTCTTTCCTCCTTTCTGTGGCTTCTTACCATCAGCCATTTTCTTCAGTTGAGGAATTTGAACAATTGAATTCTCTGAAGAAGTATGCAACTTTTCTTCAAGGAACGCTGCAAATGAGTTAAGTTAATGAGAACCTAGTGATTCAGCAGCGGACATGTGTACCTGTGAACAGAGTATAGTTGCGAGGAATTTGGAGAGGTCATATGCATTCTCAGATGTTTTTTTTAAAAAGAACAAGTTTGAGGAATTTGACCAGATGAGTCTTGAAGATTTTCACTAAGCGTTCTTTGTCTTAGGTTCCAGAGTTGTATAGATCGAAGATCCACACAATTGAGGAATCTTGAAGAAAAATGATGCTTAGAGAAACGAATCAAGAACAAATGACATGTGAGGTGTTTAGTGTGTGAAGATTTGAAGAATAAAACACCTTTGAAGATTTTGTAGAGAAACTTCAAATCAAAGAGGGCAGTAAAAGTAACTTTTAATTACCCTGAATAAAGAACACGACGAACAGTGAGGTGAAACAGTGGAGTTCGTCGGTGTAGATCTTCCACGCCCTAACTTGGCGGAGGAAGACGTCTACGGCGGCGGCGGAGGTGAAGATTTCTGCGGTCGGCGCGAGTACGACGACGACGAGGTCGAGGCAGTGAAGCTCTTCCTCACCAACGACGATGGAGTAGCGGCGGCGCCAGGGTTTGGGAAGCTTGAGTGGGAGAGAGAGATCGAGCGGAGTAAAGGAAGTGAGGAAGGGATGATGGGGTATTTATAGTAGCAGTGAAAACCTGTTTGCCCGAAGATTTGGGACGAACGTGCCCCTGACCCTTCTCCTTCGCACGACATGTGTCACCCACATACTGTGTAGTGGAGATCGTGGGTGAATTAAAAATTTATCGTGGGATGCGGAACGATTTGAGCGGCAAAACCGAAAATTTGGATAAGATTAGTTTTAAAGTTCCGTTCGCAATTTCTTCAGCCGACAAGGACACAGTGAAGATTTTGAACGAGTTTCAAATAGAACGCACATGAAGAATTTGTGAACAGATTGGGTTGAGTATAGCATAGAGGGGAAGGGTCCGATCGCATTCACTTAGCAGAAAACCAACTTGAAGAAATAGCAATAGGTGAATGCTATAGAGGACATAAACTCATATATATATATATATATATATATATATATATATATATATATATATATATATATATATATATATATATATATATATATATATATATATATATATATATATAGCCAATGAAGAAAAACAACGGAATCAGTGAAGACTATGCAAAGTTGAAGAATATGAATAATTTGAGGAATTTCAACTTTTGGTGGTGGCGTGACCCACCGTATAAGAATGATGATTTCAAACACCGCGTACAATTATCGTAGGGTTCTGAGAATCAAATTCTTCATTAATTTCTTCACACTAAGAGTGCTATTCTTCATTGATTGAAGTAAAACGTTTCTTCATGTGTTGCACATCTAAGTCATCAATTTTGCATAAGTGTTAGGATGAGTGTCCTTTTCACAGAACATTTGAAGATTCTAGGATATTTAGTTCACATCATAACTTTCTAAATCTCTTCTCATCCAAGGGCTTTGTGAAGATATCGGCTACCTGTTCTTCAGTCTTCACATGCTCAATAGAAATGTCGCCCTTCAACACATGATCACGAAGAAAATGATGACGAATCTGAATGTGCTTTGTCTTCGAGTGCTGAACTAGGTTGTGAGCAATCTTGATGGCACTCTCATTGTCACAGAAGAGAGGTACATTCTTCATGTTAACGCCGTAGTCCTTGAGAGTTTGCTTCATCCATAGCAATTGGGCACAGCAAGAACCAGCGGCAATGTACTCAGCTTCAGTAGTAGATAGTGATACGCAGTTCTGTTTCTTCGAGGACCAACAGACCAAAGATCGTCCGAGGAAATGACATGTACCAGATGTTGACTTGCGATCCACACGATCACCAGCATAGTCAGAGTCAGAATATCCAACAAGATTAAAAGCCGAGCCCTTGGGATACCATAATCCAAGTGTTGGTGTGTGAGCTAGATATCAAAGAATATGCTTCACAGCCTTATGGTGTGATTCCTTCGGTGCAGCTTGAAATCGGGCACACATGCAAACACTAAGCATTATATCTGGCCTAGATGCACATAAAGTATAATAAAGAACCTATCATGGAGCGGTATACCTTATGATCGAAGTCAATACCATTTTCATCAGTGCACAGATGGCCATTTGTGGGCATAGGAATTTTGACGCCTTTGCAATCTTGCATGCCGAATTTCCTCAGTACATCCTTGAGGTATTTCTCCTGAGATATGAATATGCCATTGTGTTGTTGACGAATTTGAAGACCTAAGAAAAATTTCAACTCTCCCATACTAGACATTTGATATTCTTCACTCATCATATAGGCAAATTCATCACTATAACGTTGGTCAGTACAGCCAAAGATAATATCATCAACATATACTTGGCACACAAACAATTCACCATCATAAGATTTAGTGAAAAGAGTAGGGTCGAGTGAACCGGGTTTGAAGCCTTTCTTCATGAAGAGTTCCTTCAAAGTATCATACCAAGCCCGTGGGGCCTGCTTGAGGCCATAGAGGGCCTTGTTGAGTCTGAAGACTTTGTCAGGATTCTTTGGATCTTCAAAACCTGGGGGTTGAGCAACATATACTTCTTCCTCAAGCTTACCATTGAGGAATGCACTTTTCACATCCATTTGATATAGAGTGATATCATGATGGTTAGCATAAGCAAGTAATATGCGAATAGCCTCAAGTCTAGCAACAGGTGCAAAAGTTTCATCGAAATCAATTCCTTCAACCTGTGTGTAGCCTTGAGCTACAAGCTGTGCCTTATTCCTCACAACAAGGCCATTTTCATCTTGCTTGTTGCGGTAGATCCACTTTGTGCCGATGATATTGTGCTTGCGAGGATCTGGACGTTTGACCAGTTCCTAGACATTGTTGAGCTCGAACTGATGTAATTCTTCTTGCATGGCCCGAATCCACTCAGGCTCCAGAAATGCTTCATCTACCTTAGTGGGCTCTGTAATAGAGACAAAAGCATACTGCCCACAAAAGTTAGACAAATGTGAAGCTTTTGAGCATGTGAGAGGACCTGGCGCTTTGATGTCATTGATGATCTTTTCAACTTGCACTTCTTTTGCAATGCGAGGATGAGCTGGTTGTCGTTGAAGAGTTTGATCAGCGTTTTCTTCAGCACCATTTTCTTCAGGTGCATTAGCTCGATGTTCTTCATGTTCTGGAATGAATTCTTCAGCAGATTCTTCAGTAGGAATGACATCCTAAGTAGCCTTGAACTTAATAGTTTCCTCAGGTGCTGGTTCATCTATCACAGTAGGTAGGTGCTCTCTTTGCGAGCCATTAGTTTCATCGAACCGCACATCTACAGTTTCAACAACTTTGTGAAGAACGTTGTTGAAGACTCTGTAGGTGTGCGAGTCCTTTCCGTAACCAAGCATAAAACCTTCATGTGCTTTCGGTGCAAATTTTGAGTTGTGATGAGGATCTCTAATCCAACATTTAGCACCGAAGACTTTGAAATAACTTACATTGGGTTTCTTATCAATGAGGTGTTCATAGGCAGTCTTTTTGAAGAATTTGTGAAGATATACTCTGTTGATGATGTGGCACACAGTATCAATTGCCTCAGTCCAGAAACGACGAGGCGTTTTGTATTCATCAAGCATAGTGCGAGCCATCTCAGCAAGAGTCCTGTTCTTGCGCTCCACGATGCCGTTCTGCTGAGGAGTGTAAGGAGCGGATAACTCATGAGTAATACCAAGTTCATCAAGATAGTCATCGAGACCAGAATTCTTGAACTCAGTGCCATTGTCACTTCTGATGTGCTTGATCTTCACACCAAAGTTGGTTGAAGCCCTCGAGGAAAATCGTTTGAAGACTTCCTGCACTTCATGTTTGTAAGTAACAAGGTGTACCCATGTGTAACGAGAATAATCATCAACAATAACAAAGCCATATTGAGATGCTTCATTTGAGATAGCAGAATAATGATTAGGACCAAAGAGATCCATGTGAAGCAATTCAAATGGGCGAGTGGTGGTCATGATAGTCTTCGCTGGATGCTTGGCCTTGGTCATCTTCCCAGCTTCATAGGCTCCGCATAGGTGATCCTTGAGGAATTTGACATTCTCGATGCCAATGACATGCTTCTTCACAAGCGTGTGCAAATTCCTCATGCCTGCATGACCAAGTCGTCGATGCCAGAGCCAGCCTTCTGAAGCTTTTGCAAGTAAGCACACGGCTGGTTGTGATCCTGTAGAGAAATCAACAATATACAGGTCTCCTTTCCTAAAGCCTTCAAAGACTTTGGAATTGTCAGCTTCCATAACCACAACACAATGGTACTTGCCGAAGACAACAACCATATCAAGATCACAAAGCATCGAGACAGACATAAGGTTGTATCCTAACGACTCAACAAGCATGACTTTGTCCATGTGTCGATCCTTTGTAATCGCAACCTTACCTAGACCCAATACCTGACTTTTGCCTTTGTCAGCAAAGATGATATGCTTCAGATGCGACGGTGATAATGGAGCATCCATCAATAGATTCTTGTCACCAGTCATGTGGTTTGTACATCCACTATCGAGGACCCACTCAGTGGCTTTGGGTTGATCATCCTGCAGATGAATTAGTGCAGCTTACAAACTCATATACTTCATCAGTGAAGAATATGACATCAATTCATCAGATCAATTTCATCAAGTAAAAGAACTGATAAAGCAATATGAGGACGTGAGAAATTAAAGTTCATTTCTTCATGATTAGCCTGCGTCCTTTCAGACATGCTCAGGTCTCCAGCAAATTCTTCAGACGATTATGTGCGTCTGGAGACCTGACCCTGCAGAAGAGATTAGTTCTTTTTCTTCACCACCCACATCTGAAGGGGTGGCAAAGAGCTCATCATTCTGTGAGCTCCATACGAGAAGGATGGCATAGAAGCCAGTCCATTTCGTTTCACATAAGAGGGGTTAGAGTAAGCATAAGAGTAAGTAGAGAAATTCTTCGAGGACTTATGGACATAATGATTTGAAGAATAATGCACATATCCATAATCCTTAGATCTTCCCTGCGAAACAGACGGGTTAGCATGATGATGTTCATATGAGGACTTTGATCCATATGAGGAATTTGGTCCGTATGAGGACTTAAATCCATATGAAGAATTTGGTCCATATGAAGAATTTGATCTGGGGTTCCTATTCTTCACAGGTGGCGTCATGATGACATTCACCTGAAGATTTTCAAGGAATCTTTTGGGAACCCATATTTTCTTCACAGGGGAGCCGTTCCTGCAGTTAGTGCCAACATATCTAGCAAATACTTCACCATTCTGATTTTTGAATAGTTTATAGTTGGAGTCAATTGACTCATCGTCAGAATGAGGTGTTTCACATGCAAATCCAGATAAGTTAGATGGATCAACTGGAGATCCCTTTGCAGCAACCCATGTAGTTTTGGGGTACTGCTCAGGCTTCCAATATGTACCATCAGCATTGATTTTCCTCTCAAAGGCGATACCCTCTTTCCTAGGGTTCCTGTTGAGGATCTGCTTTTTAAGCACATCACAAAGAGCCTGATGCCCTTTGAGGCTTTTGTACATGCCTGTGGTGTATAATTCATTCAGCCCTGCATCGTCAGTGATACTAGCAATGTCCTCAGATGAGGAATTAGTGATATTAGAGGCATGTGAAGAATTTGAAACATTAGCAGCATTTGAACATTCAGGTGAAGAATTAGCAGATTCACGTTCAATGCACTTCAAGCATGGAGGAACAAATTCTTCCTGAGATGCGCTGATTTGTTGAGCAAGTAATGAATCGCGCTCCTTCTGAAGATCTTCATAACTCACTCTTAACTTCTCAAGGTCTTGCTTTTTTTGAAGAAATTCATAAGAAAGCTTCTCATGATCCGATAAGAGAGTGTTATGATGACTTTGAAGTTTGTCAAGCTTGGACTGAAGTCTCTGAAGATTTTCAGTCAAAGTTTCAGTGTGATCCATTTCTTCACCCAACATATCATCACTTTTATTTAGCATGTTTTGAACCTTTTCTAAAGCCCTTTGTTTTTTTATAGCAATCTTAGCAAGTTTAGAATAGCTAGGCTTAAGGTTTTCATCAGATTCATTCTCACTTGATTCAGAGGAGGTATATTTGAGTACCTTGGCACCCTTTGCCATGAAGCAATAGGTGGGAGCGTAGTCATCATCCCCTTCATCAGCCTTGTTGGTGAGGTCATTTTCCTCAATGTTGAAGATAGACTTGCTGACGAATGCAGTAGCGAGAGCAAGGCTCGCCACTCCGGATTCGGATTCCTCAGATGACTCCTCTTCCTCATTTTCTTCAGATTCAGCCTCAGAGTCCATTTCCTTGCCAATGAATGCCCTGGCCTTCTTGGAGCTGCTCTTCTTCTGATATGAAGGCTTTGAGGATTTTGATGATGAGGATTTTGTGGATTTCTTCTTTTTCTTTGCATCATCAGAACTGTAATCCTTGTATTTCTTATTTTTTGATTCCTTTTCCCACTGAGGACAATCTTGAATGAAATGTCCAGGTTTCTTGCACTTGTGACAGAGCCTCTTTTTGTAGTCACTGGATGAGGAATCATTGCTCCTTGAGGATCTTCCAAGGCGACCACGTCTTGAGAACTTTTGGAACTTCTTCACGAGCAGAGCCAGATCATGACTCAGTTCTTCAGGATCACCAAGGCTGCTACCAGAGTCTTCATCTTCGGACTCAGATACTGCCTTGGCTTTCAGTGCACGTGTTCTGCCATAGCTTGAACCATAGAGATCTCTCTTTTCAGCAAGTTGGAACTCATGAGTATTTAGCCTCTCGAGAATATCAGCGGGATCAAGTGACTTGCAATCAGCACGTTCTTGTATCATCAATGCCAGAGTGTCAAATGAGGAATCAAGCGATCTCAGCAATTTCTTCACCACCTCATGGTCGGTGATGTCAGTGTCACCAAGTGTTTGAAGCTCATTTGAGATGTTAGTGAGGCGATCGAAGGTTTGTTGAACATTTTCATTGTCGAGTCTTTTGAAGCGGTTGAAGAGATTGCGAAGAACATCAACTCGAGAGTCACGCTGAGTTGAGACTCCTTCATTCACTTTGGACAACCTGTCCCAGATAAGTTTCGCTGTTTCCAAAGCACTCACTCTGCCATACTGTCCTTTGCTCAGATGGCTACATATGATATTCTTCGCTTGAGAGTCGAGTTGCTTGAATCTCTTCACATCGGCAACATTCAGAGAAGGTGTGACTGAGGGAACACCATTTTCCACAACATACCAGAGATCATTATCAATTGCTTCAAGATGCATTTGCATCTTATTCTTCCAGTAGGGGTAGTCCGTCCCATCGAAGGTAGGACACCCAGCAGAGACCTTGATCATACCTGCGGTCGGCATAACTAAAACTCCAGGCGGTTAAACCAATCACACAGAACAAGGGAGTACCTTGCTCTGATACCAATTGAAGTGCGTTATATTGACTAGAGGGGGGGGTGAATAGGCGATTTTTATGAAATTCTTTACTGAGGAATTTGCCGGTGAGGAAATTCCTTAGCGAAGAACTACTAGCAGCGGAATAAGTACTCAAAGGTAAACATAACAGAATACAAACATAGTCATCATGATGAAATGAAGACAGACACACAGTACAGGAAGCGTAATCATAGGATAACACAGGATGAAGACAAACAGACTGAAGAAATAGAACTGAGGAAATTGAGAATGTCTTCAGTCAAGGTCTTCTAACACAGATATGAACAAGCATACAACACAGTTATGAGGAAATGAAAGAGTTGAGGAAATAGAACTAGTAAGCTCGGTGAAGACAATGATTTGGTAGACCAGTTTCAACTGCTGTCTTAGTTGTACGTCTGGTTGGAGCGGCTGAGTATTTAAATCCGAGGACACACAGTCCCGGACACCCAGTCAAGGACACTTAGTCCAAGACACCCAGTCCTCACCGTATTCTCCTTGAACTAAGGTCACACAGACCTCGTCCAATCACTCGTGGTAAGTCTTCAGATGACTTCCAAACCTTCACAAACTTGGTCACCCGGTGATCCACAATTCCTCTTGGATGCTCTAGACCATGACGCATAACCGTCTGGAAGAAGCACAGTCTTCAAAGGTAACAGCGTCGGATCCACTCAGGATCAATCTCTTCAGTGATGCTCAATCACTTGGGGTTTGTAGGTGTTTGGGTTTTGGGTTTTTGGTTTTTCCTCACTTGATGATTTTTGTTCAAAGTCCTCGAAGGATGGGTTGTTCTCAAATGACAAGTATCGTTTTCTCTCGGAGCAGCCTCTCCCAGCTAGTGGTTGTAGGGGGCGGCTATTTATAGCCTAGGGAGCAACCCGACATGATAAGACATAAATGCCCTTCAATGATATGACCGTTAGGTGGATAGATATTTTGGGACAGCTGGCGCATAACACAACAATGGTCCGAATTTTGAGTAGCAAAATCCTCAGGGCTATCATGCTCCTCACTGTGTAGGCAATCCGCACTGGCAAATTCCTAACTCCTCAGTCAGGACAAATTCCTCAGAGACCAGAAGAACTTCGTCTCTGTCACTGAAGAAATTGACTGAACTGTATGAGATTTCCAATGGCTTCACTCGAAGGGATTGGTAGGTGTAGGATTTTGAGTTGAGCATCACATGGAAATTTTTCCTTAGTATTTCCTCGACCCCCTTTAACAGTACGGTGTTTCCTATGACTCAAGAAAGAGAAAAACAAAACTATGAAAACAAAAGTCTTCAAGCTTCATATTCCTCGCATGAATATCAAGTCTTCACGGACACACCAATTTCTTCACTTTCAAAGTCTTCATGAAAGTCTTCAGAAATACCAAAATCTTCAGTCGAAGATATTCATTTTTAGGGGTCGACTTTTCCTGTAAATATCAAACTCCTCATAGACTTATAGACCTGTGTACACTCATAAACGCATTAGTCCCTTAACCTATAAGCCTTCAATACACCAAAATCACTAAGGGGCACTAGATACACTTACAGTTGTGGGCCATTTAACGATGCGCATATCCTATTCTATACTCATTTCACATGATAGTTGTAAAATATTATTCTTAGCTTCTGTAGGATCGAAAGTATGTCTAGAGGGGGGGGGGTGATTAGACTACTTGACCAAATAAAAATCTAGCATTTTTCCAATTTTAAGTCTTGGCAGATTTTAGCAACTTAGCACAAACAAGTAATCAATCTACACATGCAATTCTAAGAGTGTAGCAGCGGAATGTAAAACAATTGCATATGCAGGTAAAGGGAGGAGTTTGGAGGGAGCAAATGTAATGTAGACACGAAGATTTTTGGCGTGGTTCCGATAGGTGGTGCTATCATACATCCACGTTGATGGAGACTTCAACCCACGAAGGATAACGGTTGCGTGAGTCCACGGAGGGCTCCATTCACGAAGGGTCCACGAAGAAGCAACCTTGTCTATCTCACCATGGCCATCGCCCATGAAGGACTTGCCTCACTAGGATAGATCTTCACGAAGTAGGCGATCTCTTTGCCCGTACAAACTCCTTGATTCAACTCCACAATCTTGACGAAGGCTCCCAAGTGACACCTAACCAATCTAAGAGACACCACTCTCCAAAAGGTAATAGATGGTGTGTTGATGATGAACTCCTTGCTCTTGTGCTTCAAGTGATAGTCTCATCAACACTCAACTCTCTCTCATAGGATTTGATTTGGTAGAAAGATGATTTGAGTGAAAAGCAACTTGAGGAAGGCTAGAGATTAAGATTTCTGTGTTTGGAATGGAATGTCTTGATCTCAACACAAGTGTAGGTGGTTCTCTCTCAGAAAATGTATGTTGGAAGTGTAGACATATTCTGATGGCTCTCTCCACGAATGAAGAGTGGGTGCAGGGGTATATATAGCCTCCACACAAAATCTAACCGTTACACACAAATCACCAAACTCGGTGGGACCGAATCATATAACTCGGTCGGACCGATTTAGTTCAAAATGTGAACGTTAGGATTTTCGGTGGGACCGATATGTCAACTCGGTGGGACCGATTTCATTAGGGTTCAGGCATAACGTAATCTCGGTGAGACCGATTACACAAACTCGATGGGACCGATTTTGGTAATAGGAAAACAGAGAGTTGGTCAGGCAAACTCGATGGGGCCGATTCACTCATCTCGGTTAGACCGAAACGTTACGAAGGGAAAACAGAGAGTTTGCATTGAAATATCGGTGGGACCGATCGCTCATCTCGGTTGGACCGAAACGTTACGAAGGGAAACAGAGAGTTTGCAATCCCATCCGGTGAGACCGAGATCCCTATCGGTGAGACCGAAGTGACTAGGGTTTCTGGCAGTAGCTATGTCAAGTGAACTCGGTGGCGCCGGATAGAAGATTTCGGTAGGGCCGAGTTTGACTTTTGGTTTGGGACATATGTGGATATGGGAAAGTAGTGGATGGTTTTTGGAGCATATTATTAAGCATTTTGAGCAAGCAACTCATTAAGCAATACCTCACCCCCTTTTAATAGTATTGACTTTTCCTATAGACTCAATGTGATCTTGGATCACTATAAGTAAAATGTAGAGTCTTGTGCTTTGAGTTTGAGCCAATCTTTTGTCCTTAGCATTTTGAAGGATCCACTTTCTAATCCATGTCATGCCAATCATTGAGTTTTTTCTGAAATATTTATCTTCAAGTAGCATTAGCTCAATGAGCTATATGTTGTTAGGAATTACTAAAACCACCCATGCATAGTTGCACTTTCAGCTTCATTATGTTGTTAGTTCCACCGCTTTATTTATTTTCCTTATTTTTTTGTTTTCTCTACTGGCTTTCATTGATTTCTATGTTTTTTACTTTTTTTTTCATTTTCTTGTTTCTTTTTCTATTTCTTTCTAATACACGAAAATTTATTTAAATTGGAAATTTTATTGCTAAATTCTGTCAACATTTAAAAATTATTGTATATTTTTATACTATTTTAAACCCAAAAGGTTCAAACATATATGATATGTCGACTAGATGGGGAAGGGAGGTTGAATAAACGACTACACGTTTAAATATTTTCTTAGTTGAATTTAGCGGCAGATGTGGAATTTATATTCTCTACAAATGCAACTAAGTGACACACTATATAATGAGTTATTACAAACTAGCAAGCTACACAAGGCAAAAAACCAAGTGAGTAACAAGTAGAGTGAGGAGAAGTGCATGGATGAACCCGGTACATATAAACCCACTTTTGAAAACACATTTTGCAATGTCAAAAAATTCTGAAAAAGGATGCGCGCGGATATCTTCATATTTTATGTGTGTGCAGAAAATTCACAGAAAACAACTTTTTTTGTAGTCTGTGCAAAAAAGACAAAATTTTGTGCCGTGAAAACGCTATTTACAAGCAGTAAAATTTGTCTTTTTTACTGAGACAACAAAAATACCTTTTTACACAAAACTTTGTACCGTGGACATACCTTTGCCAACATGTATGCATAATCTTTTTTAGAATTTTTAAACATTACAAAACGCGTAAAAAGTACATTTTTGAAAAGCGGGTGCAGATGCCCCTGTGTGCAGATTGTCCACACTCGTAGAGTGAGAGCATATACAGTCGGACTTGGAAAATCTGACTACTCAAACGCACGCGAACATGTTTGGGTGTGTCCGTGGACACTACAACCGGACACCTCAATTATCATACCTCAAATTCATATAAACTCATGCAGCTACATCGATGCATTACACAAATTGTCCGACTACTACATCACTAACATGCCATCGAACTACCAAAATTTGGCATGTTTGACTATGGTGGAGAAGATCATCCACGACTGCCTTTGCCCTTCCCGGCACCCTTGCCGTCCTTGTCACGGAAATACCGGTTGAAAACGCAGTAGTGATCGAGCCGGATCTGCTCATCGTCGGAGCTGTCCTCATCGTCGTTGTCCTCCTTCTCCTCCTTTGGTGGCAGTCCGGCCATGGCACGGACCGCCCAATTCTGCTCTCGGACGAGGGCGCATGTGTTCCTCCGCTATTGCTTGTTCACAATACTGGCACATATGACTTCCTCCTCTGCGTCCGCCGCGTCAGCCGCCTCTGCCACCGCCATGTCGGCAGCGAGTCGGGCCTCAGCGGCCCTTATCCTCTCCTTCTCACGGCGGGCACTTCGGTCCCGATGGGACTCATACTACGCCCGACCGGAGATAGGGAAGGAGAGATTTGAAGGCTGCCGGGACCGCGATGATCCAGCCCTAGAGGATCCAAGCGCCCGTTGAGCCGACGCTATGGAGTCACGCCGGACAGATCCTGCCGCCGGCCGGGCGCTGTCCTCCCGGGAGTGGCGAAGTGCAATGCGGACGACCATTGCCTCCTCCAACCCACGCGGGATGACACCCCAATCGACGGATCCGGACTAGTCAGAGTAAGATCCACTGCCCGCCATGCCGGAGACGGTCGGAGATCGCCGGAGGTGAGCATGGGTGGCAGAGGGTAGTGGAGTGAAGTGGCTAGGATTTGGTCCGGCAAGTGGATGGGGAGGAATATATGTGAGGTTGGTGGGCCAGCATGGGACGGGTCTGACATGACTGACGCGCCCGGGTGCCCCATATCTACCCCATATTTGGGCTGGATATGAGGGGTGCTGGTTAGTCCGGGCATTTGAGGTGACGTCCGGATCGAATTTTTATGACCGGGTCATCCGCCTGGGCATTTGAGGCGGGTTTGGGGCGTCCGACTGTAGATGCTCTTAGGGTTAGGGATAGCCACAAGTTACAGGGACGAAGATATAATCCAAAGTTTACATTCTTGGGAGAGTGATAATCCTGTTTTTTAGAATTCAAACCTCCTTCATTCATTCATCAAAATAGCTGCATCATTTACAAGCATTGCCATTACAGCTTGAGGGGCAGAATCCAACCAAAGTTTAGGAGGAGAGAATCTAGCTAGCTAAGCTAGCTAATTCATGCGTGGCGCCGCTACATGATTGCTTTCTCTATGAAAAATCAATATATTAGCCTAGATTAAAAGGAAAAACTCCTATGAACCAAATCAAGTTCTTTTTTCTATAAGATTTGAATTTCCTATAGATTTTCTGTTCTCATGATATTCCAAGCTTGAAGGATCTCTAGGGTTGAGGGAGGCTTATAGCTTTACCTTATTTGCATTATGTATTGTATCTTTGCAGCAGTGGTGGTGGGTTCTCATAAGCTCCGGGAGCAAGACGCTCTGGACTAGACAGGCTTCATGGCTCGTCTGTTGGCTCCTGCGAGCTGGCCTTTGGGGGATTGTATGTTTGGTTGTGCCCGCAACAGACTTGAGACTTGTTTGGAACTGAGTACTTCCAGACTTTGAGTCCTTGTGATGCTGTTTTATAAAGGAGGGCTACGACCTAGTTTCTGAAGTTACTTAGTTTTTCATTAATACTATATATAAACAAGTGGTTTACCATGTCCCTCCAAACCCGTCCTGCATATGTGGAAATGCCTTGTCTTTATCTTCTTTTTTCTTATGTGGAAAGGCCTTGTCTTTATCTATGTAGCAAACTATTGCATAGTTGGCATTTTCATTTAATGTATGAATTTTCTACATGGGCAAGTTGTCCACCATACATATTATTGGGAAATATAACTTGTTTGACTTGATCAAAAACAGCTGCCAATGGTAGATGTCAACTCAAACTTGGAATAAGTAACGTTAAGACGACCTGTCCGTCGTGGCCACTAGGAAGTGATATGCCTTGTCAGCTGGATACCACCACGGCAGAAACAAAAAAGATAACGTGTGTTTCTTGTCGGCGACCTGGCAAATTTTTACAACAGCGCACACCGTGTTGGCTCTGAAACTCCCTTATGGAGGTAGCTAGCATTGTTGATTCTGAATGTATTCATCATAGTTGATTAATGAAAAGTTGCTTTCCTGTAAAAAAACGATTTTATATTATAGTACTCCTTCCATCCCTTAATATAAGAGCATTTTTGACACTACACAAATGGGACAGAGGAGTATATGCCATTTTATAAGGCTCTGTGAGTAAAATACACAAATTTGCAGGTGTAATGTGCAAATTATCACATAAGACCAGCTTAGCATAACTGCAGATTTCCCATGCACCGATGCACATACAAAAAACTTAAGCAGACATGGCACACTGGTTAAATATTTTGTGCTATAAAATGTCTTGCAATAAATTAGACATCAAACTTGTACTTTACGTGATGTTTCTAGTTTTTACCGGAACAATGATGTGACACCAATGATGGCCTTAAGAAAAGAAAATAATGGGGTTCCAAAGAAAGGAACAACGCCATTACTCTTACCGTGTGGGAGCTTTTGAATGAAAGAAATGCCAGATTTTTGTTTTAACAATGACGCTTCTGCGATCACAACGTCATATCTGCGGCATGAAGACAGTGGTCGTGTGTGGTGCTGTGGATGCTCTCTGGGTGTAGAGGGGATTTTCTACTAGAGCATCGGCTACCACACTAGAAGGTTAGTGGCGCCAACGAGTTAGAAGCGAAATGGTGGTTCCTTGTCGGCATCTGACACCGGGAAACGGCTCCAATGACTGGGCGGATGCTTCAATTAATGTGACTCATGTTGGTGTGGAGTAGCAGTGGCTAGTTCCGCGTCGAGACATGGGCTTCGCCTGACAGCCGTGGTGACGATCTAAGGTGGGATGACATTCCACCAATCTTCTAGTGCATTTTGGCCCTACCATGGAGTATCATTGGATGCTACTATGGAATGATTCATCTACAAGATGCTGACTAGAACACCACTTTATATCGAGGGTGAAAACTCTTGTCCTGACCTTTATTATTCAGGGTCAGCAATGACGAACTCGCTCCATCATATGGCGATGATGGCGTGAGAACATTTATTCCTTCTTGAAGGCGTTGTTGTGGAAAAGTCGACTTAGTCATAGGTGTTTATCATATCTTGTAATGGGTCGTCTGTGTATGTTTTCGTTTTGTACTCTAATAAATAATTAATAAAAATGATTGTGCGCATTACAATGACGCAGAGGACGGGTCTCAACCTCCTTTTAGAAAAGAAAAAAAAATATCTTGCATGGCAATCATAGTTTTCTCAATGATAAAAAGGAGTCTTCTGCGAGGGTTAGAACGTGTGTGTGAGGCATCTAGTGGTTAGTTTACCTCAAGACTCAAGAGTAGGCTTTCTTTCTTTTTGGGCCCTCGGCTGATGTGTTCTACTTAAACTTCTCCTTTTTCCATGAAATATTGCAATTCTTTAACTATTAATATTGATTGTAGGGCTCTCGCCCCAATTGTCATTGATCACAAAAATTGTTGGGGAACGTAGTAATTTCAAAAAAAATCCTACGCATACACATGATCATGGTGATGCATAGCAACGAGAGGGGAGAGTGTGTCTACGTACCCTCGTAGACCGAATGCGGAAGCGTTAGCACAACGCAGTTGATGTAGTCGTACGTCTTTATGATCCGACCGATCCAAATACCGAATGCACGTCACCTCCGAGTTATGCACACGTTCAACTCGACGACGTCTCGCGAGCTCCGATCCAGCAAAGCTTCACAGGAGAGTTTCGTCAGCACGACGGCGTGGTGACGGTGATGATGATGCTACCGACGCAGGACTTCGCCTAAGCACCGCTACGATATGATCGAGGTGGATTATGGTGGAGAGGGGCACCGCACATGGTTAAGAGATCAATGATCAATTGTTGTGTCTATGGGGTGCCCCCTGCCCCCGTATATAAAGGAGCAAGGGGAGGAGGCGGCCGGCCAGGGAGAGGCGCGCAAAGAGGGGGAGTCCTACTCCCAGTGGGAGTAGGACTCCTCCCTTTCCTAGTAGGAGTAGGAGAGGGGAAAAAAAGGGAGAGGAGGAGAAGGAAACAGGGGGCCAACCCCTTTGCCCT
>NC_041380.1:478861402-478891158 GCF_002162155.2 Triticum dicoccoides
TTTCCACTAAGGCCCATGTAGGCCCATTAAGCCCCTCGAGGGTTCCAGTAACTCTCTGGTACTCCGGTATATGTCCGAAACCTTCCGGAGCCTTTCCGGTGTCCGAACATAGTCGTCCAACATATCGATCTTTACGTCTCGACCATTTCGAGACTCCTCGTCATGTCCATGATCATATCCGAGACTCCGAATTACCTTCGGTACATCAAAACACAAAAACTCATAATACCGATTAATATGTCTCCAACGTATCTAGAATTTTTGATTGCTCCATGCTATATTATCTACTGTTTTGGACATTATTGGGATTTATTTGTTGGAAATGTGCCCTATAGGCAATAATAAAATGGTTATTATTATATTTCCTTGTTCATTATAATTGTCTATTGTTCATGCTATAATTGTGTTATCCGAAAATCGTAATACATGTGTGAATACATAGACCACAACACGTACCTAGTGAGCTTCTAGTTGACTAGCTCGTTGATCAAAAGATAGTCATGGTTTCCTGACTATGGACATTGGATGTCATTGATAACGGGATAACATCATTAGAAGAATGATGTGATGGACAAGACCCAATCCTAAGCATAGCTCAAAGATCGTGTAGTTCGTTTGCTATAGCTTTTCCGAATGTCAAGTATCATTTCCTTAGACCATGAGATTGTGCAACTGCCGGATACCGTAGGAGTGCTTTGGGTGTGCCAAACGTCACAACGTAACTGGATGACTATAAAGGTACACTACGGGTATCTCAGAAAGTGTCTGTTGGGTTGGCACGAATCGAGACTGGGTTTGTCACTCCGTATCACGGAGAGGTATCTCTGGACCCACTCGGTAATGCATCATCATAATGAGCTCAATGTGACTAATGAGTTAGCCATGGGATCATGCGTTACGGAACGAGTAAAGTGACTTGCCGGTAATGAGATTGAACGAGGTATTAGGATACCGACGATCGAGTCTTGGGCAAGTAACGTACCGATTGACAAAGGGAATTGTATACTGTCGGCGTTCTGGGAACGGGGGTCCCCAGACTTGCCTGCCTGCGGCCTGCGGCGTGGCTTAAAAGGGGGCCCAGCACGGCCCATCTTCACCAACACAGACCCAAGACCCTCGCGAGGGGCCAAGCCTCGCGGGGCGGACGACGCGGAGCTTCCTCAGGCACGGCCTCATCAGGCTGGCTCGCGAGGAGGCGGAGAGATCAAGGCGGGATATCTCACGAGGTGCCCGTGACGCAAGCCATGACGACCAAGGGTGCCAGGCGGGTGCCAGCCCGCGCAGTGTCCTCCTTTCCTCTTTGGTGCAAAGGGGGCAAGCGCAGCCGTGGAGTACCGAGGCATCAGGCAAAGGTTTCCATTTCGGTGCAACAAGACCAAGACCAGGAGGACTGCAAGATGGAGGTCATTGTGGAGCCCAAGACGGCGTCACCACCAGAGCTTTGTGCAGGCGAAGACTACTTTTGTCAGGATAGCTGGTACTAGCTGTCCCCCTTCAAATTAGCCCGCCATTGTTGGCTCCCTTCCCGCTCGATATTTGGGAAGAGGACCAGGGCCTCTATAAATAGGACTAGCCACCCCCAGGGGAGAGGGAGATAGAGAATCAAGCACCGAGAATCAGGGGGAGAGAGAATTAAGAATTAGGGCATCAACAATCAGAGAGAGAGAGGGGGAGAGACAAGGGTGACTGAACTCCTCCCAGCAGTTCATCGCCCCGGCCAAGAGCAGACCCTCGCGAGGCTGTTCTTCCTTGTATTGTTCATCATCATCAGCCCAAGAGGCAGTGCACCACGTCGCACACTGGAGTAGGGTATTACACCATAACGGTGGCCCGAACCAGTATAAACCCTGTGTCTCTCGTGTTGTTCTTTCCATAGCTTAGATCTTAGCGAGGCGGAGGGGTGCAGGTAGGTAGGAGGCGAAATCTCCGCGCGCACCCCAGTGGCGAACCTCAAGGGTCTGCCGGAACCCAAAATCCGACATTTGACGCGCCAGGTAGGGGTGCGCCGGAATTCATCTTCCACCACCCCGTTCTCCTCTGACCACCGCGCCCATGTCTGACGCTTGTCGGGTCCGCGCCGAGCGCCGGACCGCTCTCGCTTCCCGCGTCGCCCAGACGGCTCCTATCGGCGGGCGTCCTCGCCGTTCCCCATCACCTACCATCAACGCCGCCACCGGCCCGGCGGGGGACGAGCAGCAAGCATCATCTCAGCATCCGTCCGTGTGGCAAGACGGCCGCGCCGCAACTCCCTCGCTCATCCCAGCTGGTTCTTCGTTCCGCGCGCTCCGCGCACCCATGGAGGCTCGAGCTGCGCTCATCGCGGCAAACGAGCTCCTGCGCTACCGTCCCGTCGACGACGTCTACGACGAATGGCTCGACCGCGTCGCCGAGCTCGTCCGTGCCGCAGGGGGCTCTCCTGCGCCGTCCGTTCCGCTGCACCGCATCCCGCCCCGCGCGGGCGACGAAGCTCCGGCGGCGCCCCGGCCGCCTCCTCCTCAAGAAGGCGCCATGGCTCCAAGGCGCGTGGCCCCTAGGCGGAACCCGTTCCGTCAGGTGCCAGCGCAGCAAGAGCAGAGCTGCCAGGAAGTCCCTCGCCCGCAAGAAGCTGCCCGGGCACTTCCTGCTCCAGCACGTCGCGACCATGCTCCTGCTCCCGCACGTCAAGACCCAGCTGTAGCGCGTGGGGACATGCAAGATCAAGCTCTCCGTCACCCAAGGACTCCCGTGGCAACAACAGGCTACCGTGCCTTCACCATCAAGCTACGCAGCGTCGCGTGGCCCGGCAAGTTCAAGCCAGACCTGCCTCCTCATTACGACAGCATGGCTGACCCTGCCGAGTTCCTCCAGCTCGCATCGAAGCTGCCAACGGAGACGAGAAGGTCATGGCGAACTGGTTTCCCATGGCACTCAAGGACGGGGCCCGCACCTGGCTCCTGAACCTGGCTCCAGGCACGATCTCCTCCTGGGACGAGATGCGCACCCGCTTCATCGCCAACTTCCAAGGTACTTGCGACCGGCCACCCGCCGTGAGCGACGCCGCATCAAGCAACAACCCGGGGAGACCCTGCAGAAGTACATCCAGCGCTTCAACAACGCACGCCTTAAGATTCCCAAGGTGACTAAGGAGGCCATCATCTCAGCCTTCTCCGACGGCATGCGCGATGTCAAGATGAAGGAGGAGCTGGCAATGCATGAAGACCTGTGCACTTCCTTGGAGCTATTCAACTTGGCAACCAAGTGCGCCAGGGCTGAGGAAGGGCGTCTCTCCCTCCTCGAGCTGCCTGCCGCAGACCCAGAAGAGAAGAAGCCCAAGGCCAAGGATGTGAAGCGCAAGGGGTCCTTCGTGCTCGCGGCAGAACCAGACACCAAGCGGGGTAGAGATCAGCCTGAACCTTCCAAGGGCAGCCGGTACTGTGTGTACCATGACCTCCACACCCACACCACGAACGAATGTCAAGAGCTCCGAGCCGTGCGGGAAGGGAGGATCGGCCGTCGCCCCGACCGCGGTGACCAGGGCTACGGTCGAGGAGGAGGAAGGAACGCAGGATGCTGGGAAGACCGTGACCCGCGCCAAGGGTGGCACGATCAACCTCGCGAGGATCGCTGGCAAGACCCGCCTCGCGAGGAAGACTGGAGGGATCAGCCTCGCGAGGATCGCCCGCAAGGCAACGCAGGCCTCCCCCCGCTGCCGCCGCAGCCAAGGAGAAACGAGGACTGCCACCAAGACGAGGGGGTTGGGGGCTTCCAGGAGCCGCGCGCGATCGCCTGCATCCTGGGCGGGGCTCAGGCCCCAGCCTCTCAATGCATCTTCATGCAGTTCGCCCGCGAAGTGAATGCAGTCCTCCCCAGGCTTGAAGCCAGGCGCCCTCTCAGGTGGTCGGCGTGCGCCATCACGTTCAGCTCAGCAGATCAGCTCAAGTGTGTGGCTACAGCCGGAGTCCTCCCAATTCTTTGTTCCCCAATCATCAGCAACGTGGTGGTCACCAGGACCCTCATCGATGGCGGGGCAGGGCTCAACGTCCTGTCCATGGAAACATCCAACAATCTCCAAGTGTCCTACAGCCAGCTTCAGCCAACCAAGCCTTTCTTCGGAATCACCGACGGCTCCATGGTCCCGATTGGGCAGGTCCGCCTCCCTGTCACCTTCGGGGCATGCGACAACTGCCGCACCGAGCTCATCGACTTCGAAGTCGCTCACATTCGCCTGCCGTACAACGCCATCCTTGGGTACCCAACGCTGGACAAGTTCATGGCCGTAACTCACCACGGCTACAACATCCTCAAGATGCCAGGAAGCGGCGGAGTCATTACGGTGCCCTGTAAAGAGAAGGACGCGGTGTGTTCCCTGGAACGAGCCTTTCAGGCCACATCACTGGAAGACCCGGATCGCGGAAGCAGGAGGCTTCCCGAGACCGCCCCCAAGAAGAAGAAGACACTGTCCGGCCCAGCCCCTCAGGAGGCAGGCCCCTCTGGGCCCGTGCCTGCCCAGGGGGAACCTCCTTCCATCGCATAGGAAAGCACGCCCGGCGCCCTCCTCAGGCAGGGCTCGGGGGCTCTCCCCTGGAGGGCCGCCGACCTGGCTAGGGTCACGAGGGAGGCGCTTGGGCACCACATGGAGGCGTGTTTCGAAGCACATTTCCCTCAAGAAGGACTAAGGCAAGGAGAGCCAGACCCTCAGGAGTTCGTCAGCAAGGCCATTCAGGAGCTACAGGAGTCAAGGGTCATGAAAGGTGGCCGCCGTCTACCAGCAGTGGCTCCCCATCCAGGTGAGGATGGTGGGCTGCGCGTCTGCATCGACATACCAGGGCTCAACCGAGTCGCCTCTCTGTGGCGCCTCTGGCCCTCGCGAATGGGGCGCGGCGGAGGTCCACCCCACAGCTATGTTCGCATGCCTTACGGCCTGCCGCATGCGGCTGCCACGTACCAGCGCCTCATGAGGGGCATCATGGAGGCACAAGAGGCCAGGCGTTCCGCAGCCCTGGCGGAGATGGAGATGGTCCGCGGGGAGCCGCCAGCACCTCCGGAGCCTCCCGAGGCCCCCGGGCCTGGGGGCTCGTGAGGACCGGCTTCCGCAGCCCACCGAGTCTGCTACACCAACACCCCTTCGTCCTCAACGTCATCAGGTGACATCTTTCAAGTTTCACTTCCAGCTGGGAGCGCCCCCCAGGGCTGCATTATTCCCAGGCCGCGTGGGTCCGTCCCTGCGGCATGTACCCCTTTTATTTCATGTTATTAGCTTACCTTGTTGGGGGCGCCCCTCGGGCTGCATCATCCCCAAGTCGCTCAGGCCAGACCCAGCGGCATGTATCTCATTTGCATTTATTTTCAGTTATGCGTTATACCCACCATGCTTGATTATTCGATGCCGGTCCACGACACCTCTTCTTCTCCATGCCGACCACTTGCACGTTAAAGGGGGGGGGGTACCTGAGCATCGCGACTCAGGGCTCTTACTGGCTCTCCAGCCCTCACCCTCTGGCCTTGTCTACGGCATTGCGACCTGGCATACCAGTGACGGCTGAGACCAGCTCGAGGGCCGGGACCCGAGGACGTAGAGTGCCGGCATCTAACCAAATTTGCAGGGACACATCACAAGATAAGGCCCAGTGCCAGGCGCAACCCGCCTAGAGGTAGGGCCCCATGAGTCCCGCGCTGGCTCACGGTTGCCCAGATACACCTCGCCAGGCCCTACCGTGCCAGCCACGTGTCAGGGCGGGGCTGTACACGCCCTGGGGGCTCCTCCCAGAGGCCCCCCCTCCCACGTACCAGTGGAAGCACCATGCTCCGCGCTAGCTGACGACACTGCCGAGGAGCGGCTATGCCCGTACACATACGGAAGCGCTATGCTCCGCACTGGTGATAAACAACTGAGGGTGGCCCCCGGGCCGCATCAACCTCAGGGAGCCCAGAGCTCAGTGTATAGCCTCATCATAACGCCTCCCCTCGGGAGCGCCGCGCGAGGGGGCTGGGCACAGGGGCTGCGCCTGGGTCACACCCAGACGCATGCCGCCTAGCCAGGACCCCTGGGCCTGGTTCGTCGCGCGTCTCTCCCTGAGTGGAGCCAAGGTACGAAGGCCGTTTGAGCGTCAAGGGGGACTCCTGAGCATCACGACTCAGGAGCCTAACTGGTCGCGTAGCCCCTCACTCCTTAGTTCCGAAAGGCTAACGCTGGGTGAGGTATGCGCGGGGCCGGGCTCTGCAGACGTAGAACGGTAGATCCATCCACATCACACCTCCCTACTTGCTGTTCATGCGCCAAGGGGGACTCCTGAGCATCGCGACTCAGGAGCCTAACTTATCACGTAGCCCCTCACTCCTTGGCCCCATCCTGGTTTCCGGTCGGGACTAACGCTGGGTGAGGTATGCGCGGGGCCGGGCTCTGCCGGCGTAGAACATAAGCAAGTAGGAAGGAAAAGCGCAAATTTCAAGGAATTCAAAAGCAAATATCACAGTCCACACTGTTGTCTCAATGCCAAACGCAAGTTTAAACGCCTCCCCGAGGCATGATACATGTGCGGGAATTAAAGGCAGGACAAGAGCCACGACGGAGTCACTTGTCAGCGGTGGAGCAGCGCGGAGTGGGTTTGCCTCATGGAGCAGTGGGGTCGGCAGCGCCTTGCTTCAGCTTGGTGCTGAAGGCCCGGAACTTCCCCAGCAGAGCCTCCGCGCGACCCTTCATGGCCTCGGCAGTGGCAGCGGCACGCTCGCCGCTTACTGGCTCTAGCAGGCTGTCGAGGTCGACGTCGGGATCACGAAGGTAGATGTGGGTGAGCACCCGCGTCAGTGCTGCAGAAGACAGGACACGCGCCTCAACCTCGGCCGTGGGGCTAAGGCCAAGGGCGACATCTTCAAGAGCGCGAACCAGGAAGGGAAGCAGCTTGGTGGGGCCGTCCTCGGCGCCGGCCAGCGGGCTCTCCAGGCCGCTGTCGTAAAGCGTCCTCAGCGAGGAGCGAGCCTTCGCCTCCATCTCCATGAAGGCCACGCGTTCCTCAGCAAGAACCAGGGCCTTGTCGTCCAGCTCGGCCTTCCTCGCCCTCAACTCCTGCTCCAGCGTGCCTAGGCGGTCACGGCGCTTCCTGAGCTTGACCTCCCTCTCCTTGACGGCCGCCTCGCGAGCCTTCACGCCTTCTTCTTGCTCTTAGCGAAGGCGGACCTCTTTCGCGAGCTGGTCCCGCAGGCCTTGCAGCTCGTCCTCCAGCGCCTTGCAGCGACCACGGACGTCGACCACCTCCCCCAAGGCCGCGTCACGAGCAGCCTTCGCCTCAAGGGCGGCCTGCTTCTCCTCATCGCAAGCCGTCGAGGCCTGGACCAGCGCCGCCCGAATCGAAGCGTCGGAGCGAACCCATCCTGAAGCCAGCTCCAAGCGCCCGGCCACCAAGCGAGGGTCGGCGCCAAGAAGATCCTACCGCAGCCGGTCCAGCTCAGCAATAGCACGATCTAGAACGGCAAAAGGAGTCGGAGAGACAGCAGCCGGTGGAGTAGAAGGAGAAGGCGGCTGCACGGCCACAACATCTTGAGGCAGAGTCTGCTGCGCCCCAACGGCTATAGTGGCGGCGACAGGCAAGGACACCTTGGGAGTCACTTGGGCCGTGGGGGCCGAGCTCACCCCAGCTGGCTCAGCCAGGCCCCACAAGGACGACCGGGCAGGAGAAGCCCGTGCGTCACGGTCACCCTCCTTCGCGGGCAGAGGCGCTGCCACGGATGGAACCTCAGGAGCTCCCTTCGGCTTCTTTGCTGCGAGCGCCAGCCTATCCAAAAGATGCGGATGTCAAGCCTCAGAAGCAGAACAAGAAATAAAGACAAGAATCAAACGCTTACGGGTCGTCGCCAGTGAGCTCGAGCAGCCTCCGGCCAAATTTGAAGCCTGAAAGCCGGCTGGAAGGGTCAACCTCGGGAAGCTTGCAAGCGGGAGGTGCGTCTGCGGTCCGCCTTGGGGCCGGGGCAGACCCGCGGGAGATCAGCCCGGTCCTGTCCTTCTTTGGGATCGGGGGCAAGCTCCCGCCGTCCTGCTCGTCGTCATCCTCGTCATCATCCTTGTCGTCATCGCTCGGAGAGAGGCGGAGAACGCGGGACCCGCGCCGAGGGAGGGGAGCCCTCGACTCTCCGTCAGTCGCCTCGGAGTCAGGCCCTCTTTCCCACTCCCCTCCTTCCTCCTCTTTGCTGGAGTCGTCGGAGGGCACGTCCACCGGTTCCTCGGGAGTTTCCATGGGCACGGGCCCATCCCCGTTGAAGACGGGCATGGACTCCACTACCTGCTCCTAGTCGTTGCAGAGGAACAAGGGAGTAGGAGCGCCCTCCAACCTCGCCACATTGCCCCCGACCAGAGATTGGAGGACCGCAGCCAGATCTCCGTCGGCCAAGGCCACGGGGCTCGGATGGGGCCTCCACATCAGAAGTGAGTACTGCCAAAGCGGAGCCAGCTGGTGCTCCAGGAATTCCCTCAGCAGGCGCGCCGGTCAGCTTCATCGCCGCCATGTTGGCCGGCCTCAGATCCGCGTCCATCTTCTCCAACACCAGATTCGTGCGGGGGTCCGCGAGCTCTGCTCGACCCCAATCGCTGGAGCTCGTGGGCTGCTCCGTGGGCAAGATCAGCCGAGGGTGGATGCGCCTAGCATCCGCCAAGACCCACTTGCTCCTGAAGCCCTCAATCCTTTTCCCGGGGTTTGAGATGGCAATGGCGCCACCATACGCGATGAAGCTCGCGCACGTGGAAGCAGGATCGCGAGAGGTCCAGAGGTAGAAGTAGTGGCGCAGCAAGGCCACTGAGGGCTGCACCCCTACGTGAGCCTCGCAGTAATAGGCGAAGATTGCCAGGAGAAGGACAGAGTTGGGGTGGAGATGCAAAGCCTGTAGCTTGTAATGGTGGAGGACAGAGAAGAAGAACTCGGAGAAGGGAGGCACCAGGCCAGCAGCAATGGCACTTACGAAGAACGGATAGAAGGTGCTCCCTTGACCCTTAGGGGTGGCGGAGCCGGCCTTGAACACCTTCGCGCCGTTGATGCCCCGCGCCGCCGCCATCCGGCGCAACCGGGCGAGGCTCGCCTCCGACACGTTCGGCGAGTCCAGGGCGGACGAGTACCAAGCTATGGCTGGGGGCTGACGAGGCGCCATGGCTTCCTAGGTCACACGGTCGGAGTAGATCTGGAAATTTTGGAGGAAGGAAGGAGAGGCGCAAGAAAGGGGATCTGAGCAGCAACCAGAGAAAGCAGAAAGCAAAGCCTATGCAGATGCCGCTCCTTTATCAACTCGCGCGGTTGCTGAGGCGCTCACATCCAATCAACCGCCACGCGATGCCCAAGGCCGCAGGCTGTTAGGGCCCGCAGCGCTTCACCCTCGCCCTTCCGCCTCCCTGCATGGCCAAGTACGGGCGCGCCTTGGGCCCGGGGGCTACAGTCGGCATTCTGGGAACGGGGGTCCCCAGACTTGCCTGCCTGCGGCCTGCGACGTGGCTCAAAAGGGGGCCCAGCACGGCCCATCTTCACCAACATAGACCCAAGACCCTCGCGAGGGGCCAAGCCTCGCGGGGCGGACGACGCGGAGCTTCCTCAGGCACGACCTCATCAGGCTGGCTCACGAGGAGGCGGAGAGATCAAGGCGGGGTACCTCACGAGGTGCCCGTGACGCAATCCATGATGACCAAGGGCGCCAGGCGGGTGCCAGCCCGCGCAGTGTCCTCCTTTCCTCTTTGGTGCAAAGGGGGCAAGCGCAGCCGCGGAGTACCGAGGCATCAGGCAAAGGTTGCCATTTCGGTGCAACAAGACCAAGACCAGGAGGACTACAAGATGGAGGTCATTGTGGAGCCCAAGACGGCGTCACCACCAGAGCTTTGTGCAGGCGAAGACTACTTTTGTCAGGATAGCTGGTACTAGCTGTCCCCCTTCAAATTAGCCCGCCATTGTTGGCTCCCTTCCCGCTCGATATTTGGGAAGAGGACCAAGGCCTCTATAAATAGGACTAGCCACCCCCAGGGGAGAGGGAGATAGAGTATCAAGCACCGAGAATCAGAGGGAGAGAGAATCAAGAATTAGGGCATCAACAATCAGAGAGAGAGAGGGAGAGAGAAGGGTGACTGAACTCCTCCCAGCAGTTCATCGCCCCGGCCAAGAGCAGACCCTCGCGAGGCTGTTCTTCCTTGTATTGTTTATCATCATCAGCCCAAGAGGCAGTCCACCACGTCGCACACTGGAGTAGGGTATTACACCATAACGGTGGCCCGAACCAGTATAAACCCTGTGTCTCTCGTGTTGTTCTTTCCATAGCTTAGATCTTAGCGAGGCGGAGGGGTGCATGTAGGTAGGAGGCGAAATCTCCGAGCGCACCCCAGTGTTCGAACCTCAAGGGTCTGCCGGAACCCGAAATCCGACATATACCGTATGAATTCTCTATGCTTTAGAGACTGCCGCATTCACTTTAAATAGGGCTCCGTCGAAATCCGTTGAGACGACACCGTATGAATTATGGTTTGGGAAGAAACCTAAGTTGTCGTTTCTAAAAGTTTGGGGATGCGATGCTTATGTCAAGAAACTTCAACCTGAAAAGCTCAAACCCAAGTCGGAAAAATGCGTCTTCATAGGATACCCTAAAGAGACTATTGGGTATACCTTCTACCTCAGATCCGAAGGCAAGATCTTTGTTGCCAAGAACGGATCCTTTCTAGAGAAAGAGTTTCTCTCGAAAGAAATAAGTGGGAGGAAAGTAGAACTTGATGAAGTATTACCTCTTGAACCGAAGAGTGGCGCAACTCAAGAAAATGTTCCTGAGGTGCCTGCACCGACTAGAGAGGAAGTTAATGATGATGATCATGAAACTTCAGATCAATTTGCTACTGAACTTCGTAGGTCCACAAGGACACGTTCCACACCAGAGTGGTACGGCAACCCTGTCTTGGAAATCATGTTGTTAGACAACGGTGAACCTTCGAACTATGAAGAAGCGATGGCAGGCCCGGATTCCGACAAATGGCTGGAAGCCATGAAATCCGAGATAGGATCCATGTATGAAAACGAAGTATGGACTTTAACTGACTTGCCCAATGATCGGCGAGCCATAGAAAATAAATGGATCTTTAAGAAGAAGACAGACGCGGATGGTAATGTAACCATCTATAAAGCTCGGCTTGTTGCTAAGGGTTATCGACAAGTTCAAGGGGTTGACTATGATGAGACTTTCTCACCCGTAGCGAAGCTGAAGTCCGTCCGAATCATGTTAGCAATTGCCGCATTCTATGATTATGAGATATGGCAAATGGAAGTCAAAACGACATTCCTTAATGGTTTCCTTAAGGAAGAATTGTATATGATGCAGCCGGAAGGTTTTGTCGGTCCTAAGAATGCCGACAAGGTGTGCAAGCTCCAACGCTCGATTTATGGGCTGGTGCAAGCATCTTGGAGTTGGAACATTCGTTTTGATGAGATGATCAAAGCATTTGGGTTTACGCAGACTTATGGAGAAGCCTGCATTTACAAGAAAGTGAGTGGGAGCTCTGTAGCATTTCTCATATTGTATGTGGATGACATACTGTTGATGGGAAATGATATAGAATTCTTGGAAAGCATAAAGGCCTACTTGAACAAGTGTTTTTCAATGAAGGATCTTGGAGAAGCTGCTTATATATTAGGCATCAAGATCTATAGAGATAGATCAAGACGCCTCATTGGTCTTTCATAGAGTACGTACCTTGACAAGATATTGAAGAAGTTCAATATGGATCAGTCAAAGAAGGGGTTCTTGCCTGTATTGCAAGGTATGAGATTGAGCGCGGCTCAATGCCTGACCACGGCAGAAGATAGAGAAAAGATGAGTGTCGTCCCCTATGCCTCGACCATAGGGTCTATCATGTATGCCATGCTGTGTACCAGACCTGTAAACCTTGCCGTAAGTTTGGTAGGAAGGTACCAAAGTAATCCCGGCATGGAACACTAGACAGCAGTCAAGAATATCCTGAAGTACCTCAAGAGGACTAAGGATATGTTTCTCGTTTATGGAGGTGACGAAGAGCTCGTCGTAAAGGGTTACGTCGATGGTAGCTTCGACACAGATCTGGATGACTCTAAGTCACAAACCGGATACGTGTATATTTTGAATGGTGGGGAAGTAAGCTGGTGCAGTTGCAAGCAAAGTGTTGTGGCGGGATCTACATGTTAAGCGGAGTACATGGCAGCCTCGGAGGCAGCACACGAAGAAATCTGGGTGAAGGAGTTCATTACCGACCTAGGAGTCATTCCCAATGCGTCGGGCCCGATGACTCTCTTCTATGACAACACTGGAGCTATTGCCCTTGCCAAGGAGCCTAGGTTTCATAGGAATACCAGGCATATCAAGCGTCGCTTCAACTCCATTCGTGAAAGTGTTCAAAATGGAGACATAGATATTTGTAAAGTACATACGGACCTAAATGTGGCAGATCCGTTGACTAAACCTCTCCCTAGAGCAAAACATGATCAACACCAGAACTGTATGGGTGTTCGATTCATCACAATGTAACTAGACTATTGACTCTAGTGCAAGTGGGAGACTGTTGGAAATGTGCCCTAGAGGCAATAATAAAATGGTTATTGTTATATTTCCTTGTTCATGATAATTGTCTATTGTTCATGCCATAATTGTGTTATCCGGAAATCGTAATACATGTGTGAATACATAGACCACAACACGTCCCTAGTGAGCCTCTAGTTGACTAGCTCGTTGATCAAAAATAGTAATGGTTTCCTGACTATGGACATTGGATGTCATTGATAACAGGATCACATCATTAGGAGAATGATGTGATAGACAAGACCCAATCCTAAGCATAGCTCAAAGATCGTGTAGTTCGTTTGCTATAGCTTTTCCGAATGTCAAGTATCATTTCCTTAGACCATGAGATTGTGCAACTCCCGGATACCGTATGAGTGCTTTGGGTGTGCCAAACATCACAACATAACTGGGTGACTATAAAGGTACACTACGGGTATCTCCGAAAGTGTCTGTTGGGTTGGCACGAATCGAGATTGGGATTTGTCACTTCGTATGACGGAGAGGTATCTCTGGGCCCACTCAGTAATGCATCATCATAATGAGCTCAATGTGACCAAGTGGTTGATCACGGGATCATGCATTACGGTACGAGTAAAGTGACTTGCCGGTAACGAGATTGAACGAGGTATTGGGATACCGACGATTGAGTCTCGGGCAAGTAACGTACCGATTGACAAAGGGAACTGTATACGGGATTGATTGAATCCTCGACATCGTGGTTCATCCGATGAGATCATCGAGGAGCATGTGGGAGCTAACATGGGTATCCAGATCCCGCTGTTGGTTATTGACCGGAGAGTCGTCTCGGTCATGTCTGCGTGTCTCCCGAACCCGTAGGGTCTACACACTTAAGGTTCGGTGACGCTAGGGTTGTTGAGATATTAGTATACGGTAACTCGAAAGTTGTCCGGAGTCCCGGATGAGATCCCGGACGTCACGAGGAGTTCCGGAATAGTCCGGAGATGAAGATTTATATATAGGAAGTCAAGTTTCGGCCATCGGGAAAGTTCCGGGGGTAATCGGTATTGTACCGGGACCACCGGAAGGGTCCCGGGGGTCCACCGGGTGGGGCCACCTATCCCGGAGGGTCCCATGGGCTGAAGTGGGAGGGGAACCAGCCCCTAGTGGGCTGGTGCGCCCCCCATGGGCCTCCCCTGCGCCTAGGGTTGGAAACCCTAGGGGTGGGGGCGCCCCACTTGGCTTGGGGGGCACTCCACCCACCTTGGCCGCCGCCCCCCTTGGAGATTGCATCTCCTAGGGCCGGCGGCCCCCCTAGGGGTCCTATATATAGTGGGGGGGGGGAGGGGGGGCAGCCGAACCCTAGCCCCTGGCGCCTCCCTCTCCCTCCCGTGACACTTCTCCCTCTCCCTGAGCTTGGTGAAGCCCTGCCGAGATCACCGTTGCTTCCACCACCACGCCGTCGTGCTGCTGGATCTCCATCAACCTCTCCTTCCCCCTTGCTGGATCATGTTGGAGGAGACGTCTTCCAACCGTACATGTGTTGAACGCAGAGGTGCCGTCCGTTCGGTGCTAGGTCATCGGTGATTTGGATCAAGACGAGTACGACTCCATAAACCCCGTTCTCTTGAACGCTTCCGCTCG
Organism: Triticum dicoccoides; assembly: GCF_002162155.2. Taxonomy (NCBI): domain Eukaryota; kingdom Viridiplantae; phylum Streptophyta; class Magnoliopsida; order Poales; family Poaceae; genus Triticum; species Triticum dicoccoides. Next base: position 478,875,521 of record NC_041380.1, read on the forward strand.
CGATCTACAAGGGTATGTAGATGCACTCTCCTCTCCCTCGTTGCTAGATTACTCCATAGATTGATCTTAGTGATGCGTAGAAAATTTTAAAATTCTGCTACGTTCCCCAACAGTGGCATCATGCGCTAGGTCTATGCGTAGTTTCTATGCACGAGTAGAACACAAAGCAGTTGTGGGCGTGGATATTGTCAATTTGCTTGCCGTTACTAGTCTTATCTTGATTCGGCGGCATCGTGGGATGAAGCGGCCCGGACCGACCTTACACGTACGCTTACGTGAGACTGGTTCCACCGACTGACATGCACTAGTTGCATAAGGTGGCTAGCGGGTGTCTGTCTCTCCCACTTTAGTCGGATCGGATTCGATGAAAAGGGTCCTTATGAAGGGTAAATAGAAATTGGCATATCACGTTGTGGTTTTGGCGTAGGTAAGAAACGTTCTTGCTAGAAACCTATAGCAGCCACATAAAAACTTGCAACAACAATTAGAGGACGTCTAACTTGTTTTTGCAGCATGTGCCGTGTGATGTGATATGGCCAAAAGGATGTGATGAATGATATATGTGATGTATGAGATTGATCATGTTCTTGTAATAGGAATCACGACTTGCATGTCGATGAGTATGAACAACCGGCGGGAGCCATAGGAGTTGTCTTAATTTATTTATGACCTGCGTGTCAACATAAACGTCATGTAATTACTTTACTTTATTGCTAAAGCGTTAGCCATAGTAGTAGAAGTAATAGATGACGAGGCAACTTCAAGAAGACATGATGATGGAGATCATGATGATGTAGATCACGGTGTCATGCCGGTGACAACGATGATCATGAAGCCCCGAAGATGGAGATCAAAAGGAGCAAATGACATTGGCCATATCATGTCACTATTTGATTGCATGTGATGTTTATCATGTTTTGCATCTTATTTGCTTAGAACGACGGTGGCTTAAATAAGATGATCCCTCGTAATAATTTCAAGAAAGTGTTCCCCCTAACTGTGCACCGTTGCGAAGGTTCGTTGTTTCGAAGCACCACGTGATGATCAGGTGTGATAGATTCTAACGTTCGAATACAACGGGTGTAAGCCAGATTTACACACTTAATACACTTAGGTTGACTTGACGAGCCTAGCATGTACAGACATGGCCTCGGAACACGGAAGACCGAAAGGTCGAGCATGAGTCGTATAGAAGATACGATCAACATGAAGATGTTCATCGATGTTGACTAGTCCGTCTCACGTGATGATCGGACACGGCCTAGTTGACTTGGATCATGTTTCACTTAGATGACTAGAGGGATGTCTATCTGAGTGGGAGTTCATTGAATAATTTGATTAGATGAACTTAATTATCATGAACTTAGTCTAAAATCTTTACAATATGTCTTGTAGATCAAATGGCCCATGTTGTCCTCAACTTCAACGCGTTCCTAGAGAAAACCAAGCTGAAAGATGTTGGCAGCAACTATACGGACTGGGTCCGGAACCTGAGGATCATCCTCATAGCTGCCAAGAAAGATTATGTCCTAGAAGCACCGCTAGGTCACGCACCCATCCCACAGAACCAAGACGTTATGAACGCTTGGCAGTCATGTGTTGATGATTACTCCCTCGTTCAGTGCAGCATGCTTTACAGCTTAGAACCGGGGCTCCAAAAGCGTTTTGAGCGACACGAAGCATATGAGATGTTCGAAGAGCTGAAAATGGTTTTCCAAGCTCATGCCCGGGTCGAGAGATATGAAGTCTCCGACAAGTTCTTCAGTTGTAAGATGGAGGAAAATAGTTCTGTCAGTGAGCACATACTCAAAATGTCTGGGTTGCATAACCGCTTGACTCAGCTGGGAGTTAATCTCCTGGATGACGTGGTCATTGATAGAATCCTTCAGTCGCTTCCACCGAGCTACAAGAGCTTTGTGATGAACTTCAATATGCAGGGGATGGAAAAGACCATTCCTGAGGTATATTCAATGCTGAAATCAGCAGAGGTGGAGATCAAAAAGGAATATCAAGTGTTGATGGTTAATAAAACCACTAAGTTTAAGAAAGGCAAGGGTAAGAAGAACTTCAAGAAGGACGGCAAGGGGGTTGCCGCGCCCGGTAAGCAAGCTGCCGGGAAGAAGTCAAAGAATGGACCCAAGCCTGAGACTGAGTGTTTTTATTGCAAGGGAAGTGGTCACTGGAAGCGGAACTGCCCGAAATACTTGGCGGACAAGAAGGCCGGCAACACTAAAGGTATATGTGATATACATGTAATTGATGTGTACCTTACCAGTACTCGTAGTAGCTCCTGGGTATTTGATACCGGTGCGGTTGCTCACATTTGTAACTCAAAGCAGGAGTTGTGAAATAAGCGGAGACTGGCGAAGGACGAGGTGATGATGCGCGTCGAGAATGGTTCCAAGGTCGATGTGATTGCCGTCGGCACGCTACCTCTACATTTACCTACGTGATTAGTTTTAAACCTCAATAATTGTTATTTAGTGCTAGCTTTGAGCATGAACATTGTATCAGGATCTCGTTTAATTCGAGATGGCTACTCATTTAAATCCGAGAATAATGGTTGTTCTATTTATATGAGAGATATGTTTTATGGTCATGCTCCGCTGGTGAATGGTGTATTCTTAATGAATCTCGAGCGTAATGTTACACATATTCATAGTGTGAATACCAAAAGATGTATGGTTGATAATGATAGTCCCACATACTGGTGGCACTGCTGCCTTGGTCACATAGGTGCCAAACGCATGAAGAAGCTCCATGCAGATGGTCTTTTGGATTCTCTTGATTACGAATCATTTGACACGTGCGAACCATGCCTCATGGGTAAAATGACCAAGACTCCGTTCTCAGGAACAATGGAGCGAGCAACCAACTTATTGGAAATCATACATACTGATGTGTGCGGTCTAATGAGTGTTGAGGCTCGCGGTGGCTATCGTTATGTTCTCACCCTCACTGATGACTTGAGTAGATATGGGTATGTCTACTTAATGAAACACAAGTCTGAGACCTTTGAAAAGTTCAAGGAATTTTATAGTGAGGTTGAGAATCAACGTGACAGGAAAATCAAGTTCTTGCGATCAGATCGTGGGGGAGAATACTTGAGTCACGAATTTGGCACGCACTTAAGGAAATGTGGAATAGTTTCACAACTCACGCCACCTGGAACACCTCAGCGTAATGGTGTGTCCGAACGTCGTAATCGCACTCTATTGGATATGGTGCGATCTATGATGTCTCTTACCGATCTACCCCTGTCTTTTTGGGGCTATGCTTTAGAGACTGCCGAATTCACTTTAAATAGGGCTCCATCGAAATCCGTTGAGACAACATCGTATGAATTATGGTTTGGGAAGAAACCTAAGCTGTCGTTTCTAAAAGTTTGGGGATGCGATGCTTATGTCAAGAAACTTCAACCTGAAAAGCTCGAACCCAAGTCAGAAAAATGTGTCTTAATAGGATACCCTAAAGAGACTATTGGGTATACCTTCTACCTCAGATCCGAAAGGCAAGATCTTTGTTGCCAAGAATGGATCCTTTCTAGAGAAAGAGTTTCTCTCGAAAGAAATAAGTTGGAGGAAAGTAGAACTTGATGAAGTATTACCTCTTGAACCGGAGAGTGGCGCAACTCAAGAAAATGTTCCTAAGGTGCCTGCACCGACTAGAGAGGAAGTTAATGATGATGATCATGAAACTTCAGATCAAGTTGCTACTGAACTTCGTAGGTCCACAAGGACACGTTCCGCACTAGAGTGGTACGGCAACCCTGTCTTGGAAATCATGTTGTTAGACAACGATGAACCTTCGAAGTATGAAGAAGCTATGGCGGGCCCGGATTCCGACAAATGGCTGGAAGCCATGAAATCCGAGATAGGATCCATGTATGAAAACGAAGTATGGACTTTGACTGACTTGCCCAATGATCGGCGAGCCATAGAAAATAAATGAATCTTTAAGAAGAAGACAGACACGGATGGTAATGTAACCATCTATAAAGCACGGCTTGTCGCTAAGGCTTATGGACAAGTTCAAGGGGTTGACTACGATGAGACTTTCTCACCCGTAGCGAAGCTGAAGTCCATCCGAATCATGTTAGCAATTGCCGCATTCTATGATTATGAGATATGGCAAATGGACGTCAAAACGGCATTCCTTAATGGTTTCCTTAAGGAAGAATTGTATATGATGCAGCCGGAAGGTTTTGTCGATCCTAAGAATGCTGACAAGGTGTGCAAGCTCCAACGCTCGATTTATGGGCTGGTGTAAGCATCTCGGAGTTGGAACATTCGTTTTGATGAGATGATCAAAGCGTTTGGGTTTACGCAGACTTATGGAGAAGCCTGCATTTACAAGAAAGTGAGTGGGAGCTCTGTAGCATTTCTCATATTGTATGTGGATGACATACTGTTGATGGTAAATGATAAAGAATTCTTGGAAAGCATAAAGGCCTACTTGAACAAGTGTTTTTCAATGAAGGATCTTGGAGAAGCTGCTTATATATTAGGCATCAAGATCTATAGATATAGATCGAGATGCCTCATTGGTCTTTCACAGAGTACGTACCTTGACAAGATATTGAAGAAGTTCAATATGGATCAGTCAAAGAAGGGGTTCTTGCCTGTATTGCAAGGTACGAGATTGAGCATGGCTCAATGCCCGACCACGGCAGAAGATAGAGAAAAGATGAGTGTCGTCCCCTATGCCTCGGCCATAGGGTCTATCATGTATGCCATGCTGTGTACCAGACCTGTAAACCTTGCCGTAAGTTTGGTAGGAAGGTACCAAAGTAATCCCGGCATGGAACACTGGACAACAGTAAAGAATATCCTGAAGTACCTGAAGAGGACTAAGGATATGTTTCTCGTTTATGGAGGTGACGAAGAGCTCGTCGTAAAGGGTTACGTCGATGCTAGCTTCGACACAGATCTGGATGACTCTAAGTCACAAACCGGATACGTGTATATTTTGAATGGTGGGGTAGTAAGCTACTGCAGTTGCAAGCAAAGCATTGTGGCGGGATCTACATGTGAAGCGCAGTACATGGCAGCCTCGGAGGCAGCACAAGAAGCAATCTGGGTGAAGGAGTTCATTACCGACCTAGGAGTCATTCCCAATGCGTTGGGCCCGATGACTCTCTTCTGTGACAACACTGGAGCTATTGCCCTTGCCAAGGAGCCTAGGTTTCACAGGAAGACTAGGCATATCAAGCGTCGCTTCAACTCCATTCGTGAAAGTGTTCAAAATGGAGACATAGATATTTGTAAAGTACATACAGACGTGAATGTGCAGATCCGTTGACTAAATCTCTCCCTAGAGCAAAACATGATCAACACCAGAACTGTATGGGTGTTCGATTCATCACAATGTAACTAGACTATTGACTCTAGTGCAAGTGGGAGACTGTTGGAAATGTGCCCTAGAGGCAATAATAAAATGGTTATTATTATATTTCCTTGTTCATCATAATTGTCTATTGTTCATGCTATGATTGTGTTATCAGGAAATCGTAATACATGTGTGAATACATAGACCACAACAGGTCCCTAGTGAGCCTCTAGTTGACTAGCTCGTTGATCAAAAGATAATCATGGTTTCCTGACTATGGACATTGGATGTCATTGATGACGGGATCACATCATTAGGAGAATGATGTGATGGACAAGACCCAATCCTAAGCATAGCTCAAAGATCGTGTAGTTCGTTTGCTATAGCTTTTCCGAATGTCAAGTATCATTTCCTTAGACCATGAGATTGTGCAACTCCCGGATACCATAGGAGTGCTTTGGGTGTGCCAAACGTCACAACGTAACTGGGTGACTATAAAGGTACACTACGGGTATCTCCGAAAGTGTCTGTTGGGTTGGCACGAATCGAGACTGGGATTTGTCACTCCGTATGACGGAGAGGTATCTCTGGGCCCACTCGGTAATGCATCATCATAATGAGCTCAATGTGACCAAGTGGTTGATCACGGGATCATGCATTACGGTACGAGTAAAGTGACTTGCCGGTAACGATATTGAACGAGGTATTGGGATACCTTCGATCGAGTCTCGGGCAAGTAACGTACCAATTGACAAAGGGAATTGTATACGGGATTGATTGAATCCTCGACATCGTGGTTCATCCGATGAGATCATTGAGGAGCATGTGGGAGCCAACATGGGTATCCAGATCCCGCTGTTGGTTATTGACCAGAGAGTCGTCTCGGTCATGTCTGCGTGTCTCCCGAACCCGTAGGGTCTACACACTTAAGGTTCGGTGACACTAGGGTTGTTGAGATATTAGTATACGGTAACCCGAAAGTTGTTCGGAGTCCTGAATGAGATCCCGGACGTCACAATGAGTTCCGGAATAGTTCGGAGGTGAAGATTTATATATAGGAAGTCAAGTTTCGGCCATTGGGAAAGTTTCGGGGGTAATCGGTATTGTACCGGGACCACCGGAAGGGTCCCGGGGGTCCACCGGGTGGGGCCACCTATCCCGGAGGGCCCCATGGGCTGAAGTGGGAGGGGAAACAGCCCCTAGTGGGCTGGTGCGCCCCCCATGGGCCTCCCCTGCACCTAGGGTTGGAAACCCTAGGGGTGGGGGCGCCCCACTTGGCTTGGGGGGCACTCCACCCCCCTTGGCCGCCCCCCTTGGAGATTGCATCTCCTAGGGCCAGCGCCCCCTAGGGGTCCTATATATAGTGGGGGGAGGGAGGGCAGCCGAACCCTAGCCCCTGTCGCCTCCCTCTCCCTCCTGTGACACTTCCCCCCCTCCCTGAGCTTTGCGAAGCCCTGCGGAGATCACCGTTGCTTCCACCACCACGCCGTCGTGCTGCTGGATCTCCATCAACCTCTCCTTCCCCCTTGCTGGATCAAGTTGGAGGAGACGTCTTCCCAACCGTACGTGTGTTGAGCACGGAGGTGCCGTCCGTTCGGCGCTAGGTCATCGGTGATTTGGATCACGACGAGTACGACTCCATCAACCCCGTTCTGTTGAACGCTTCCGCTTGCGATCTACAAGGGTATGTAGATGCACTTTCCTCTCCCTCGTTGCTATATGACTCCATAGATTGATCTTGGTGATGCGTAGAAAATTTTAAAATTCTGCTACGTTCCCCAACATTATTATCCACTTTTATATTATTTTTGGGACTAACCTATTAACCGGAGGCCCAGCCCAGAATTGCTGTTTTTTGCCTGTTTTAGGGTTTCAAAGAAAAGGAATATGAAACAGAGTCCAAACGGAATGAAACCTTCGGGAACGTGATTTTCTCAACGAACAAGACCCTGGAGACTTGGACCCTACGTCAAGACACAAAAGAGGAGGCCACAAGGTAGGGGCGCGCCTACCCCCCCCCCCCCCAGGCGCGCCCTCCACCCTCATGGGCCCCCTGTTGCTCCACCGACATACTCCTTCCTCCTATATATACCTACGTACCCCCAAACGATCAGATACGGAGCCAAAACCCTAATTCCACCGCCGTAACTTTCTGTATCCACGAGATCCCATCTTGGGGCCTGTTTCGGAGCTCCGCCAGAGGGGGCATCGATCATGGAGGGCATATACATCAACACCATAGCCCCTCCGATGAAGTGTGAGTAGTTTACCTCAGACCTACGGGTCCATAGTTAGTAGCTAGATGGCTTCTTCTCTCTTTTTGGATCTCAATACAATGTTCTCCCCCCTCTCTTGTGGAGAACTATCGATGTAATCTTCTTTTTGTTGTGTGTTTGTTGAGACCGAAGAATTGTGGGTTTATGATCAAGTCTATCTATGAACAATATTTGAATCTTCTCTGAATTCTTTTATGTATGATTGGTTATCTTTGCAAGTCTCTTCAAATTGTCAGTTTGGTTTGGCCTACTAGATTGATCTTTCTTGCAATGGAGAAGTGCTTAGCTTTGGGTTCAATCTTGCGGTGTCCTTTCCCTGTGATAGTAGGGGCAGCAAGGCACGTATTGTATTGTTGCCATTGAGGACAACAAGATGGGGGTTTTCATCCTATTGCATGAGTTTATCCCTCTACATCATGTCATCTTGCTTAAGGTGTTACTCTGTTTTCATTAACTTAATACTCTAGATGCATGCTGGATAGTGGTCGATAAGTGGAGTAATAGTAGTAGATGCAGGTAGGAGTCGGTCTACTTGTCTCGGACATGATGCCTATATACATGATCATACCTATATATTCTCATAACTATGCTCAATTCTGTCAATTGCTCAACAGTAATTTGTTCACCCACCATAGAATACTTATGCTCTCGCGAGAAGCCACTAGTGAAACCTATGGCCCCCGGGTCTATCTTCATCATATTAATCTCCCAATACTTAGTTATTTCCTTTGCTTTTACTTTGATTTTATTTTACTTTGCATCTTTATCACAAAAATACCAAAATATTATCTTATCATATCTATCAGATCTCACTCTCGTAAGTGGCCTTGTAGGGATTGACAACCCCTTATCCCGTTGGTTGCGAGGATTTATTTGTTTTGTGCAGGTACGAGGGACTGGCGCGTAGCCTCCTACTGGATTGATACCTTGGTTCTCAAAAACTGAGGGAAATACTTACTCTACTTTGTTGCATCATCCCTTCCTCTTCGGGGAAAACCAACGCAGTGCTCAAGTGGTAGCAAGCAGGATTTCTCGCGCCGTTGCCGGGGAGGTCTACACAAAAGTCAGTATACTAAGTACCCATCACATACCCTTATCTCCCGCATTACATTATTTGCCATTTGCCTCTCGTTTTCCTCTCCCCCACTTCACCCTTGTCATTTTATTCACCCTCTCTCTCTATCCTCCCTCTCTTTCTCTATTTGCCTCTTTTGCCCGTTTCTTGTTTGCTCGTATGGTTAGAATAGTTGTTTATTTATTACTAAACAGAGAACCTAAGATCCTGTTGGAAATATGCCCTAGAGGCAATAATAAAATGGTTATTATTGTATTTCCTTGTTCATGATAATTGTCTATTGTTCATGCTATAATTGTATTAACTGGAAACCGTAATACATGTGTGAATACATAGAACACAACATGTCCCTAGTAAGACTCTAGTTGACTAGTGCGTTGATCAATAGATGGTTATGGTTTCCTGACCATGGACATGGGATGTCATTGATAACGGGATCACATAATTAGGAGAATGATGTGATGGACAAGACCCAATCCTAAGCATAGCACAAGATCGTGTAGTTCGTTTGCTAAGAGCTTTTCTAATGTCAAGTATCATTTCCTTAGACCATGAGATTGTGCAACTCCCAGATACCGTAGGAATGCTTTGGGTGTACCAAACGTCACAACTGCGTGGCTATAAAGGTGCACTACAGGTATCTCCGAAAGTGTCTGTTGGGTTGGCACGAATCGAGACTGGGATTTGTCACTCTGTATGATGGAGAGGTATCTCTGGGCCCACTCGGTAATGCATCATCATAATGAGCTCAATGTGACTAATGAGTTAGCCACGGGATCATGCGTTACGGAACGAGTAAAGAGACTTGCCGGTAACGAGATTGAACGAGGTATTGGGATACCGACGATCGACTCTTGGGCAAGTAACATACCGGTGGACAAAGGGAATTGTATATGGGATTGATTGAATCCCCGACATCGTGGTTCATCCAATGAGATCATCGTGGAACATGTGGGAGCCAACATGGGTATCCAGATCCCACTGTTGGTTATTGGCCGGAGAAGATCTCGGTCATGTCAACATGGTTCCCGAACCCGTAGGGTCTACACACTTAAGGTTCGGTGACGCTAGAGTTGTTATGGGAAATAGTATGTGGTTACCGAAGGTTGTTCGGAGTCCTGGATGAGATCCCGGACATGATGAGGAACTCCGGAATGGTCCGGAGGTGAAGATCGATATATTGGACGAAGGGTATTGGATTCCGGAATTGTTCTGGGAGTACCGGGTGACGACCAGCTTGACCGAAAGGTGTTTCGGAGGCCCCGACAAGCATTGGGGGGCCTTATGGGCCAAGGGGATGGGGCACACCAGCTCACTAAGGGGATGTGCGCCCCTCCCAACCACTCTCACGTAAAGTGGAGAGGTGGGGGCGCCTCCCCTAGGACAGCCACCCTCCCGGCTTGGGGGGCAAGTTTCCTAGGGGTTGGGGGCGCCCAAACCCATCTAGGGTTTCCCCTCTGGCCGCCGCCCCTCCCCTAGGGAACCCTAGGGCGCCTCCTCCAGCCCCCTTCCCCCTATATATAGTGAGGTAGATAGAGGGCAGCCGCACCCCTTCCCTGGTGCAGCCCCTCCCTCCTCCAACTCTTCCTTCTCCTCCATAGAGCTTGGCGAAGCCCTGCAGGAACACCACGAGCTCCACCACCACGCCGTCGTGCTGCCGGAGTTCTCCCTCAACTTCTCCTCTCCCCTTGCTGGATCAAGAAGGAGGAGACGTCCCCGGGCTGTACGTGTGTTGAACGCGGAGGCGCCGTCCGTCCGGCGATTTGAATAGTCACGAGTACGACTCCATCAACCACGTTCTTGTAACGCTTCCGCTTAGCAATCTTTAAAGGGTATGAAGATGCACTCCTTCTCTCTCGTTGCTAGCATCTCCTAGATTGATCTTCATGACACGTAGGAAAATTTTGAATTATTGCTACGTTCCCCAACGGTGGCATCATGAGCTAGGTCTATGCGTAGATTCCATGCACGAGTAGAACACAAAGCAGTTGTGGGCGATGATTTGTTCAATTTTCTTACCATTACTAGTCTTATCTTGATCCAGCGGCATTGTGGGATGAAGCGGCCCGGACCGACCTTACACGTACGCTTACGTGAGACTGGTGCCACCGACTGACATGCACTTGATGCATAAGGTGGCCGGCGGGTGTCTGTCTCTCCCACTTTAGTCGGATCGGATTCGATGTAAAGGGTCCTTATGAAGGGTAAATAGCAATTGGCATATCACTGTTGTGGTTTTGCGTAGGTAAGAAACATTCTTGCTAGAAACCCATAATAGCCACGTAAAACATGCAACAACAATTAGAGGACGTCTAACTTTTTTTTGCAGGGTTTGCTTTGTGATGTGATATGGCCAAAAGGATGTGATGAATGATATATGTGATGTATGAGATTGATCATGTTCTTGTAATAGGAATCACGACTTGCATGTCGATGAGTATGACAACCGGCAGGAGCCATAGGAGTTGTCTTAATTTATTTATGACCTGCGTGTCAATGAAAACACCATGTAATTACTTTACTTTATTGCTAACCATTAGCCATAGTAGTAGAAGTAATAGTTGGCGAGGCAACTTTATGAAGACACAATGATGGAGATCATGATGATGGAGATCATGGTGTCAATGCCGGTGACGATGGTGTTCATGCTGCGCCTCGAAGATGGAGAACAAAGGTCCAAGATGATATTGGCCATATCATGTCACTTTATGATTTGGATGTGATGTTTGTCATGTTTACATCTTATTTGCTTAGATCGACGGTAGCATAAATAAGATGATCCCTCACTAAAATTTCAAGAAAGTGTTCCCCTAACTGTGCACCGTTGCGAAGGTTCATTGTTTCGAAGCATCACGTGATGATCGGGTGTGATAGATTCTAACGTTCGCATACAACGGGTGTAAGCCAAATTTACACACGCAACACACTTAGGTTGACTTGACGAGCCTAGCATGTACAGACATGGCCTCGGGACACGGAAGACCGAAAGGTCGAACATGAGTCGTATAGAAGATACGATCAACATGAAGATGTTCACCGATGATGACTAGTCCGTCTCACATGATGATCGGACACGGCCTAGTTGACTCGGATCATGTATCACTTAGATGACTAGAGGGATGTGTATCTAAGTGGGAGTTCATTGAATAATATGATTATATGAACTTAATTATTATGAACATAATCAATAGGTCTTTGCAAATTATGTCGTAGCTCACGCTTTGGTTCTACTATTTTAGATATGTTCGTAGAGAAAATTTAGTTGAGAGTTGACATTAGCAATTATGCGGACTGGGTCCGTAAACTGAGGATTGTCCTCATTGCTGCACAGAAGGATTATGTCCTTAATGCACTGCTCAGTGTGCTGAACCTCGAGCATCGTCTGTAGATGTTGGGAAACATCTGACATACACGTTTTGATGACTACATGATAGTTCAATGCATAATGCTAACGGTTTAGAATTGTGGCACCAAAGACATTTTTTTGAAACGTCGCAGAACATATGTGTAACACCCTCGATGCGACTATAGCTCCCACGTGTCGAGGCATGACTTAGAGACATAATCGCATTGAAGACATATGTCGCAAGTTAGGAAATATTCACAACATCCCATGTAATAATAATAAAAGGGGAGATAACATAGTTGGCTTACACTCGCCACGTCAATCAAGTACAGAAATAACATTACATCATCCATACACTCAAGGCCCGACTACGGCGCCAAAATAAAAGAGAACCCAACATGCGACACGGTCCCAATCACCCCCAACTGGGCACCACTACTGATCGTGGGGAAAGGAAACATAGTATCATTGAGAGTCTTCGTCGAACTCCCACTTTAGCTCGTACGCGTCTCCTGGAGCGGAAGCATCAGGCCCTGCATCTGGTGTAATAGTAATTTGTGAGCCACAGGGACTCAGCAATCTCGCACCCTCGTGATCAAGACTATTTAAGCTTATAGGTATGGCAAGGTAAATATAAGTGGAGTTGCAGCAAGCGACTAGCATATATGGTGGCTAACTTATTCGTAAAAGAGAGCGAGAAGAGGAGGCAAGGCGCGAACAAGAAACTAGAGAGCACCCTGCGCAAACATTACTCCAACATCGTGTCCACTTCCCAGACTCCGCCGAGAAGAGGCCATCACGGTAACACACTTAGTTGATTCATTTTAATTAAGTTAAGGTTCAAGTTATCTACAACCGGACATTAACAAATTCCCATCTGCCCATAACCGCGGGCACGGCTTTCGAAAGTTCAATCCCTGCAGGGGAGTCCCAACTTAGCCCATGACAAGCTCTCACGATCAACAAAGGAATAGACCTCCTCCCAAGACGTTCCGATCAGACTCGGTATCTCGGTAATTCAAGACACTTCGACAGGTTAAAACAAGACCAGCAACACCGCCCGAATGTGCCGACAAATCCCGATAGGAGCTGCACATATCTCGTTCTCAGGGCACACTCAGATAGGTCAAGCTACGAGTAAAACCAACCCTCAAGTTTCCCCGAGGTGGCCCCGCAGGCTGCCCAGTTCGGACCAACACTCAGAGGGAGCACTGGCCCGGGGGGGGGGGGTTAAAACAAGATGACCCTTGGGCTCCGGTAACCCAAGGGAAAAAGAGGCTAGGTGGCGAATGGTAAAACCAAGGTTGGACATTGCTGGAAAAGCTTTAATCAAGGCGAACTATCAAGGGGTTCCCATTATAACCCAACCGCGTAAGGAACGCAAAATCCGAGAACATAACACCGATATGACGGAAACTAGGGCGGCAAGAGTGGAACAAAACACTAGGCGAGAGGCCGAGCCTTCCACCCTTTACCAAGTATATAGATGCATTAAGATAACAAGACAATATAATGATATCCCAACAAGTAAATAAAAGATGTTCCAACAAGGAACGGCCTCCAATCTTCACGTGCAACTAGCAACGCTATAAGAGGGGCTGAGCAAAGAAGTAACATAGCCAATCAACGGTTTGCTAGGACAATGGTGGGTTAGAGGTTTGACATGGCAATTTGGGAGGCTTGCAAGCAAGTGGTAGGCATCATAGAAATGGCATAGCAAAAGAGCGAGCAAACTAGCATAGCAAAGATAGTAGTGATTTCGAGGGTATGATCATCTTGCCTGCACAGTTGTCAGAGTTGACTGGATCCTCAAAAGCAAACTCAACGGGCTCCTCGTTAGCGAACTCGTCTCCCGGCTCTACCCAAACAAGACAAACAAGCAACAAGGATACAATCAACCACGTGCAAACTCAAACAACAAGATGCAAAGATGATATGCTATGTGGGACGCGATGCGGGATGCAAAATGCAAGATATGACAGGAAATGCATGAACCTGGCCTCAACTTGGAATTCCAAGGGTGCCACTGGAAAGATGAGACGAAATCGCTTGAAAACGATATAAAGAACGCCGGAATCGGAGTTACGGTTTGGAAATGGCAAGCGTTTCAAAAATGACACCGGTCTGCGATTTACAGCAAGTAGACATCTAAATGCAATGAGATGAACATGCTACAGCCACCAAACATGGCATCAAAATTCATGGAAGGGATGCACACAAGATGCTTAACAAAAGTCTAGCACTGAGCTACGGCCAAATCATCCATTAACAGGTTCGAACAAGCATGGCAAAAACGCAAATGACAAACAAATCTCAGACTTAGTGAAATTAACACTTGTCTGGAATTTTAGATCATATAGCCCTCTTCGGAGCAACAAAACAACATGCTACAGGACCTGAACATGACAAAGAAAGACATGGCAAGGAGCTACTCAACAAGCTTAACAAAAGGCCCTTAGTGACCTTGAGCCAAAAGGGATCACAAAATATACTAACAAGCACACGAATATAGCAAAAACATAATCAGTTTTCAGACTTAGTGAAAACTGGGACATGCTGAAACATAACTCACGGAGGCATGTTTACGAGCTCGATGCACTCACTACGGTGCAAGTCATGGAAAGACAAGCATACATCCCTCAAGAAGGCACAAAATACAAGCTAGACATGGCAAGAACAATGGCATAGCATGCACGGATCAACTACAATAACATCGCCAAAATCGCAAACAAGTTGACGATCTACCCAGATTCACAACGAAGCAAAAGTAGAGCTCAATTGACTCAAGCTAGGGTGCTCCATAATTGCAAAAAAAGACATGGATGGATAGAGCACTACAATATTAGCAAAACTCCCTTACTGATCATCCTCAAAATAGGCACGGATCACTAGGAAACAACAAGAACATATGGCATCATGAACTAAACAATCCCAGGACTTAGTGAAATCACTAAGTCCCTGAAAACAGAATTAGCAAGTGCACCACTTTGCAAGCTTGCACAAGTCACCACACACATCCTAAAAATACATGGGTTGCACCTCTGGATAGATGACAAAACTCTTAACAAAACATATGAAGAACTCACGGGCATAGCATGGACACAATAATCATGGCAAAAATGACAAAAGTGCTAAACGGAGTAACAGATCTGACAATTAACTCAAGTAGCCCTATTCTAACAGCATTTTGGGCATCAAGATGAGCTCAAATGAAAATGATGCAATGGAATGAAATGATGTACTCTCTGAGGTGAACATTTTGATATGCTATACGCCCAAATCGGAGCTAAGGATGCAAAGTTACGTAGTCTCGAACATGGGCACTTGAACTAAAAATTCTGGGGACTTAGGAAAAAATCAACCTCCGGATCTGGATCTAGGGTTTGCACGGAAACTGAGGCGCGGCGCGGCACTGTAGCTGTTCGAGGACCGCCGGAAGAAAAAGAGGCGCGACGGCCGGAGCTCTCGTCGGAGAGGCCGACGACGACGAGGAGGCGGGGCGGCGGAGCTTCATGGAGGCGGGGCGGCGGCTGCGGGGCGCGGGGCTGCCCGGCGACGAGCTTGGCGGCGGGGGCGGCGAGGCGAGGCGGCGGTCGCGGGCCGGTGCGGCGGG
>NC_041380.1:478891616-478904448 GCF_002162155.2 Triticum dicoccoides
CCGCGGCGGGGTGGCGGTGGAGGCGGCGGGCGCAGCCAACGGGGCGGCACCACGTGGCGGCGGCGGGCGGTGGCGGACACGTCCGGCCCGAATCGGACGTGTCCGTCGGCAGGAGGAGCAGTTTTAGGGTTTCGGGGAGGACGAAGATCCGAAAACGGAGGGGTGTATATATAGGCCTAGAGGGAGCTAGGAGAGTCCAAATGAGGTGCGGTTTTCGGCCACGCGATCGTGATCGAACGCTCTAGGACATGGAGCAGAGTTTGGTGGGTTATGGGCCAAATTGGAGGGGTGTTGGGCTGCAACACACACGAGGCCTTTTCGGTCCCTCGGTTAACCGTTGGAGTATCAAACGAAGTCCAAATGATACGAAACTTGACAGGCGGTCTACCGGTAGTAAACCAAGGCCGCATGGCAAGTCTCGGTCCAATCCGGAAATGTTTAATCCCCACCCACGAAAGAAAACTAGAAATGACCACCGGAGGAGAACGAAGCGCCGGAACGCAAAAGGGACAACGGAAAAATGCTCGAATGCATGAGACGAACACGTATGAAAATGCAATGCACATGATGACATGATATGAGATGCATGACAAAGACAACAACACACGGAGACAAAACCCGAACCTGAGGAAATAAATATGACTTAATGCCAGAAACGGCAAGAGTTGGAGTACAAATAGGGAAAGTTACATCCGGGGTGTTACAATATGAGATGTTCCAAAGACTGAAATTGGGATTTCAGACTAGTGCCCACGTCAAGAGGTAGACCTCTGGCAAGTTTCTTAAGCCCACAAACTAAGGGAGAAAAGCTGAATCGTTGAGCATGTGCTCAGATTGTTTGAGTACTACAATCGCTTGAATCGAGTGGGAGTTAATCTTCCAGATGAGAGAGTGAAGGTTCTCCATAGTCACTGCCACCAAGCTATTGGAGCTTCGTGATGAACTATAACATATCAGGGATAGACATGATGATCCTTGTGCAACTCACGATGTTTGACACCGCGAAAGTAGAAATCAAGTAGGAGCATCAATTGTTGATGGTTAAACCACTAGTTTAAAGAAGGGCAAGGGAAATAAGGGATACTTCACAAAATGGCAAATCAGTTGCTGCTCTAGTGAAGAAACCCAAGGTTGAGCCCAAACCCGAGACTAAGTGCTTCTGTAATGAGGGGAATGGTCACTGAAGCAGAACTACCCTAGATACTTGGTAGATGAGAAGGCTGGCAAGGTCGACAGAAGTATTTTGAATATACGTTATAGTATTGTGTACTTTACTAGTACTCCTAGTAGCACCAGGGTAATAAATACCGGTTCGGTTGCTAAGTGTAGTAACTCGAAATAAAAGGCTGCGGAGACTAGCTAAAGGTGAGATGACGATATGTGTTGGAAGTGTTTCCAAGGTTGATGTGATCAAACATCACACACTCCCTCCACCATCGGGATTGGTGTTAAACCAAAATAATTGTTATTTGGTGTTTGCGTTGAGCATAGACATGATTGGATTATGTTTATCGCCATACGGTTATTCATTTAAGGAGAATAATGGTTACTCTGTTTATTTGAATAATACCTTCAATGGTCTTGCACCTAAAATGAATGGTTTATTGAATCTCGATCGTAGTGATACACATGTTCATGCCAAAAGATATAAGATAGTAATGATAGTACCACATACTTGTGGCACTGCCATTTGAGTCATGTTGGTATAAAACGCATGAAGAAGCTCCATGTTGATGGATCTTTGGACTCACTCGTTTTTGAAAACATTGAGACATGCAAACCATGTCTATTGGTAGACATGCATGAAGAAACTCCATACAGATGGATCGTTTGGACTCACTTGATTCTGAATCACTTGAGACATGCAATTCATACCACATGGGCAAGATGAGTGAAAGACCTAGTTTTCAGTAAGATGGAACAAGAAAGCAACTTGTTGGAAGTAATACATTTTGATGTGTGCAGTCCAATGAGTGCTGAGGCACGCAGTGGATATCGTTATGTTCTTACTTCATAGATGATTTGAGTAGATGCTGAGTATATTTACTTGATGAAACACAAGTCTGAATTATTGAAAGGTTTAAGTAATTTCAGAGTGAAGTTGAAGATCGTCGTGACAAGAGGATAAAATGTCTATGATATGATCATAGAGATGAATATCTGAGTTACGAGTTTGGCACACAATTAAGACATTGTGGAAATTGTTTCACAACTAATACCGCCTGGAACACCATAGTGTGATGGTGTGTCTGAACATCATAACTGCACCCTATTAGATATGGTGCATACCATGATGTCTCTTATCAAATTACCACTATCGTTTATGGGTTAAGCATTAGAGACAACTGCATTCACTTTAAATAGGGCACCACACAATTCCGTTGAGACGACACCATATGAACTATGCTATCGTTTCTTAAAAGTTTGGGGTTGCGACACTTATGTGAAAAAGTTTCAGGCTGATAAGCTCGAACCCAAAGCGGAGAAATGCATCTTCATAGAATACCCAAAATAGTTGGGTATACCTCCTATTTCAGATCCGGAAGAAAAAGTGATTGTTTCTAGAAACAAGTCCTTTCTCGAGGAAAAGTTTCTCTCGAAAGAATTGAGTGGGAGGATGGTGGAGACTTGATGAGGTTATTGAACCGTCACTTCAACTAGTGTGTAGCAGGGCACAGGAAGTTGTTCCTATGGCACCTACACCAATTGAAGTGGAAGCTTATGATAGTGATCATGAAACTTCGGATCAAGTCACTAGCAAACCTCGTAGGTCGACAAGGATGCGTACTACTTTAGAGTGGTACATAATCCTGTCTTGGAAGTCATGTTGCTAGACAACAATGAAACTACGAGCTATGGAGAAGCGATGGTGGGCCCGGATTCTGACGAATGGCTCGAGGCCATAAAATCCGAGAGAGGATCCATATAATAAACAAAGTATAGACTTTGGAAGAACTACTTGATGGTCGTAAGGCTGTTGGGTGCAGATGGATTTTAAAAGGAAGACGGACAATGATGGTAAGTGTCACCATTAAGAAAGCTCGACTTGTCGTTAAGATGTTTTCCGACAAGTTGAATGAGTTGACTATGATGAGACTTTCTTACTCGTAGCGATGCTAAGAGTCTGTTGGAATTATGTTAGCAGTTACTGCATTATTTATGAAGTCTTGCAGATAGGATGTCAAAACATTGTTTCCTCGACGATTTTCTTGAGGAAAGGTTGTATGTGATACAACCAGAAGGTTTTGTCGATCCTGAAAGATGCTAACAAGTATGCAAAGCTCCAGCAATCCTTCTAAGGACTGGAGTAAGCATCTCGGAGTTGGAATGTACACTTTGATGAGATGATCAAAGATTTTGGGTTTATACAAAGTTTATGAGAAACTTGTATTTCCAAAGAAGTGAGTGGGAGCACTATAGAATTTTTGATGAGTATATGTTGTTAACATATTGTTGATCAGAAATGATGTAGAACTTCTGGAAAGCATACAGGGTTATCTGAAAATTGTTTTTCAATGGAAAAACTTGATTAAGCTACTTGAACATTGAGCATCAAGATCTATAAGGATAGATGAAAAAAAATGCTTAATAGTACTTTCAAATGAATACATACCGTGACAAGATTTTGAAGGAGTTCAAAATAGATCAGCAAAGAAGGAGTTCTTGGCTGTGTTACAAGGTGTGAGTATTGAGTAAGACTCAAGATCTGACCAGGGCAGAAGAGAGAGAAAGGACGAAGGTCGTCCCCTATGCTTTAGACATAGGCTGTACAGTATGCTATGTTGTGTACTGCACCTGAAGTGTGCCTTGCCATGAGTCAGTCAAGGGGTACAAGAGTGATCCAGGAATGGATCACATGACAGCGGTCGAACTTATCCTTAGTAACTAGTGGACTAAGGAATTTTCTCGATTATGGAGGTGGTAAAAGAGTTCGTCGTAAAGGGTTGCGTCGATGCAAACTTTGACACTAATCCGGATGACTCTGAGTAGTAAACCAGATTCGTATAGTAGAGCAGTTATTTGGAATAGCTCAAAGTAGCGCGTGGTAGCTGCACCTACAAGATGACATAGAGATTTGTAAAGCACACATGGATCTAAAAGGTTCACACCCATTGACTAATAAACCTCTCTCACAAGCGAGATATGAACAAACCCCATGGGTGTTGGATTCATTACAATCACATAGTGATGTGAACTAGATTATTGACTCTAGTGCAAGTGGGAGACTGTTGGAAATATGCCCTAGAGGCAATAATAAAATGGTTATTATTGTATTTCCTTGTTCATGATAATTATCTATTGTTCATGCTATAATTTTTTAACTAGAAACCTTAATACATGTGTGAATACATAGAACACAACATGTCCCTAGTAAGCCTCTAGTTGACTAGTGCGTTGATCAATAGATGGTTATGGTTTCCTGACCATGGACATTGGATGTCATTGATAACGGGATCACATCATTAGGAGAATGATGTGATGGACAAGACCCAATCCTAAGCATAGCACAAGATCGTGTAGTTCGTTTGCTAAGAGCTTTTCTAATGTCAAGTATCATTTCCTTAGACCATGAGATTGTGCAACTCCCGGACACCGTAGGAATGCTTTGGGTGTACCAAACGTCACAACTGCGTGGCTATAAAGGTGCACTACAGGTATCTCCGAAAGTGTCTATTGGGTTGGCACGAATCGAGACCGGGATTTGTCACTCCGTATGACGGAGAGGTATCTCTGGGCCCACTCGGTAATGCATCATCATAATGAGCTCAATGTGACTAATGAGTTAGCCACGGGATCATGCGTTATGGAACGAGTAAAGAGACTTGCGGTAACAAGATTGAACGAGGTATTGGGATACCGACGATCGAATCTCGGGCAAGTAACATACCAGTGGACAAAGGGAATTGTATACGGGATTGATTGAATCCCCGACATCGTGGTTCATCCGATGAGATCATCGTGGAACATGTGGGAGCCAACATGGGTGTCCAGATCCCGCTGTTGGTTATTGGCCGGAGAACGTCTCGGTCATGTCAACATGGTTCCCGAACCCGTAGGGTCTACACACTTAAGGTTCGGTGACGCTAGAGTTGTTATGGGAAATAGTATTTGGTTATCGAAGGTTGTTCGGAGTCCCGGATGAGATCCTGGACATGACGAGGAACTCCGGAATGGTCCGAAGGTGAATATCGATATATTGGACGAAGGGTATTGGATTTCCGGAATTGTTCTAGGAGTACCGGGTGACGATCAATGTGACCGAAAGGTGTTTCGGAGGCCCCGACAAGCGTTGGGGGGCCTTATGGGCCAAGGGGAGGGAGCACACCAGCCCACTAAGGGGCTGTGCGCCCCTCCCAACCACTCTCATGTAAAGTGTAGAGGTGGGGCCGCCTCCCCTAGGGCAGCCACCCTCCCGGCTTGGGGGGCAAGTTTCCTAGGGGTTGGGGGCGCCCAAACCCATCTAGGGTTTCCCCTCTGGCCGCCGCCCCTCCCCTAGGGAACCCTAGGGTGCCTCCTCCACCCCTTCCCCCTATATATAGTGAGGTAGATAGAGGGTAGCCGCACCCCTCCCTTGGCACATCCCCTCCCTCCTCCAACTCTTCTTTCTCCTCCGTAGAGCTTGGCGAAGCCCTGCAGGAACACCACGAGCTCCACCACCACGCCGTCGTGCTGCCGGAGTTCTCCCTCAACTTCTCCTCTCCCCTTGCTGGATCGAGAAGGAGGAGACGTCCCCGGGATGTACGTGTGTTGAACGCGGAGGCGCCGTCTGTTCGGCGCTAGATCAGATCTTCCGCGATTTGAATCATCGCGAGTACGACTCCATCAACCACGTTCTTGTAACGCTTCCGCTTAGCAATCTTCAAGGGTATGAAGATGCACTCCTTCTCTCTCGTTGCTAGCATCTCCTAGATTGATCTTGGTGACATGTAGGAAAATTTTGAATTATTGCTACGTTCCCCAACAGATCTATGGATCCTCATCCACTTGCTAATCGGTTTAAGAGATCCAATTATGATGAACCAATTGCTAGTGAGTTTTGTGCACTAGATTATCTTTATGAAGTTTTGCTTGAAATTCCTTAATATGAACATTGTGATAAAGTACCTTATGGAGTGATTCCCGATGGATCTGTGAATAAAAAGCATGATTGCAATGATGATAGTATAAATTCTATTCATACAAATTGTGCTAATAATATGCAAAACCCTAAGCTTGGGGATGCTAGTTTTGCTATGACCTCTACTTGTTGCAATGATCATGATTGGGGTGATTCTTCTTACAATCTTGAAAATTTATTTAAGCCCCGGGATGAATATAAGATTGATAATAGTGTTTGCAATGTTATTGAGAGTGGGTTTGGAAGAGTGTCAACTTTAGATCCCACATATTTGGAGAATATTCAATCTTATGAAATTTTTGATAAAAGTGGGTTTGGAGAGGTCATGACCTTAGTTAATGTTAATCCCACTATTTTGGAAGAGTGTCAATTTTGCATGCATGTGGATCGTGTTGAAAATATTTTATGTGATAGATATTTTGTTGAATTTGCTTATGATCCCACATGTAATTATTATGAGAGAGGAAAATATGGTTGTAGAAATTTTCATGTTACTAAATTACCTCTCGTTATGTTGAGATTGCTATTGTTTCTTTCCGCTCCCTTGCATATGCTTGTTTTTGCTTGCCTTGATAATTTATTTTCCTATAAGAGGCCTATGCATAGGAAGTATGTTAGACTTAGATGTCTTTGTCACATGTTTTATGATGCTCTCTTTGTGCTTCAATTCTTGTCTTTCATGTGAGCATCGTTGAAATCTTATGCCTAGCTATAAGGCTTTAAAGAAAAGCACTTGTTGGGAGTCAACCAAATATTTATCCTTGCTGTTATTCAATAAATAAATTATCTATCCTCTATTTTGGTTGTGTTTTTTGTGTTTAATTAGTGTTTGTTCCAAGTAGATCCGTTGGGAAGACTTGGGGAAAGTCTTGTTAAACTTTCTGTAAAAAAAGAAACTTTAGCGCTCACGAGAAATGCTGTCATTTTTATTTGGAAAGTGATATTTAGTTAACTCTTTTTGAAGATGATTAATAGATAAATTCCTCACGTCCAGAAATTTATTTTATAATTTTTGGGGTTCTAGATCTTGCGCTAGCTACAGATTACTACAGACTGTTCTGTTTTTGACAGTTTCTGTTTTTTCGTGTGTTGTTTGCTTATTTTGATGAATCTATGGCTAGTAAAATAGTTTATAAACCATAGAGAAGTTGGAATACAGTAGGTTTAACACCAATATAAATAAATAATGAGTTCATTACAGTACCTTGAAGTGGTCTTTTGTTTTCTTTCGCTAACGGAGCTCACGAGATTTTCTACTTTGAGTTTTGTGTTGTGAAGTTTTCAAGTTTTGGGTAAAGATTTGATGGATTATGGAACAAGGAGTGGCAAGAGACTAAGCTTGGGGATGCCCATGGCACCCCCAAGATAATCTAAGGCTAAAAGCCAAAGCTTGGGGATGCCCCGGAAGGCATCCCCTCTTTCGCCTACTTCTATCGGTAACTTTACTTGGAGCTATATTTTTATTCGCCACATGATATGTGTTTTGCTTGGAGCGTCTTGTATGATTTGAGTCTTTACTTTTTAGTTTACCACAATCATCCTTGCTGTACACACCTTTTGAGAGAGCCATACATGATTTGGAATTTGTTAGAATACTCTATGTGCTTCGCTTATATCTTTTGAGTTATATAGTTTTGCTCTAGTACTTCACTTATATCTTTTAGAGCACGGTGGTGGATTTGTTTTATAGAAACTATTGATCTCTCATGCTTCACTTAGATTATTTTGAGAGTCTTAATTAGCATGGTAATTTGCTTAAAATCCTAATATGCTAGGTATTCAAGATTAGTAAAATTTTCTTATGAGTGTTTTGAATACTAAGAGATGTTTGATGCTTGATGATTGTTTTGAGATATGGAGGTAATAATATCAAAGTCATGCTAGTTGAGTAGTTGTGAAATTGAGAAATGCTTATGTTGAAGTTTGCATGTCCCGTATCATGCACATATGGTAAATGTTATGTAACAAATTTGAAACATGAGGTGTTATTTGATTGTCCTCCTTATGAGTGGTGGTCGGGGACGAGCGATGGTCTTTTCCTACCAATCTATCCCCCTAGGAGCATGCGCGTAGTGCCGAGGTTTTTGATGACTTGTAGATTTTTGCAATAAGTATGTGAGTTCTTTATGACTAATGTTGAGTCCATGGATTATACACACTGACCCTTCCATCCTTGCTAGCCTCTTCGGTACCGTACGTTGCCCTTTCTCACATTGAGAGTTGGCGCAAACTTCGCCGGTGCATCCAAACCCCGTGATATAATACGCTCTTTCACACATAAACCTCCTTATATCTTCCTCAAAACAGCCACCATACCTACCTATTATGGCATTTTCATAGCCATCCCGAGATATATTGCCATGCAACTTTCCACCATTCCGTTTATCATGACACATTCATTATTGTCATATTGCTTAGCATGATCATGTAGTTGACATAGTATTTGTGGAAAAGCCACCGTTCATAATTCTTTTATACATGTCACTCTTGGTCAATTGCATATCCCGGTACACCGCCGGAGGCATTCATATAGAGCCATCTTTTGTTCTAGTATCGAGTTGTAATCATTGAGTTGTAAATAAATAGAAGTGTGATGATCATCATTTTCTAGAGCATTGTCCCAAGTGAGGAATTATATATAAAAAGAGAGAGAGAAAGGCCAAAAAAAGGAGAAGGCCAAAAAAAGAGAAAGGCCATAAAAAAATAGAAGGCCCAAAAAAATGAGAGAAAAAGAGAGAAGGGACAATGTTACTATCCTTTGCCACACTTGTGCTTCAAAGTAGCACCGTAATCTTTATGATAGAGAGTCTCTTGTTGTGTCACTTTCATATACTAGTGGGAATTTTCATTATAGAACATGGCTTGTATATTCCAACAATGGGCCTCCTCAAGTGCCCTAGGTCTTCGTGAGCAAGCAAGTTGGATGCACATCCACTTAGTTTCTTTTGTTGAGCTTTCATACATTTATAGCTCTAGTGCATCCGTTGCATGGCAATCCCTACTCCTTGCATTAACATCAATCAGTGGGCATCTCCATAGCCCATTGATTATCCTCGTTGATGCGAGACTTTCTCCTTTTTGTCTTCTCCACATAACCCCCCTCATTATATTCTATTCCACCCATAGTGCTATGTCCATGGCTCGCGCTCATATATTGCGTGAAAGTTTATAGGTTTGAGATTACTAAAGTATGAAACAATTGCTTGGCTTATCATCGGGGTTGTGCATGATGAGAGCATTCTTGGAGCATGACTAAACTATATGATTTTGTAGGGATGAACTTTCTTTGGCCATGTTATTTTGAGAAGACATAATTGCTTAGTTAGTATGCTTGAAGTATTATTATTTTTATGTCAATATGAACTTTTGTCTTGAATCTTTCGGATCTGAATATTCATACCACAATTAAGAAGAATTACATTAAAATTATGTCAAGTAGCACTCCACATAAAAAATTTTGTTTTTATCATTTACCTACTCGAGGACGAGCAGGAATTAAGCTTGGGGATGCTTGATACGTCTATAATTTTAGATTGCTCCATACTATATTATCTACTGTTTTGGACATTATTGGGATTTATTATCCACTTTTATATTATTTTTGGGACTAATCTATTAACCGGAGGCCTAGCCCAGAATTGTTATTTTTTTGCCTGTTTTAGGGTTTCGAAGAAAAGGAATATCAAACGGAGTCCAAACGGAATGAAACCTTCGGGAACGTGATTTTCTCAATGAACAAGACCCAGGAGACTTGGACCCTACGTCAAGACACAAAAGAGGAGGCCATGAGGTAGGGGGCACGCCTACCCCCCCAGGTGCGCCCTCCACCCTCATGTGCCCCCTGTTGCTCCACCGACGTAGTCCTTCCTCCTATATATACCTACGTACCCCCAAACGATCATATACGGAGCCAAAACCCTAATTGCACCGCCGTAACTTTCTATATCCACGAGATCCCATCTTGGGGCCTGTTCCGAAGCTCCGCCAGAGGGGGCATCGATCACGGAGGGCTTCTACATCAACACCCTAGCCCCTCCGATGAAGTGTGAGTAGTTTACCTCAGACCTACGGGTCCATAGTTAGTAGCTAGATGGCTTCTTCTCTCTTTTTGGATCTCAATACAATGTTCTCCCCCTCTCTTGTGGAGAACTATTCGATGTAATCTTCTTTTTGTTGTGTGTTTGTTGAGACCGATGAATTGTGGGTTTATGATCAAGTCTATCTATGAACAATATTTGAATCTTCTCTGAATTCTTTTATGTATGATTGGTTATCTTTGCAAGTCTCTTCGAATTATCAGTTTGGTTTGGCGTACTAGATTGATCTTTCTTGCAATGGGAGAAGTGCTTAGCTTTGGGTTCAATCTTGCGGTGTCCTTTCCCAGTGACAGTAGGGGCAGCAAGGCACATATTGTATTGTTTCCATCGAGGATAACAAGATGGGGGTTTTCATCATATTGCATGAGTTTATCCATCTACATTATGTCATCTTGCTTAAGGCGTTACTCTGTTTTCGTTAACTTAATACTCTAGATGCATGCTGGATAGCGGTCAATGAGTGGAGTAATAGTAGTAGATGCAGGCAGGAGTTGGTCTACTTGTCTCGGACGTGATGCCTATATACATGATCATACCTAGATATTCTCATATCTACGCTCAATTCTGTCAATTGCTCAACAGTAATTTGTTCACCTACCGTAGAATACTTATCGTAGCGACCCGACCTCAGATGGTCAAGTCTCTGTGCTTCAGTGTCATCCCTGGATCGGTAATGCTGACACACATAGTACTCGAAGGATTTATAACAGAGTGGCAATCACACACTTATTACATCGAAAGTCTGAAAAGAGAACTTATTACAATAATATGGCTTAAGGCCATCTAATACGAGAACAGCGGAAGGGTTGGAAGATAAAGTGAGTCCATCAACTCCAACGGCATAGCTGAGCTGCACGGCAACGACCTAACGAACCTTACTCCTCGTCTGGAAAGTCTGCAACATAATACATTGCAGCCCGAAAACGGGTCAGCACATGGAATATGATGGCAAAGTAACACAGTAGAGCAAGAACAGAATAATGCTATCACTACATGCATTTTGGCTGGTGGAAAGCTCTATGGTCACAGTTTTTGTGAAAAGCCAATTTTCCCTACAACAAAGGAATAGATTTTAATTTAACTATCATGGTAGTTGAAACATCATTGAGAAGGTTCCTCCAACTCGATCCCAATTAAAGTGATTAACAACCCAACAGTATTAATTAAGAGTGATGAGATACATGTGATAACCCAAGTACTAGATACTCAAGAATTGTCCATAACCGGGGACACGGCTAACCATGATTAGATTATACACTCTGCAGAGGTTTGCACACTTTCCCCATAAGACTCGATCGCCTCCATTGGATTTCTCGCACTACATGGTGTTTGAGAAACGGATGACCGAGACACGGTCTTTCAGAAACATTAACTCTCTACTCCGGACAGACCATACCAAACCTACATCCCACTACCTGCTGATCTACCTCTTCAGGAGCTTCACCTAACTTACTTAACTATGCTAGAGCCTACAATAGCTTATGGCTGCACACGGAAGTTTCTAGCATGAATCATCTCAGTTCCCTTTGAGCCTGGGTGGCGGTCCATAGGAAGATCACACGGGTACTCCGGGATTTCCCAAAAAAGACAGGCAACACTAGGTACTCCAGGTGCCTCAGTCCACCCAGATGTTACTTTAAGTTGCCACCTTAAGTTGAACCATTAATTAACAATCTCACATCTGTCATGGATTTCACTCAAACCCAAACCACGTCTACGAGCATAGCATAGCAATATAAGCAACGTAGAAGTAACTCCCAAAGGTTTGAATGTAACAGGGTAATAGGTTCTACCTCATCAACTACTTCCCAACCCACATGTTAAATGGCATCCTAACCATGCAATGTTTGAGGATTGGAACTAATGCATAAAAACTGGGTGATAAAATGGATATGATCAAAGTGTTACTTGCCTTGCTGACGGTCTACGAAACCTAGGGACTCGTAGTAGCACGCTTCGCACTCCGTGTGTTCTATCGCAAACAAACAATAACATACATAAGCAACAAGCAAAGAGATGCACAAGCAAAACTCAAATAAGAGAGAGGTTGACCAGAAAGTTCAACTCAAGAACTCCGGTTCGCAAAAGAATCAAATCAAACGGAGCAACGAAACTCAAACGGTGGAAGAGAAAAGCTTCATTTACTAATCTAAACTTAGGTCAAATTTTTACAGTAGCAAAAACTTATTTAAGTTGGTTAAACGGAAAGAGGGTTTCGAGACGAAACTCTGGGCGCTTGAATCGCTTGATTCTGACTAACGAGCGAAAAGAAAAATAGAAATTAAGATCGGGTCAGAAATCGCAATAAGAGAAAACGCGGATTAAATCCCATAAAAGAAAACTGATGAACAGACTTACGAACGAGCGTTCGTTAGCTATAACTAATGGGCGAAGAACCGTTCGTTAAAATGAGCGTTTGGACGAACGTCCGCTAAACAGAAAAACCGAAAAGAAAAACCGGTGATCCGAAAAAACGGATCCAGGGTTTCTAAAAGAAAAACCGAACAGTTTTTTATAAAAAAACGGCGGTGGAGTCCGGCGGCTACCTCCGGCGAGGGGCTCCGGCGGGGCGGGCTGCGGGCGGCGGCGAGGCGCGGCACGGCGGCAGCGGCTGCAT
>NC_041380.1:478904956-478913063 GCF_002162155.2 Triticum dicoccoides
GGCGGTATTTAAAGGGGAGGGGGCGGCGACTGCTTGGGGGAGGGGGCAAGGCAGCGGCGACGGCAGGGAGTCCGGTCAGCGGTGGTAGCGGCGCGCGTAGGGAGGCGGCGGGGCGCAGGCGGCGGCCTGGCTCGGCTGGGCCTTAGGCCCAGTCGGGCGCGGAACTTTTTTTTAAAATAATTTCGCCGACCGAAATAAAATCCTAGAATAATAAATAAAAATCTAAAAATGCCAAAATAAATTTTCATCGTCTAAATAAAATATTTAGAACGAGATGGACATTTTTTTGGCCCTAAAATGCAATTTTGAAAACGTGCAATTTTTCTAATGCAAATAAAATCCGAATAAAGATCAAATAAAAAATCAAATAAATGATTTTAATATTTTTCCTCCATTATTTCTATTATTTTGGAGAAGTCATATTATCTCCTCTCATTTATTTTATCATGAAATATTTTTCGGAGAGAAAAATAATTAAAATCAAAATCCTCGTTTCAATATTTGATAAAAATCAAATATGAAAACGGGAAATCCCCAACTCTCTCAAAGGTCCTTGAGTTGCTTAGGATTTCGAGGATTTGCGGAACGGAAATGCAATAAAATATGATATGCATGGATGACTATGTATAACATTCCAAATTGAAAATTTGGGATGTTACAAACCTACCCCCTTAAGATGAATCTCGCCCTCGAGATTCGGGTTGGCTGGAAAATAGGTGTGGGTGGTCTTTACGAAGATCATCCTCTCGTTCCCAGGTGGCTTCATCCTCGGTATGGTTGCTCCACTGAACTTTGCAAAACTTGATAACCTTACTACGGGTGACTCTGCTGGCAAACTCAACAATCTTTACTGGCTTCTCCTCGTAAGTCAAATCACTGTCCAACTGAATCGCCTCCAAGGGTACTATATCTCTTAATGGTATATCAGCCATCTCAGCATGACACTTCTTCAGTTGTGAAACGTGAAACACATCATGAACTCCTGACAATCCCTCGGGTAATTCCAATTTGTAGGCAACCTCTCCCATCCGTTCCAAAACACGATACGATCCTACAAATCTCAGAGCTAACTTCCACTTAACTCCAAAATGTTTCACTCCTCGCAAGGGAGATACTCGCAGATATACTCTGTCTCCAATTTCATAGGTTACCTCCTTGCGTTTGGAGTCTGCATAACTCTTCTGCCTGGACTGAGCAATCTTCAGTCTATCACGAATCAATTTAACCTTCTCCTCAGACTCTTTGATCAAGTCTGGTCCAAACAACTGTCGGTCTCCTACCTTGTCCCACATCAAGGGTGTTCTGCACCTGCGTCCATACACGGATTCAAACGGTGCCATCTTCAAACTGGCTTGGTAGCTATTGTTGTATGAGAACTCTGCGTATGGCAAATTGTCATCCCAACTAGATCCATAATCTAGTGCACAGGCTCTCAACATGTCCTCCAAAATTTGGTTCACTCTCTCAGTCTGTCCATCTATGTACGGGTGAAAAGATGTACTGAACTCTAACCTTGTTCCCAAAGTCTGATGTAACTGATGCCAGAACTTTAAAGTAAACTGTGTTCCCCTATCTGATACGATGGTCCTTGGAACTCCATGCAGACATACGATCCTGGACATATAAATTTTGGCCAACTTTGCACTTATATAAGTGGTTTTCACTGGGATGAAGTGAGCCACTTTGGTCAAGCGATCAACTACTACCCATATGGAATCATATCCTGCTTTAGTCCTGGGCAATCTGGTGATAAAATCCATGCCAAGTTTATCCCACTTCCATTCGGGTATCGGCATAGGCTATAACAATCATGCTGGCTTTTGATGTTCTGCCTTCACTCGCTGACATACATCACATACGGCTACATACTCGGCAATATCGTTTTTCATACTAGTCCACCAGAAACGTTCCTTCAAATCCAGATACATCTTGCTGTTTCCGGGGTGTATCGAGTATGGTGAATCATGAGCCTCCTGAAGTATTAACTTCCTGATTTCCTGGTTATTGGGCACATAAACTCGGTCCTCAAACCATAGGATATTGTGCTCGTCCTCACAAAAACCTTTGGCCTTTCCTTTGCCCATCTTCTCTTTTATCTCGGCAGTCTCCTTGTCATCCTTCTGAGCTTCCCGAATCTTGTCCAGCAATGTCGACTGGACCTCCATTGTTGCAACGAATCCTCTTGGAACAATCTCTAATTGAAGTTCCATGATATTTTCTGCTAACTCCTTCGGCAATCCCTTACTTTCAAGGATATTAGCATAACTCTTCCTGCTCAAGGCGTCTGCTACCACATTGGCCTTTCCTGGGTGATAGTGTAGCTTCATATCATAATCCTTTATAAGCTCCAACCATCTCCTTTGTCTAAGGTTCAGTTCCTTCTGGGTGAAGATGTACTTCAAACTCTTATGGTCCATGTATACATCACATCGGTTTCCAATAAGGTAATGCCTCCAAGTCTTCAATGCATGCACTACGGCTGCTAATTCCAAATCATGCGTGGCATAGTTCAACTCATGAAGTTTTAGTTGTCGTGAGGCATACGAAACAACTCTTCCATCCTGCATAGGTACACATCCAAGTCCTAAGCGAGAGGCGTCGCAATACACTTGGAATTCCTTATGTATATCCGGCAGTGTTAGTACTGGTGCTGTAGTCAACCGTTCCTTCAACTCCTGGAAACTTGCCTCGCAATCTTCTGTCCATTTAAACTTAGTATCCTTCTTTAACAGTTCAGTCACTGGCTTTACAATTTTGGAAAAGTTCTCAATGAATCTCCGATAGTAACCTGCGAGTCCAAGGAAACCGTGGATCTCGCTAACTGAGGTGGGTGCCAACCATTCAGTGACTGCCTGAATTTTGCTGGGGTCTACTGCTATACCTTCTCCCGATATAACATGTCCAAGGAATCCGACTTCTTTCAACCAAAACTTGCATTTGCTAAACTTAGCATACAACTGGTGTTCCCTGAGTTTCTCGAGAACTAAGCGCAAATGCTCCTTGTGCTCCTCTTCATTCTTCGAGTATACCATAATATCATCAATAAACACCACAACAAACTTGTCCAAATATTCAATGAACACCTTGTTCACCATGCTCATGAAATAGGCAGGGGCATTAGTCAGTCCAAATGACATGACCGTGTACTCGTATAATCCATACCGCGTTGTGAACACTATCTTTGGTATATCCTTCTCTCGAATCTTCAACTGATGGTATCTGATCACAGATCGATCTTCGAGAACACTTTATCTCATTGCAGCAGATCGAACAGATCGTTGATCATCGGCAGTAGGTACTTGTTCTTAATCATTACTTCATTCAAGGCTTGATAATCAACAACCATCCTTAGAGATTTATCCTTCTTCTCCACCAATAGCACAGGGGATCCCCAAGGTGATGAACTTTCTTCGAATGTATCCTTTCTCCAATAACTCCTTGATCTGTTTCTTAATTTCCTCTAGATCATTTGCGGGCATCCGATAGGGTCTCTTGGATATTGGCCCGGTACCTGGCAATAGTTCTATCAAAAACTCTATGTCTCGATCCGGTGGCATGCCTGGTAACTCCTCTGGAAAAACATTCGGGTAATCCTTCACTACAGGAACTTCCTCCTGAACAACTCCCGTAAGGGCATTCACTTGGCTCCTGCTAGGCACATGCCTAGATACATACTTAATCCTTTTTCCCTCCGGGGTGGTAAGATAAATCGACTTGCTAGCGCAGTCAATGCTTCCTCCATACTTTGACATCCAGTCCATACCTAATATCACATCCAATCCTTGTGACTCCACGATAATTAGGTCAGACGAAAAAACATGTGTGCCAATGGTTAAGGGTATCTGGTCGCACCATCGGCTAGCCATGTACTCTGCTCCGGGTGAACTCACTAGGAGAGGGGTCCTAAGGGTTTGGGTTGGTAGTTTAAACTTATCCACAAATTCCCTTGATATGTATAAATGCGATGCACCAGTATCGAAAAGAACAAGAGCGGTAAATGACTTAACCAAAAACTTACCTATTACCGCGTCCGGCTGCTCTTCAACCTCCTCCACGTTAACGTGGTTCACTTGTCCTTTGTTGAATGGATTAGGCTTCTTCCCAGCGCTCCCATTTCCGTTTCCATTCTTTCCTTCAGGGCACTCTGTGGCATAGTGTCCAGTCTTCCCACACTTGAAACAAGTAACGTGACTTAGGTCTCTTTTGGTGGGTATGGCTGGATTGGGGCGGTTGTGGTTATTGTTGGTTCCGTTCCCATTCCCATTGTTAGAACCATTGTGGTTATGTGATCCTCCTACAGTGTGGTTGTGACCTCCATGGTTATGAATAAGTCCTCCCGAGTTCGGGGTTAGGCGAGGCTTCTACTGGGCTCCTGAGTTATACTTCCCTTGTCCATACTTTCTCTTGCGGCTCTCAATCTCCTGCTGCTTCCCTTCAATCATAAGAGCCTTATCTACCAACTCCTGGTAGTTGTTGAAGGTTGCTACCATCAACTGCATGCTCATCTCATCATTCAGCCCTTCCATAAACTTCTCCTGCTTCGCGGCATCTGTGGCCACATCATCAAGGGCAGAGCGAGATAACTTGCTAAACTCATCCACGTACTAAGCCACAGTACGGTTCCCCTGACGTAGGTTGCGGAACTCCCGCTTCTTCATCTGCATAGCTCTAGTTGAGACATGGGCCGTGCGGAAAGCTTGCTGAAACTGGTCCCAAGTGACGTTGGCTATGGGAAAAGTGGCTTTGTAATTCTCCCACCATGAGGCTGCAGGTCCATCCAATTGATGTGCGGCAAAATGCACCCTCTCAGCATCCGTGCAACCTGCGGTGGTCAACTCTCTCCCAATGTGGCGTAGCCAATCATCAGCAACTATAGGCTCAGTGCTACTAGAAAACACCGGCGGCTGTAACCTTAGAAAACGGGCTAGGTTGTCCACTCGCGGGTTGTTATTGTTGTTGCCCTGGTTCTGAACTAGCAATTGCATCAAAGTATTCTGCTGCTGGATCAACTGGGTGAGCTCCGGTGGGAAAGCAAAACCGGTGTCACATCTCGGAGGCATCTGATGGGTTTAGATGGAAGAGATCAGAATAGAAAAGGGGTCTAATGAGAAAACACTACCCGTATGCACATGAGACAAACACAAACATTTCACTCAATCAATCAAGCAAGGGCATACAAATGGTCTAGGACTATCGCAAAGTGCTCCTCTACTACTAATTACATGGGGAAATGCTATTAATATTTTGGGTGGTCATCTAGAAATTTTGATCAGTGGAAGACTCCATGATGTCAGCTCCAGCTTTGTCTTCAAAGTCATCATCACTAGGATCGGAATCGGTGTCATCGATGATGATGTAGTCCTCAGGGCGTATCTCTTTGGGTTCTTCTTCTTCGTCTTCTTCCACTAGTGTTGGTCCTCCCATGAATACTCCGATCTTCTTGACTAGGTCGTCATTCTTCTCCAGCAGTGTCTTGATTTCCTCCTCATATCCATCGCGTGTAAACTTGAGTTCTTCCTCCAACTCGATGATTCTAGTCTTCGCCTTCTTCAAGTCCATCATGTCCGCGCACATTTGGTTCTCCTAGCATCGAATGTGCTGGTTTAACTCCTAGATGAAAGCTGCAATGGATCTATCCTTCTAGGTGTTGATTACTTCCCATTGCTCGTCTCGGCGCCCACATATTTGGTAGATAGTGTCCTTAAGCTCCCTGCTGTAGACCTCTCCAATGCGTCCCATGGTAATGTGGGCTGCCATGCTCTTGCCTAGACTCCAGGTGGGTGCTTCAAAAGAAAATTCTATGGGTTTAGAAGTTGGCGAGAACGTCCTTCCTAGAACTTGAACTTGAACCATCCAATGCTCCTCTTCTGGTAAAGTGGCTTTGTAAGTCCCGGTGAAGCTTGGTATTCCTATGTTCAAGTACTTAGTGACTTCCTTCAAGTGACGTTCAAAAGGTGTGTCTTCATCTGGTTGTGTAAACTTGTTCTTCATTTCCGCCATCCTAAAGAGTAGAAAAAGTAGAGGAGTCAGAAATGAGTAGAGAAATGTGACCTAGGGTTTATCTTAGTGGTCGTGTCCTACACTCAGCATGTGCTCTGATACCATCTTGTAGTGACCCGACCTCAGATGGTCAAGTCTCTGTGCTTCAGTGTCATCCCTGGATCGGTAATGCCGACACACATAGTACTCGAAGGATTTATAACAGAGTGGCAATCACACACTTATTACATCGAAAGTCTCAAAAGAGAACTTATTACAATAATATGGCTTAAGGCCATCTAATACGATAATAGCGGAAGGCTTGGAAGATAAAGTGAGTCCATCAACTCCAACGGCATAGCTGAGCTGCACGGCAACGACCTAACGAACCTTACTCCTCGTCTGAAAAGTCTGCAACATAATACGTTGCAGCCCGAAAACGGGTCAGCACATGGAACATGCTGGCAAAGTAACACAGTAGAGCAAGAACAGAATAATGCTATCACTACATGCATTTTGGCTGGTGGAAAGCTCTATGGTTACAGTTTTTGCGAAAAGCCAATTTTTCCCTACAACAAAGGAATAGATTTTAATTTAACTATCATGGTAGTTGAAACATCATTGAGAAGGTTCCTCCAACTAAATCCCAATTAAAGTGATTAACAACCCAACAGTATTAATTAAGAGTGATGAGATACATGTGATAACCCAAGTACTAGATACTCAAGAATTGTCCATAACAGGGGCACAGCTAACCATGATTAGATTATACACTCTGCAGAGGTTTACACACTTTTACCCACAAGACTCGATCACCTCCGTTGGATTTCTCGCACTACATGGTGTTTGAGAAACCGATGACCGAGACACAGTATTTCAGAAACATTAACTCTCTACTTCGGACAGACCATACCAAACCTACATCCCACTACCTGCTGATCTGCCTCTTCAAGAGCTTCAATAACTTACTCAAGTATGCTAGAGCCCATAATAGCTTGTGGCTGCACACAGAAGTTTCTAGCATGAATCATCTCAGTTCCCTTTGAGCCTGGGTGGCGGTCCATAGGAAGATCACACGGGTACTCTGGGATTTCCCAAAAAAAAAACAGGCAACACTGGGTACTCCAGGTGCCTCAATCCACCCAGATGTTAATTTAAGTTGCCACCTTAAGTTGAACCATTAATTAACAATCTCACATATGTCATGGATTTCACTCAAATCCAAACCACGTCTACGAGCATAGCATAGCAATATAAGCAACGTAGAAGTAACTCCCAAAGGTTTGAATGTAACAGGGTAATAGGTTCTACCTCATCAACTACTTCCCAACCCACATGTTAAATTACATCCTAACCATGCAATGTTTGAGGATTGGAACTAATGCATAAAAACTGGGTGATAAAAGGGATATGATCAAAGTGTTACTTGCCTTGCTGACGGTCTACGAAACCTAGGGACTCGTAGTAGCACGCTTCGCACTCCGGGTGTTCCATCGCAAACAAACAATAACATACATAAGTAACAAGCAAAGAGATGCACAAGAAAAACTCAAATAAGAGAGAGGTTGACCAGAAAGTTCAACTTAAGAACTCCGGTTCGCAAAAGAATCAAATCAAACGGAGCAACGAAACTCAAACGGCGGAAGAGAAAAGCTTCGTTTACTAATCTGAACTTAGGTCAAATTTTTACAGTAGCAAAAAATTATTTAAGTTAGTTAAACGGAAAGAGGGTTTCGAGACAAAACTCTGGGCGCTTGAATCGCCTGACTAACGAGCTAAAAGAAAAACAGAAACTAAGATCAGATCAGAAAGCTTGATCAGAGAAAACGCGGATTAAATCCGATAAAAGAAAACTGATGAATAGACTAACGAACGAGCGTTCGTTAGCTATAACTAATGGGCGAAGAACCGTTCGTTAAAACGAATGTTCGGACGAACGTCCGCTAAACGGAAAAACTGAAAAGAAAAACCAGTGATCCGAAAAAACGGATCCAGGGTTTCTAAAAGAAAAACCGAATGTTTTTTTATAAAAAAACCGGCGACGGAGTCCGGCGGCTACCTCCGGCGAGGGGCTCCGGCGGGGCGGGGTGCTGGCGGTGGGGCGGCGGCTGGCGGCAGCGAGGCGCGG